>NW_026019998.1:0-352192 GCF_900185275.1 Solanum verrucosum | reverse complement strand
GATCCTAAACCAAAAAAACCCAAAAAAAACCTAATCCCTAAACCTAAAGGTTCAAAAACCCTAAGACTCACTTAACCCTTAAATCCTAAAGATCCATAAACCTAAAAAATAGAAAGAAAAAAACATAAGCCCTAAACCCTAAACCCTAAGAATCACTTAACCCTTAAAAACCCTAAAACCAAAAAACCCATAAACCTAAATTGAATATGCTAAACCTAAACCGAAAAAACACAAAAAAAAAACCTTAAGCAGTAAACCCTAAAATCTATAAAACCCTAAAAAATCTTAACCTAAAAAACCCAAAGCGCTAAACTCTAAACCTAAAAAAACCCTAAACCCGAACCTAGAACCCTACATCCTAAACCTAATGCCCTAAGGAACCCTAAATCCTAAATCTTAAGAAACCCTATATCCTATAAACCATAAAATAAACTCTAAAAACAATTTAAAACCCCTAAGCTCTAAATCCTAAATCCTAAAAATCCATAAACCCTAAACCTTAAAAACACAAAAAAAAAAAAAAAAACATAAACCCTCAACACTAAAAAAACACTAAGAAATACATAACCCTTAAAAACACTAAAAAATCCAAAAGCCCCTAAACCTAAAAAAACTCTAAGCTCTAAACCCTATAAAGACCTAAATCGTATAAGCTAATCCCTAAAAAAAAATAAAAAAAACCCTAAGCCCTAAAACATAAACCTATAAAATCCAAAAAACCTTAACCTAAACAACCCAATGCCCTAAACCCTAAAAACCTAAATAAAACCCTTAACCTAAAACCATAAACCTAAAGAAAACTTAAGCCCTAAACCCTAAACCCTAACCTAAAAGTCTAAATCCTAAACTTAAAAACCGTAAGAAACCCTAAACCCTAAACCTTAAGAAACCATAAATCCTATCAACCCTAAAATAAACCATAAAAACCATTTAAAACCCCTAAACTCCCTAAGCTCTAAACCCTAAAAATCCATAAACCCTAAACCTAAAAAACATAAAAACTCTAAGCCCTGAACCCTAAAAAACCTTAAGAAACACTTAACCCTAAAAAACCAAAAAACCCATAAACCTAAAAACCTCTAAGCTCTAAACTCTATAAAGCCCAAAAAATATACATTAAGCCCTAAAAAACACAAAAAAGCCCTAAGCCCTAAACTCTAAACCTATAAAATTCTAAAAAACCTTACCTAAAAAACCCTAAGCCCTAAACCCTAAAAACCTAAATAAATCCATTAACCTAAACCCTAAACCTAAAAACCCCCCAAGACCTAAACACTAACCTAAAACTCTAAATCCTAAGCCGAAAACCCTAAGAAATCCTAAATCCTACAAACCCAAAAATAAAACCCTAAAACCATTTTAAACACCTACAAAACCCTAAGCTCTAAACCCTAATTCCTAAACCTTAAACCCTAAGAAACCCTAAACATTAAGAAACCCTAAAAATCATTTAAAACCTCTACAAAACACTAAGCCCTAAATCCTAAATCCTAAAGATCCCTAAACCCTAAAAAACCCTAAGAAACACTTAACTCTTAAAAACCCTAAGAAAACCCAAAAAGCCCCTAATCCTTAAAAACTCAAAGCTCTAAACCCTATAAAGCCCTAAATCGTATATGCTAAACCCTCAAAAACACAAAAAAACCGTAAGCCCTAAACCCTAAAGCTATAAAATCCTAAAAAACTGTAACCTAAAAAAGCCAAGGCCCTAAACCCTAACACCCTAAATAAAACCCTAAACCCTAAACCCTAACCTAAAAGTAAATCCTAAACTTGAAACCCTAAGAAACGCTAAACCCTAAACCTTAAGAAACCCTAAATCCTATGAACCTAAAACAAACCCAAAAAACCATTTAGAACCCCTACAAAACCCTAAGCTCTAACACTAAATGCAAAAATCTGTAAGCCCTAAACCTAAAAACACCAAAAATTAAAACCTAAGCCCTAAAAGCTAAACCCTAAAACCCAAGAAACACATAATCCTTAAAAACGCTAAAAACTCAGAAACCCCTAAACATAAAAACACTTAGCTCTAAACCCTAAATCCTAAAAATCTGTAAACCTTAAACCTAAAAAACACTTAAGCCCTAAAACCTAAATCAGAGAAACCCTAAGAAAAACTTAACCCTTAAAATCCTAAAACACCCCAAAAACCCCTAAAACCTAAACAACTCTAAGCTCTAGCCCTATAAAGCCCTAAATCGTATATGTTAAACCCTAAAAACACAAAAAATAAACCCTAAATCCTAAACCTAATACCCTAAGAAATCCTAAATCATATATACCCTAAAAACAAATTAAAACACTAATTAAAACACTTACTACAAAACCCTAAGTTTAAAACCCTAAATCCTAAAACTTTATAAACCCTAACCCTAAAAACAAAAAATAAACCGGAAGTTGTAAACCCAAACCTATAAAACCCTAAAAAACCTTAACTTTAGAACCCAAAGCCCTAATCCCTAAAAACCTATATAAAACCCTCAACTTAAAACCCTAAACCTCTAAACCCTAACCTAAACCCCCTAAACACCTAAGAAAGCCTAAACCCTAAAGCTTAAGAAACCCTAAATCCTATAAACCCTAAACCCTAAACCTAACCTACAACCCTAATTCCTAAACCTAAAGCCATAAGAAACCCTAAACCTTAAGAAACCCTAAATCCTATAAACCCTTAAAAAACCTAAGCTCTAAATCCTAAATCCTAAAAATCTGTAAACCCTAAATCTAAAAAACACAAAAAAAATCTAAACCTTAAAAATCCCTAAGAAACACTTAACCCTTAAAAACACTAAAAAACCCAAAATTCCCTAGACCTAAAAAACTCTAAGCTCTAAACCCTATAAAGCCCTAAACCGTATATGCTAAACCCTAAAAACACACAAAAAGACCCTAAGCCCTAAACCCTAAACCTATAAATCCTAAAAAATGTTAACATAAAAATCCCAAAGCCCTAAACCCTAAAACCCTAAATAAAATCCTTAACCTTAAATCCTAAACCTAAAAAACCCCTAAGCCCTAAACCCTAAATCCTAACCTAATAGTCTAAATCCTAAGTTAAAAACCCTAAGAAACCCTAAGCACTAAAGATTAAGAAACCCTAAATCGTATGAACCCTAAAATAAGCCCTTAAAACCATTTAAAACCGCTACAAACCCTAAGTTCTATATACTAAATCCTAAAAAACTATACACCCTAAACCTAAAAAACACACAAAAAAAATACCTAAACCCTAAAAAACCCTAAGAAACACATAACCCATTAGAAACGCTAAAATCCCAAAACCCCTAACCATAAAAAAACACTAAGCTCTAAACCCTAAATCCTAAAAATCCATAAACCTTAAACCTAAAAACATAAAAAAAAAAAAAAAAAACCCTATGACCCAAATCCTAAATCATAGAAAGCCCTAAGAAACACATAACCCTTAAGAATCATAAAAACCCCAAAAGCCCCTAAATCTTAAACAAAAACTCTAAGCTCTAACCCTATAAAGCCCTAAATCGTATATGTTCAACCATAAAAACACAAAAAAACCCTAAACCCTAAACTAAATCCTAAATCGTAAACCTAAAATCCTAAGAAACCCTAAACCCTAATTAAGAAACCATAAATCCTATAATTCCTAAAAACCATTTAAAACCCCTACAAAACCCTATGATCAATAACTCCTAAAAATCCATAAAACCTAAGAAACATTAAAAAAAAAAAACACCTAAGTCGTAAACCCTAAACCTATAAAACCCTAAAAAACCTTAACTTAAAAAACCCAAAGCCCTAAACTCTAAAAACCTATATAAAACCCTTAACCTAAAAAAACCGTAAACCTTAACCTAAAACCCTAAATCCCTAAGAAACCCTAAACCCTAAACCTTAAAAAACATTACATCCTATAAACCCTAAAAAACCCTAACCAAAAACCATAAACCTTAATTAAACCCTAATTCCTAGACCTAAAGCCCTAAGAAACCCTAAACCGTAAAACTTAATCCTATAAACCCTAAAAAACCCTAAGCTCTAAGCCCTAAACCCTAAAACCCTCTAAGAAACACTTAACCCTTTAAAAACCCTAAAAAACCCAAAAATCCATAAACCTAAAAATAACAACGCTATAAACCCTATAAAGCCCTAAATCATATATGTTAAACCATTAAAAAACATACAAAAAACCTAAAGCCCTAAACCATAAACCTATAAACCCTAAAAACCATAACCCAAAGCCCTAAACCCTAAAATCCTATATAAAACCCTAAACCTAAAACATTAAACCTAAAAAAAACCCTAAAACCTTAAAATCCTAAACCTAAAATAACTATAAGCCCTAAACCCTAAACTGTAACCTAACACCCTAAATCCTAAAACTAAAGCACTAAGAAGTCCTAAACTATAAAAAAACCTTAAAAACCATACAAAACCTTATACTCAAACCCTAAATCCTAAAAAACCAATAACTCTAAACCTAAAAACAAACAAAAAAAAACTAAGCACTAAACATAAACCCTAAGAAACACTTAACCCTTACAAACCCTAAAAGGACAAAAACCTTTAAACCTAAAAAATTCTATGCTCAAAACCCTATAAGGTCCTAAATCGTATATGCTATACCCTAAAAACACAAAAAAATCATAAGCCTGAAACCCTAAACCTATAAAATCCTAGAAAAACCATAACCTACAAAACCCAAAGCCATAAACCCTAAAAACCTAGATAAAACCCTTAACCTAACCCTAAACCTAAAAAAACCCTAAGCAATAAACCTAAACCCTAAACATAAAAAAACCCTAACCTAAAACCCTAAACATAAAAAAAACCCTAAGCCCTAAACCCTAAACCCTAACCTAAAACCCTAAATCCTAAACCATAAACCCTAAGAAACCCTAAATCTTATAAACCCTAATAACCATTTAATACCCTTACAAAACCCTAAGCCTAAAAAATCGTAAACCAAAAACCCTAAATCCTAAACCCAAAATCCTAAGAAACCCTAAACCCTTAATCCTATAAACCCTAAAATAAACCCTAAGAACCATTTAAAACCTTTACAAAACTCTAAGCTCTAAACATAAATCAGAAAAAATCATAAACCCTAAACATAAAAACACACAAAAAACCCTAAGCCCTAAACCCTAAACCTATAAAACCCTAAAAAATCTTAACCTAAAAAACCCAAAACCCTAAACCCTAAAATCCTAGATAAAACCCTAACCAAAAACTCTAAACCCAAACCAAAAACACTAAATCCTAAACCTATAAACCCTTAAAACCATTTAAACCCCCTACAAAACCATAAGGTCAAAACCTTATATCCTCAAAATCCATAAACACTAAACCTAATAAACACAAAAAAGCCCAAAACCCTAAACCCTAAGAAACACTTAACCCTTTAAAACCCTAAAAACAAAAAAAACACATAAACCGAAAAAAACACTAAGCTCTAAACCTTATAGAGCCCGAAATCATATATGCTAAACCCTAAAAATAGTAAACAGTAAACTCTAAACCTACAAAACCCAAAAAAATCTTAACCTAAAAACACCAAAGCCCTAAACCCTAAACCTAAATAAACCCTAAACCCTAACCTAAAACCCTAAACCTTAACCTAAAACCCTAGATCCTAAATGTAAAGCCCTAGGAAACCCTAAATCATATAAACCCTAAAATTGTCATGCCCCAAGCTACCCCCGATACGCGGACACGGACATAGGATCACAAGTGACCCCAAGCTAACAATGCTGGCATGACATTAGCGTACTAAGATAATAATAACTGATGCAGAAGCTAAATCATAAAAATGAAAGTAATGGGGAATACCCATGTACTAAAACTGAATATATCAAATATGAGAGTTTAATACAAAAGAAACATCAAACTCAAATACTAAGCTGAATCTAACTATGTCTGAAAATATCCTCTAACTAACTAGAAATGTTGGGACATACCCCAGCTAAGTCTAGCAAAACTGAAACTGAAAGACTAAAATACTGAAGAAAATAGCATGACTATTGTCCTTGAAGAATGAGGACTCACCACTGATACTGCTAAACGGGAGATCGAGAACCGATCTAAGTGTGATCTGACTGCTGAGGACTTGAACCTACATCACGAGAAGATGTAGCCCAATATATGCGTCAGCACTTGAAAGGTACTGAGCATGCAGGATAGAGTAAAGTTGAACAAAGCATATAACTGAACAAGTGATCAAGCAAGAGCATAAACTAAACATGATATAGATACTGAAATACAGAACATGACTAAACTGAATGCGATGACCAGATTATAACATGCTGAGACTGAATACTGAAACATGGTCAATGCAATAGGGTCTGACTGAACTGTGGGAGCTACTAATAACCGATAATAAAACCATATGAGTTAAATGTGGAGTCTGATGTATACGCCCCATCGAGAAGACCCAATATACCCGGCCAAAGGATAGAGGCATGCTGGCGTATCACTAAAATAATGCCCACATAGGGGATATACAACCTAGGTGGATTGTAGTTCTGGGACTATATGGGTGACTGACCCTAGCCCAACCCTGTATTAAGCTACTCCCAATAGATTAAGTGATTAACACATTATGACTAAATTTATGTGATATACTGGATAGCTCAAAATGACATGCAAACAGAGAATGCACACTAATAGACTGATAATGACACATCCAAGACTGAGGCATGTATATCTGAAATACTGAAATATCTGACCTAGTATGTGTAATTCATGAACTAAAAAAATACATAGCTAGGATTCTGAAATTCCTGCAATAAACTGAGTAATAACATAGTAATCTGATTTGGAGCATTCTAACAGCTAAAACCCAACAATTCTAACATTCAAGAAACCCTAGGTCTAGATGATATTTGAGGGAATTAAGAATCTGACTGAAATCTGGGGACCTAATAGGTGAAAGGAACCCACTAGTGAAATCCCACATACCTGGTGACAAATTCCACGGAGAAATCTTTCGATTTCGGGGCTATAACGGAAGGAAACTTGTTACGTTCTTGAACTAGGGTTGGTCGACCTCTTCTCTTCTCTTGCTTCTAATTTCCTAAGATTTTGATGAAAGATCTGACTTGAGTAAGTTCTAGTTATGTTTCTAGCCTAAAACTAATAAAAACCACATAGTTTAGGGTTAAAACGACGTAGTTTAGTGGTCGAACGAAATAGGAAAAGACTAAAAGACCCCTGATTTAGGTTGCAGATGGGGCTGACCACGGCCACCTTCACCGACCGTGAAAGGGGCCACAGACCATGAAGGCCCTCGTGCTCTTCACTTTTTCCTATGGTTCTGAGGGCCGGTCCACGAGCCACTACCATGGCCCGTGTGGAGGATCACAGCCCATGAAGATCCCCGTGGTCCTCACTTGTGCTGAGGTCTGGAGGTTCTGGTTTTTAGGGCTACTGGTTAGCCTTCATGGGCCACTCTACGACTCGTGTAAGGGACCACGAACCATGAAGGCCCTCATGGTCTTCACTTGGGCGTGAAGGTCTAAGGGGCTAGCTAGGGGGGCTACTGCATCGACTCTACAGGCGCCACCACGACCCATCATCATGACCACAGCCCGTGAAGGGTCCTGTGGTCTAAAGTCTAGACCTGGTGGAATCCAATTCAAGACCACGGGCAGGTCAACGGACTATGGACCCTGTCACGGTCTTGAACCCTGTCATGGTTCACTGCTTCAGGTAGTTTTCTGCAATTTTTTTCTAGGCATGGTTTTTGAGGTGTTACAATATCTCCCTCTTGGGATCATTCGTCCTCAAATGAAGACTAAACTAGATGAAATGGAGGGTATGAGCTACAACCCTACCAATAAACACTGAAGACTGATCTCTAACTGAACTGAGTTCCAAGAACATGCAAATACACTGAAAATGCAATACAAACTAAAGGAACATGATACTAAGACTGATTTCACAAATGAATGACTGAAAAACTGTAGAGGAACTATTACCTCAAGCTGGAGTGGAATCGGAAGGAAAGAGGTGAGGATACTTTGCTTTCATGGTTGCTTCTGCTTCCCAACTAGCTCCCTCTACGGACTGACTTCTCCACCAAACATTGACTAAAGCAACTTCTTTGTTTCTCAACCTTCTAACCTGACGATCAAGAATCTCAGCTGGTACATCCTTATAAGAAAGGCTATCTTTTACAGCCACACTCTCTAATGGCACTACGGATGCTGGATCACCCACATATTTCATCAAAAGTTAAATGTGAAAGACTGGATACACTTCTACTAAATATGTTGACAACTCTAACTCATAAGCCACTTTACTAATCCTTTTCAAGATTCGGTATCTAGGACTGAGCTTCCCTTTCGTGCCAAATCTCATCACCCCCTTCATAGGTGACACTTTCAGGAAAACCCAATCATCAACTTGGAACTCTAGTTTCCTTCTCCTTACATTTGTATAAGAATTCTGGCGACTCTGGGCTGTCTTAAGTCAATCCCTAATGAGTTGCACTTTCTTCATAGCATCGAGGACTGAATCTATCCCTATCAAGGCTACTTCACCTACTTCGAACCAACCAACATGAGATCTGCATCTACACCCATACAATGCCTCATAAGGGGCCATCTGAATGCTGGTATGGTAGTTATTGTTATAAGAGAACTCAATAAGAAAAAGGTGATCATCCCAACTACGCTTGAAATCGATCACACAAGCTCTCAACATGTCCTCTAAGGTCTAAATGGTATGCTCTGCTTCCATCCGTCTGTGGATGAAATGTTGTGCTATAGTTAACCTGAGTACCAAGACCTTTCTAAAATGACTTCCAAAAATGAGAGGTAAACTGAGGACCTCTATCTGAGATGATAGACAAAGGAACCCCATGCAACCTCATAATCTCATTAATATAAAGCTTTGCGTAGTCCTCCGCCGAATTTGTAGTCTTGACTGCCAAAAAGTGAGAAGACTCAGAAACTCTGTCAACTATCACCCAAATGGACTCATGCTGTCTGCGAGTACGAGGTAACCATGTGATGAAGTCCATGTTGATCACTTCCCATTTCCAAGTAGGAATGTCAATATCTTGAGTCATACGTCCTGGTTTCTGATGTTCTACTGTGACTTACTGGCAAATGGGGCACTTAGCCACAAAATCTGCTATATCTCTTTTCATACCATTCCACTAATAGACTTCCCGCAGATCGCGGTACACCTTAGTGGCACCTGGATGAATAGAATATTTGGAGTTATGGGCTTCTGCAAGAATATGCTACCCCAACTCACCTACATTAGGAACACATAATCGACACTGGTAGCAAAGCACACCATCTCCTCCTTGGGAGAAAACCTCACTACTACAAAATTGAACTTTAGCGACAATTATGTTGCGGCAATAAGCAAATAGCCACTAATGTATTCATGTGAGGCAATATAGTAGCGGTGAATGTATAATGGCCAGGAAAGAGTACACTTTTATTAGCAATTCCAAACAATAGCCGCCAAAAAGCCTTTTTTTTTCTAAAATTAAAAGCTCCTACTTTTTCTAAATTATTTATTTTCCCACCATTCTCTAAATTCTGAAGAAAGAAAAGGTCGTAGGCAATAAGGAAAACATTACTCATAACAAAATCCTCAATACGCTGCTAATAAGGAAAATTTTCCTAAAAATATATTTTGCATCCTAAATCGCTTAGACTTGCGACGTCCAACACCATATATTCGTTCATAGCAGCAATCTTCCAACAACATATACTAACTTGCAGCAACAACGTCCAGCAGCGACGTCCAACAGCTATACATTTCTAGCAGCAAATACGTTCAGGAAAAACAAAGTTTTCAGGTCTGTAGGTCACTCATCTCCACTCCTCTGTGTCTATCATGTTCTATTACCTTTGTTGGTTTGTACATCTTCGTTGTGAATTTAACCCTATTATTTATCTTCTACTATATTTATTAATCAGTATTTACGCATTAACTAAAAAGAAAACTGAAAATACACTTGATGAACTAATCAATGTTTAGGTATTAGCTGTGATTTATAAGTGATTTGAGATTCGTAAAAGTAATGTTTTTGTGTTTCTGATCTCTGCTACTATTTTGCTTGCAATTGATTGAATCGATTCATATATTAATATACAATAAGGTGTATGGCTGGTATATTAAGGTGTGTGGTCGTTAATATATTATGGCGGGTGGTTTTTCGTTCATCTGGATCATTCGAAAGTTCTATTATGAATACAAGAACCAGTACAAAGAAACCATTGTTTCGTTTTGACTCGACCTAAGATCCCTTTTTTGAAAATTTCAAGTATAGCGATTACACAGATTCACTGTTATTTAGATTCATGTTTGTACAACAATTTTTTGTTTTGACTTTGTGAGCTCTCTGTTATTGAGATTATTTGTAACTGGAAGCTTAATTTAAACCTTTTGATATGTTTTCTGGTAGCTTTAGCATTTGTCCTTGAATCTTCTATTTAATACTCTTGTTGCTCATTTAATTTTATGTTTTAGACGTTTATTAGAGAATAGCCACCTGCCTCAAAATACTTTTTGCTTCTAAATATCTTTCTTAGGATCAGAAATCTTGTGGTCGGTCCGTGTTCCAGATTGAGCCACCCTTTATATAGTAGCCATGAACCTATCTCACCCATAATTTATCTCTCTTGTGACTTAGACTCCATAACCATTTAGCTATAGCAACCTTATTCCATTGTTTGACATTTATCACATTCAAGCCACCAGCCACCCTTGGCATACAGAGTTGTTCCCATGCTATAGGTGATTTATTGATATTCTCTGTTTTTCCAGTCCATAGGTATTTCCTACATGTAGTAGTAATTGTATTGAGGACCTTCTTTGGAAGAACAAATATTTGTAACAGAAAGTTTGGATGGAGATTAAGATATTTTTTGATAACCTGAACTGTTCCTGCATACGTTTGTAGCTTAGCAGCCCAAGTAGTGATCCTTCCTAGTATTTTATCGAGCAAAGGTTGGCATTGTATCGTGGATAATCTCTTAGTACTAAGAGGTACTCCTAAATACCTGAAAGATTGTTCCTCTTAGTTACTATTAAAAGATTTTATTTCTCTATGTTTCCCTACATTATTGATACCTCTAACATTCCATAGCACTAACATAGACGTTGACGTGAGTGAGTGTTTTGTCCTCCATAATATCCATACTGGCAACTTCGTTGTCCTATTCCATCTAAGTTTGTCCTTGTGTGTTTAGGATAGTAAATCTATTAGTGGTCGTAATTCAGTGGTAAATTGGGAAATTGGATCCATAATGGGATGGTTTTCAAAACTTCATCATGTAAATCAAAGTGAGAAGCCCACAGTTTAACAATTATAGGTCTACTGTTCATAGTATAAGGGCCAGAGTATAAGACTTCATTCATGTCTTCCATACTGTCAAATAGCACCATAAAGTAGCCCTCATTGTGATAGTAAATCTCTGGTTTGCTGCAAAATTCCACTGGGAAGCTACAAACCTTTCCAGGGTAGCAATTGTTGGTTCAGTACCAACCACATACAATATCATAGCTTTCTTCAATTTTTCTGTAGCTTCAGCAATATCATCCTCTTGCAGCTGAACTCTCTTAGCACCTTCCATAATAATATGGTTTATAAAGTATAGATCCATACCTTTAGATCCCATCCTGGCTCCTTGGAATAAGCTTGCTCACTACTTTCCCATCTTATTATCATTCCCTGGGTTCTCCACATTGACATCAACACCTAGAATTATTGTTTCATTGGTTGCTGAGTCCCTTGCTTTCTCCTTGCCTCTTCCTGTTGCAATATGAGAATCAAGGCTTTTCCCTAGTCTACTTAGACTCCCCAACACAGGAAAACTATATGTCAACAGTAGAGGTGTGTGCTGCTCTTTTTAAGCTGCTGGGGTTTTGTCCATCGATGTATTTTTCTGCATGTTTAATCTTCTTCCCTTTCTCTTATCGCCTAAAATTGAATTCTTGGAATTTGTTGTTTCGGAATCTTTTGATAGGAGCTCCTGAAAGTTAAAATATTGAATACTACCTGCACAATCAAAAACTCTGTTAGTTAAAAAATTAGCAAGGTGGTTCCTTTCTCTTAGAACATGTGATACTTGAAAATCCCCTCTTCTCTTCCAGTGTTTGATCTTTTGAACATCCATACCTCTCCATAACAAAATGTCATTGATGAAGTTTCGACCTTACTGAACAAAGAGAGAATCTCCAAAACAGAGTTATAGCTGCACAAATTTTACAGAGAACCAGTGTAAAGAATTTTCAGTTCAAATTTTGATTCCTTAAAGAAAATTAGCTTAGCTAACAACATAGGGTAATGGATAAGATTATATGATACGTGTTAGATGAGTGTAATGAACTATTGTTCTTGTATGTAGTCCCCAATTATTGTTGTACTTGAGTAGATGCCAATTTTTTTTCACAGAAGCTTATGCTTTATGTTTCTAATGGTAGGAATTTCACTTATAACTCAAATTGATTGTCGGATACTCTCATAGTTAAATCCCACGCTTGTTTCCAAGGAATTAAGGACTTGCATTTTTTCTAATGAAGCATTCTCTGTTCTATTTTTCAAAATTACATTATATAAAGTTCTGAGAAGCAACTAGTTAGCTACACCCATTCTTTCCGACTTGTTAGAAGTACCGATATTTACAGCTAGCTAGCTTTGTTCGATGATGATCCTTTCTTCTTTCTGTGTTAAATTTTGTAATGCCAATAGGTCAAGATATCTTTAATGTATTATCTTTCCTATTTATGAGGGAACCTAAACAATGTCAACTCCATGGAAACTTAATACACCCAAAATCACAAATACTTGAAATTTGATAACATGCTTCCAGAAACATTATCTGCTATAAAAAGGGCGCCTAAACATCTTGCTTTTTCGTTGACAACTGAAGGCATTTATTACCTTTAGGACTTAATTGAAGATACCAAACATTTTTACAACTATCTCCTGTATTGCACCCTATATAATAATATGATGGATATTTTATCTGAAATAAATTTTTGATTAATTTTATCTCTTTTTTACTAAAGTATTTCAGCTCCTCTAATAATTGCAGAAAATAAAATCATATCTGGAACATCATGAACAATTCTAGAAATAAAAGATGGATGTCTTTTGATAAACTTAGTAAAGAATACTTGGATGGAGTAGAAGTTTTTTAAAACCATGCATTTTCTAACAAAAAAGTAGGAGAGAAAATTTCATGTCCTTATATCGAATGTGTACTTATCTATCAAGTAAATCGAGCAACAACTTATGATCATCTTGTTGTTAATGGTATTATGCCATCATATGATAATTGGTTTTGTCACGGAGAGTCTCTAGAGGGATTAGACAATACTGAAGTAAATAATCATAACCAGGCAACTATAGGAGGTGATGATATGAGAGGAATGATACATGATGCCTTTGGAGGCTGTACAAAGTTCATAGATAGTGACATCAATGAAAGAGGTGAGATGGAGCCAAATGTACAAGAAAATACTGATCATCCATCTGAAAAGCAACCTCATCCAGAGATGGATAAGTTTGAACGACTCATGAAGGAGGCAACTGAAGAATTATATCTTGGTTGCAAGAAGTTTAGCAAATTATCCTTTTTGTTGCATATCTATAGTACAAAATGAATGTTCAAATGGTCAAATGAATCCTTTAATTCATTACTTGGACTACTGAAGGACGCACTACCTGAAGGATATGAATTGCCTTCTTCTTTCTACGAATGATGGTGAAGCTAATGTTGAGGGAGGAAATGACATTGAGAATGAAAGTGATTCTTAATAAGATAGGTGGTAATTATAAAATATATTTTTTGTAAGTTTATTGACGAACTTCTATGGATTTTTTTAATTAAAATTTCAATAAAATATCTTTGTTTCTTTCGATTTAAAACATTTTATAGAAGATGCATGTTAGTCAACTATGGATTTTCCATGTCTGAATTGGTTGATTTTTGTCGCCAAGCTTTGTTCGTGTGCACAAATCACTATTTATGTGTTTTTCATAGTTTGAGGAGATGAAGATTCCTCTTGTTTTTCATGTGACATGTAATATATGTGTGAGTTAATCTGAACCTAATGTTGCTAGATAGTGGCTTCACTTAAGAGAATGAGCTATGCAAACTAGAGGGCGCAACACATTAGTTATTGAACAACATGATGAAGCTTTGCGACATTATATTGAGCAGCTGAGTGATGATCAAGATAAATCTACAGCCCAACCTTATCTTGAGAAATTGATAGATTATCAGAACAACTCTGTAGACCAAGCACATGATGGTTAATCTAACGAGTTGAATAGTTCTGTTGGTGGCACTGTGGTTCAACCTACTAATGAATCAAGTAATACTATTTTTACTTTGTATTGTTTTAAGATCTTAGTTGCTAGGTGTGTGTTGTTGAATTATCAATCTACCCTTCTGGGATGGTACCTTTCTTGAAATTCAATAGTCCAAACAGATAGGTATTAAAAAAAACTGAGACAAAAGAAAATCTTGTTTAGTTTTAGGTTCTTGATGCTGCTGTCATGCTGCTGTAGTTTCTTCTGATCAACTTGTGCCTGCTCACCTTTTGTTCTAGTATCACCTCATTTTTGGAATTTTGATGATGATTTTGAGGGTGAAGATCACCAGTCATGTTGGGCTACTTCATGTCCATTTTGTTTTTTAGGATGGTCCAAAGTTATTTGACACTATAAGGTACTGATTTGTAGGAGCGTGTACACCCTTCTCTGATGAATACTGAAGCCTCCCATCTCCTCTGGTTGTTTGCCTATGCTGTTAGGATTAGAGTGCCTTCAGTTTTACCAGGAACTAGCTCATTTCCCCTAAAGCTAAAAAACATTAAGCTCTAAACCCTATAAACCCCTAAATCATATACGCTAAACCCTAAAAAATCAAAAACCCTTAAGCCCTAAACCTTAAGAAACCCTAAATCCTATAAACCCAAAAATAAACCCTAAGAACCATTCAAAACCCCTACAAAACCCTAAGCTCTAAGCCCTATATCCTAAAAATTTGTAAACGCTAAACCTTAAAATACACAAAAAAAAAAGCCCTAAGCCGTGAACCCTAAACCTATAAAACCCTAAAAAATCTTAACCTAAAAACCGCAAAGCCCTAATCCCTAAAACCCAATATAAAACCCTAAACCCAAAGAAAAACCCTAACCCCTAAACATTAAACCCTAACCTAAAACCCTAAATCCTAAACCTAAAACCCTAAGAAACTTTAAGACACTCTAAATCCTAAAATAAACCCTAAAACCCATTTAAAACCCCTACAAAATCCTATACTCTAAACCCTAAATCCTAAAACTTTGTAACCCTAAATCTAAAAAACACACAAAACCTTAAACCCTAAAAAAACAGAACCCCTAAACCTAAAAAACACTAAGCTCTAAATCTTATTAAGCCCTAAATTGTATATGCTAAGTTCTAAACAACACAAAAAAGAAAACCCTAAGCCCTATACCCTAAACCTAGAAAAACCTAGATAAAACCCTTAACCTAAAATCCTAAACCTAAAAAAAGCCTAAGCCCTAAACCCTAACCTAAAATGCTACATCCTAAGCCTAAAACCCTAAGAAACCCTAAGAAACCATAAACCCTAAACCTTAATAAACCCTACGTCCTATAAACCCTAAAATAAACCCTAAAAACCGTTTAAAACTCCTACAAAACCCTAAGCTCTAAACCCTTAATCCTAAAAAATTGTAAACCTTAAACCTAAAAAACACAAAAAAAAAAACCCCAAGCCTTAGCCCTAACCCTAGAAAACCCTAAGAAACACTTAACCCTTAAAACCCTAAAAACCCTAAGCTCTATACCCTATAAATCCCTAAATCGTATATTCTAAACCCTAAAAAACACAAAAAAATACCCTAAGCCTTAAACCCAAACCTATAAAATCCTAAAAACCATAAGCCCTAAACCCTTAAAGGTAGATAAAACCCTTTACCTAAAACCCTAAACCTAAAAACACCATAAACCCTAAACCCTAAACCCTAACCTACAACCCTAAACCAAAAAGAGCCTAAGCCCTAAATCCTAAACACTAACCTAAAACCCTAAACCCTACAAACCCTAATAACTATTAATACCCCTACAAAACCCTAAGCTCTAAACCCTAAATCCAAAAAATATGTAAGCCTTAAATCGTAAATACTAAACCATAAAAAATGCAAAAAACGTAAGCCCTAAACCCTAAACCTATAAAATCCTAAAAAACCTTAACCTAAAAAACCCAAAGCCCTAAGCCCTAAACCCTAAAACCCTAGATAAAACCCTTACCCTAAAGCCCTAAACCTCAAACAATAACCTAAAACACTAAATCCTAAACCTAAAACCCTAAACCCTACAAACCCTAATAACTATTTAATACCCCTACAAAACCCTAAGCTCTAAACCCTAAATCCAAAAAATATGTAAGCCTTAAATCGTAAATACTAAACCATAAAAAATGCAAAAAACGTAAGCCCTAAACCCTAAACCTATAAAATCCTAAAAAACCTTAACCTAAAAAACCCAAAGCCCTAAGCCCTAAGCCCTAAACCCTAAAACCCTAGATATAACCCTTACCCTAAAGCCCTAAACCTCAAACAATAACCTAAAACACTAAATCCTAAACCTAAAACCTTACGAAACCCTAAACCCTAAACCTTAAGAAACCCTAAAAGCCATTTAAAAGCTCTACAGAACCTTAACCTCTAAGCCCTATATCCTAAAAATCAATGAACCCTAAACCTATAAAACAATGAAAAACCATAAACCCTAAAAAACCCCGAAGCAACTATTAACCCTTAAATATCCTAAAAAGTCCAAAAACCCCTAAAGCTAAAAAAAACACTAAGCTCTAAACCCTATAAAGCCCTAAATCGTATACGCTAAACCCTAAAAGAATATAAGAAAACCCTCAGCAATAAACCCTAAACCTATAAAACCCTAAATAACCTTAACATAAAATATACAATGCCATGAACCCTAAAAACCTAGATAAAATCCATAACCTAAAACCCTAAACCTAAAAAAATCCTAAGCCGTAAACCCAAAATCCTAAATCCTAAACCTAAAAAGAAACCCTAAACCTTAATAAAACCCTAAGAACCATTTAAAATCCCTACAAAACCCTAAGCTCTAAAACCTAAATCCTAAAACATTGTAAACCCTAAACCTAAAAACACACAAAAACCCCTAAGCCCTGAACGGTAAACCTATAAAACCCTAAAAAACCTTAGCCTAAAAAACCAAAAGCTCTAATCCCTAAAACCCTAAATAAAATCCATTACCCGAAACCCTAAACCAAAAAAAACCCTAAGCCCTACACCCTAAACCCTAACTGAAAACTATATCCTAAACCTATAAACCCTAAAACCCATTTAAAAGCCCTACAAAACTCTAAGCTCAAAACCCTATACCCTAAATATCCATAAACCCTAATCACAAAAAACACAAAAAAAACCCTAAGCCCTAAACCCTAAACCCTAAGAAACACATAACCCTAAACCCAAAAAACCAAAAAACCCCTAAACCTTAAAAACTCTATGCTCTAAACCTTATAACGCACAAAATCGTATATGCTTAACACAAAAAAACCCTAAGAAGTAAACCCTAAACCTATAAAACCCTAAAAAACCCCAATGCCCTAAACCCTAAAACCTAGATCAAACCCTTAACCTAAAACCCTAAACCAAAAAAAAAAACTAAAGCCCTAAGAAACACTAAATCCAAAACCTTAAGAAACCCTAAATCCTATAAACCCTAAAAACCATTTAAAACCCCTAAAACATTAAGCTCTAAACCATAAATCCTAAAAATCCAAAAATCCTAAACCTAAAAGACACAAAAAAAAAAAACCCTAAAACCTAAACCCAAAAACACCCTAAGTGACGCTTAACCCTTAAAAAACCTAAAAAGCCCATAAACCTAAAAAAAACTCTAAGCTCTAAACCCAATAAAGCCCAAAATCATATATGTTAAACTCTGAAAAACACAAAATACCCCTAAACCCTAAACTATAAACCTATAAAATCCTTAAAAACCTTAACCTAAAAAACCCTAAGCCCTAAACATAAAAACCTAAATAAAACCCTTAACCTAAAACCCTAAACCTAAAAAACCCCTAAGCCCTAAATGCTAAACCCTAACCTAAAACTTTTAATCCTAAGCCGAAAACCCTAAGAAACCATAAAGCCTACACCTTAAGAAACCCTAAATCCTACAAACCCTAAAATAAACCCTTAAAACAATTTAAAACCCCTACAAAACCCTAAGCTCTAAACCTTAAATGCTAAACTTAAACCCTAAGAAACCCTAAAATAAACCCTAAAAAACATTTAAAACCTCAACAATACCCTAAGCTCTAAATCCTAATTCCTAAAAATATGTAAACCCTAAACCTAAAAAACACAAAAAAAAAAAAACCTAAGCCCTAACCACTAAACCCTAAAAATCCCTTTGAAATACTTAACTCTTAAGAACCCTAAAAAAATAACCAAACCCCCTAATCCTTAATAACTCTAAGCTCTAAACCCTATAAAGCCCAAAATTGTATATGCTAAACCCGAAAAAACACACAAAACAAATCCTAAGGCCTAACCCTATACCTATAAAATCCTAAAAAACCTTAACATAAAAAATCCAAAGCCCTAAACCCTAAAAACCTAAATAAAGCCCTTAACCCAAAACCCTAGACCCTAAACTCTAAACCTAATCTAAAAGTCTAAATCCTAAATTTAAACCCTAAGAAACACTGTACCCTTAACCTAAAGAAACGCTAAATCCTATGAACCCTAAAATAAACCTTAAAAACAATTTATAACCCCTACAAAACCCTAAGCTCAAAACCCTAAATCCTAAAATCAATAAACCCTAAACCTAAAATACCATAAGCCCTAATCTCTAAACCCTAAGAAACACTAAACCCTTAAAACCCCTCATCTCTAAACCCTAAATCCTAAAAATCTATAAATCCTAAACCTTAAAAAACACAAAAAAAACCCTAAGCCATAAACCCTAAAACACCTTAAGAAACACTTAACCCTGAAAAACTCCAAAAACCCATAAACCTAAAAAAACTCTAAGCTCTAAACCCAATAAAGCCCAAAATCATATTGCTAAACCCTAAAAACAAAAATAAACCCTAAAACCTAAACTCTACACCTATAAAATCCAAAAAAAACCTTAACCCTAAAAACCCTAAGCCCTAAACCCTAAAAACCTAAATAAAACCCTTAACCTAAGACCCTAAACCTAAAATACCCCTAAGCCCTAAACCATAAACCCTAACCTAAAACTCTAAATCCTAAGCCGAAAACCCTAAGAAACCCTACACCTTATGAAACCCTAAATCCTACAAACCCTAAAATAAACCCTTAAAACAATTTAAAACACTACAAAACCCTAAGCTCTAAACCCTAAATCCTAAACCTTAAACCCTAAACCTGAAGAAACCTAAAATAAACCCTAAAAACCATATAAAACCCCTACTAAACCCTAAGATATAAATCCTAATTCCTAAAAATCCGTAAACACTAAACCTAAAAACACAAAAAAAACCCTAAGCCCTTAACACTAAACCCTATAAAATACTCAACTCTTAAAAACCCCAAAAACCCCTAATCCTTAAAAACACAAAGCTCTAAACCCTATAAAGCCCTAAACAGTATATGTTAAACCCTTAAAACACAAAAAAAAAAAACCTAAGCCCTAACCCTAAACATATAAAATCCTAAAAAAACCTTAACCTAAAAAACCCAAAGCCTAAACCCTAAAAACCTAAAGAAAATCCTTAACCTAAAACAATAAACCTTAAAAACACCTAAGCCCTAAACCCTAAACCCTAACCTAAAAGTCTAAATCCTAAATTTAAAACCCTAAGAAACAATAAATCCTAAACCTAAAGAAACCCTAAATCCTATAAACCCTAAAATAAACGCTAAAAACCATTTAAAGCCCCTACAAAACCCTAAGCTTAAACCCCTAAATCCTAAAAATCCATCCACCCTAAACCTAAAAAACACAAACAAAAAAAAAACATTAAGCCTTAAACCCTAAACCCTAAGAAACACTAAACCCTTAAAAACCCTACAAACCAAAAAATCTGTAAACCTAAAAATCTCTGAGCTCTGAACATTATAAAGCTCTAAATCGTATATGCTAATCCCTAAAATACACACAAAAAAAAACCCTAAGCAGTAAACCTTAAAAACCCTTAACCCAAAAAGCCCAAACCCCTAAACAACCAAAAACCTAGATAAAATGCTTAACACAAAAAAAACCTAAACCCTAACCTAAAACCCTAAATCCTAAACCTTAGAAACCCTAAATCCTATAAACCCTAAAATAAATCATAAAACCCATTTAAAACCCCTAAAACCCTAAGCTCTAAACCATAAATCCTAAAAATTCGAAAACCCTAAACCTAAAAAACACAGAAAAAACCATAAGTCGTACACCCTAAACCCTAAAAAAACCCTAACAAACACTTAACCCTTAAAAACCCTAAAAAACCCAAAACCATCTAAACCTAATAAACTCTAAGATCTACCCTATAAAGCCCAAAATCGAATATGCTAAACCGTAAAAAAACACAAAAAAAAACCCTAAGCCTTGAACCCTAAACCTATAAAATCCTAAAAAACCTTAACCTAAAAAACCCAAAGCCCTAAACCCTATAAACCTAACTAAAACCCTTAACGTAAAACCCTAAGCAAAAAAACCGTAAGCCCTAAACACTAAACCCTAACCTAAAAGTCTAAATCCTAAACTTAAAACACTAAGAAACCTAAAACCCTAAATCCTATAAACCCTAAAATAAAACCTAAAACCCATTTAAGACCCTTAAAACCCCTAAGCTCTAAACCCTAAATCCTAAAATTACATAAATCCTAAACCTAAAAAACACAAAAAACATAAAAAAAAAAACCTAAGCCCTAAACACTAAAACACCCTAAGAGACACTTAACCCTTAAAAACCCTAAAAAACCCATAAACCTAAAAAACTCTAAGCTCTAGACCCAATAAAGCCCAAAATCATATATGATAAACCCTAAAAAACACAAAAAATCCCTAAAACCTAAACTCTAAACGTATAAGATCTTTAAAAACCTTAACCTAAAAACCCTAAAAACCTAAATAAAACCCTTATCCTAAAACCCTAAACCTAAAAAAAACCCTAAGCCCTAAACCCTACACCCTAACCTAAAACTCTAAATTCTAAGCTGAAAACCCTAAGAAACCCTAAATCCTACAAACCCTAAAGTAAACCGTTAAAACTATTTAAAACCCTTACAAAACCCTAAGTTCTAAACTCTAAATCCTAAACCTTAAACCTTACACCTGAAGAAACCCTAAAATAAACCCTAAAAACCATTTATAACCCCTAAAAACCCTAAGCTCTAAACCCTAATTCCTAAAAATCTATAAACCCTAAACCTAAAAAACACAAAAAAAAACCCTATACCCTAAACGCTAAACCCTAAAAAAACCCTATGAAACACTTAACTCTTCAAAACCCTAATAATAACCCAAAAACCCCTAATCATTAAAAACTCTAATCTCTAAACCTTATAAATCCCTAAATTGTATATGCTAAACCTTAAAAACACACTAAAAAAAACCCTAAGACCTAAACCCTAAATCTATAAAATCCTAAAAAACCTTAACCTAAAAAACCCAAAGTCCTAAATCCTAAAAATCTAAATAAAAACCTTAACCTAAAAAAAACCCTAAGCCTTAAGCCCTAAACCCTAAACCCAAACCTAAAAGTATAAATCCTAAACTTAAAACCCTAAGAAACCCTAAACCCTAAACCTAAAGAAACTCTAAATCCTATAAACCCTAAAAACCATCTAACCTATAAAAACCTAAGCTCTAAACCCTAAATCCTAAAAATCTGTAAACCCTAAACATAAAAAGCACAAGAAAAACCTAAGCCCTAAACCCTAAAAACCCCTAAGAAACACTTAACCCTTAAAAACCCCCATAAACCTAAAAAATTGTAAGCTCTAATCCCATAAAGCCCAAAATAATATATGATAAACCCTAAAAAAGACAATAAAACAACCTAAGCCCTAAACTCTAAACCTATAAAATCCTAAAATACCTTAACCTAAAAACCCTAAGCCCTAAACCCTAAAAACCTAAATAAAACCCTTAACCTAAAATCCTAAAACTAAAAAACCCCTAAGCCCTAAACCTTAAACCCTAACATAAAACTCTAAATCTGAAGCTGAAAACCCTAAGAAACCCTAAACCCTAAACCTTAAGAAACCCTAAATCCTACAAACCCTAAAATAAACCCTTAAACAATTTAAAACCCCTACAAAACCCTAAGCTCTAAACCCTAAACCCTAAACCTTAAGCCCTAAACCTTAAGAAACCCTAAAATAAACCCGAAAAATCATTTAAAACTTCTACAAAATCCTAAGCTCCAAATCCTAAATCCTAAAAATTCGTAAACCCTAAACCTAAAAAAAAAAAAACCCTAAGCCTTAAACCCTAGACCCTAAGAAAAACTTAACTCTTAAAAACCCTAAAAAACATAATAACCCTTAAACCTTAAAAACTCTAAGTCAAAACCCTATAAACCGCTAAATGGTATATCCTAAACCTAAAAAACACACAATAAAAACCCTAAGCCCTAAACGTTATACCTATAAAATGCTAAAAAACTTTAACCTAAAAAAATCCAAAGCCCTAAACCCTAAAAACCTAAATAAAACCCTTAACATTAAACCCTAAACCTAAAAGAACCCTAAGCCCTAAACCATAAACCCTAACCTAAAAGTCTAAATCCTAAACATAAACCCCTAAGAAACCCTTAACCCTAAACCTTAGGAAACCCTAAATCCTATGAAACCATTTAAAACCCATACAAAACCCAAAGCTCTAAACCCTAAATTTTAAAAATCCGCAAACCCTAAACCTAAAAAACATAAAAAAAACCCTAAACCCTAAAAAAACCGTAAAAAACACATAATCCTTAAAAATGCTAAAAACCCGAAAACCCCTTAACATAAAAAAAATCTAAGTTTTAAACCCTAAATCCTAAAAATCCATAAACCTTAAAAATAAAAACACAAAAAAACCCTAAACCCTAAATCATAGAAACCCTGAGAAACAATTAACCCTTAGAAACCCTAAAAACCCCTAAACCTAATAAAACTCTAAGCTCTAATCCTATGAAGCCCTAAATCGTATATGCTAAACCCTAAAAAACAAAAAAAAAAACTAAACCCTAACCTAAAACTCTCAATCCTAAACCTAAAACCTAAACCCTAAACCCTAAACCGTAAGAAACCCTAAATCCTATAAACCCTAAAAACCATTTAAAACCCCTACAAAAACCTAAGCTCAAAACCATAAATCTTAAAAATCTATAAACCGTAAACTTAAAAAACACAAAAAAAACCCTAAGTTGTAAACCCTTAACCTATAAAACCCTTAAAAACTTAACTTAAAAAACCAAAAGCCCTAAACCCTATAAACCTATATAAAACCTTAACCTAAAACACTAAACCTAAAAAAAAAACTAAACCCTAACCTAAAACCTTAAATCCTAAACCTAAATCCCTTAGAAACCCTAAACCCTAAAGCTTAAGAAATCCTGAATCCTAAAAAACCCTAAACCTTAACCTAAAACCCTAAACCCTAACCTAAAACCCTAATTCCTAAACCTAAAGCCTTAAGAGACCCTAAACCTTAAACCTTAAGAAACCCTAAATCATATAAATCCCAAAATAAACCCTAAAAAACCTTAAGCTCTAAATCCTAAATCCTAAAAATCCGTAGACCCTAAACCAAAAAAACCCAAAAAAACCTAATCCCTAAACCTAAAGGTTCAAAAACCCTAAGACTCACTTAACCCTTAAAAACCTTAAAAAAAACCAAAACCCCTAAACCTAAAAATCTCTAAGCTCTAAACCATATAAAGCCCTAAATAGTATATGCTAAACCCTAAAAACACACAAAAAAAACCTAAGCCCTAAACCCTAAACCTTAACCTAAAAAACCCAAAGGCCAAAACCCTAAAAACCTAAATAAAACTCTTAACCTAAAACCCTAAACCCTAAAAACCATTTAAAACCCCTACAAAACCCTAAGCTCAAAACTCTAAATCCTAAAGATCCATAAACCTAAAAAATAGAAAGAAAAAAACATAAGCCCTAAACCCTAAACCCTAAGAATCACTTAACCCTTAAAAACCCTAAAACCAAAAAACCCATAAACCTAAATTGAATATGCTAAACCTAAACCGAAAAAACACAAAAAAAAAAACCTTAAGCAGTAAACCCTAAAATCTATAAAACCCTAAAAAATCTTAACCTAAAAAACCCAAAGCGCTAAACTCTAAACCTAAAAAAACCCTAAACCCGAACCTAGAACCCTACATCCTAAACCTAATGCCCTAAGGAACCCTAAATCCTAAATCTTAAGAAACCCTATATCCTATAAACCATAAAATAAACTCTAAAAACAATTTAAAACCCCTAAGCTCTAAATCCTAAATCCTAAAAATCCATAAACCCTAAACCTTAAAAACACAAAAAAAAAAAAAAAACATAAACCCTCAACCCTAAAAAAACCCTAAGAAATACATAACCCTTAAAAACACTAAAAAATCCAAAAGCCCCTAAACCTAAAAAAACTCTAAGCTCTAAACCCTATAAAGACCTAAATCGTATAAGCTAATCCCTAAAAAATAAAATAAAAACCCTAAGCCCTAAAACATAAACCTATAAAATCCAAAAAAACCTTAACCTAAACAACCCAATGCCCTAAACCCTAAAAACCTAAATAAAACCCTTAACCTAAAACCATAAACCTAAAAAAAACTTAAGCCCTAAACCCTAAACCCTAACCTAAAAGTCTAAATCCTAAACTTAAAAACCGTAAGAAACCCTAAACCCTAAACCTTAAGAAACCATAAATCCTATCAACCCTAAAATAAACCATAAAAACCATTTAAAACCCCTAAACTCCCTAAGCTCTAAACCCTAAATCCTAAAAATCCGTAAACCCTAAACCTAAAAAACATAAAAACTCTAAGCCCTGAACCCTAAAAAACCTTAAGAAACACTTAACCCTAAAAAACCAAAAAACCCATAAACCTAAAAACCTCTAAGCTCTAAACTCTATAAAGCCCAAAAAAATATACATTAAGCCCTAAAAAACACAAAAAAGCCCTAAGCCCTAAACTCTAAACCTATAAAATTCTAAAAAACCTTACCTAAAAAACCCTAAGCCCTAAACCCTAAAAACCTAAATAAATCCATTAACCTAAACCCTAAACCTAAAAACCCCCCAAGACCTAAACACTAACCTAAAACTCTAAATCCTAAGCCGAAAACCCTAAGAAATCCTAAATCCTACAAACCCAAAAATAAAACCCTAAAACCATTTTAAACACCTACAAAACCCTAATTCCTAAACCTTAAACCCTAAGAAACCCTAAACATTAAGAAACCCTAAAATAAACCCTAAAAATCATTTAAAACCTCTACAAAAAACTAAGCCCTAAATCCTAAATCCTAAAGATCCCTAAACCCTAAAAAACCCTAAGAAACACTTAACTCTTAAAAACCCTAAGAAAACCCAAAAAGCCCCTAATCCTTAAAAACTCAAAGCTCTAAACCCTATAAAGCCCTAAATCGTATATGCTAAACCCTCAAAAACACAAAAAAACCGTAAGCCCTAAACCCTAAAGCTATAAAATCCTAAAAAACTGTAACCTAAAAAAGCCAAGGCCCTAAACCCTAACACCCTAAATAAAACCCTAAACCCTAACCTAAAAGTAAATCCTAAACTTAAAACCCTAAGAAACGCTAAACCCTAAACCTTAAGAAACCCTAAATCCTATGAACCCTAAAACAAACCCAAAAAACCATTTAGAACCCCTACAAAACCTAAGCCTAAACCCTAAATGCAAAAAATCTGTAAGCCCTAAACCTAAAAACACACAAAAAATAAAACCTAAGCCCTAAAAGCTAAACCCTAAAACCCCAAGAAACACATAATCCTTAAAAACGCTAAAAACTCAGAAACCCCTAAACATAAAAAACACTAAGCTCTAAACCCTAAATCCTAAAAATCCGTAAACCTTAAACCTAAAAAACACTTAAGCCCTAAAACCTAAATCAGAGAAAACCCTAAGAAAAACTTAACCCTTAAAAATCCTAAAAAACCCAAAAACCCCTAAACCTAAACAACTCTAAGCTCTAGCCCTATAAAGCCCTAAATCGTATATGTTAAACCCTAAAAAACACAAAAATAAAACCCTAAATCCTAAACCTAATACCCTAAGAAATCCTAAATCATATATACCCTAAAAACAAATTAAAACACTTACTACAAAACCCTAAGTTTAAAACCCTAAATCCTAAAACTTCATAAACCCTAACCCTAAAAACAAAAAATAAACCCGAAGTTGTAAACCCAAAACCTATAAAACCCTAAAAAACCTTAACTTTAAAACCCAAAGCCCTAATCCCTAAAAACCTATATAAAACCCTCAACTTAAAACCCTAAACCTAAAAACCTCTAAACCCTAACCTAAACCCCTAAATACCTAAGAAAGCCTAAACCCTAAAGCTTAAGAAACCCTAAATCCTATAAACCCTATAAACCCTAAACCCTAAACCCTAACCTACAACCCTAATTCCTAAACCTAAAGCCATAAGAAACCCTAAACCCTAAACCTTAAGAAACCCTAAATCCTATAAACCCTAAAAAACCTAAGCTCTAAATCCTAAATCCTAAAAATCTGTAAACCCTAAATCTAAAAAACACAAAAAAAATCTAAACCTTAAAAATCCCTAAGAAACACTTAACCCTTAAAAACACTAAAAAAACCCAAAATTCCCTAGACCTAAAAAACTCTAAGCTCTAAACCCTATAAAGCCCTAAACCGTATATGCTAAACCCTAAAAACACACAAAAAGACCCTAAGCCCTAAACCCTAAACCTATAAATCCTAAAAAATGTTAACATAAAAATCCCAAAGCCCTAAACCCTAAAACCCTAAATAAAATCCTTAACCTTAAATCCTAAACCTAAAAAACCCCTAAGCCCTAAACCCTAAATCCTAACCTAATAGTCTAAATCCTAAGTTAAAAACCCTAAGAAACCCTAAACACTAAAGCTTAAGAAACCCTAAATCGTATGAACCCTAAAATAAGCCCTTAAAACCATTTAAAACCGCTACAAAACCCTAAGTTCTATATACTAAATCCTAAAAAACTATACACCCTAAACCTAAAAAACACACAAAAAAAATCCCTAAGCCCTAAATCATAAACCCTAAAAAACCCTAAGAAACACATAACCCATAGAAACGCTAAAATCCCAAAAACCCTAAACATAAAAAAAAACACTAAGCTCTAAACCCTAAATCCTAAAAATCCATAAACCTTAAACCTAAAAAACATTAAAAAAAAAAAAAAAAAAACCCTATGACCCAAATCCTAAATCATAGAAAGCCCTAAGAAACACATAACCCTTAAAAATCATAAAAAACCCAAAAGCCCCTAAATCTTAAACAAAAACTCTAAGCTCTAACCCTATAAAGCCCTAAATCGTATATGTTCAACCATAAGAAACACAAAAAAACCCTAAACCCTAAACTAAAATCCTAAATCCTAAACCTAAAATCCTAAGAAACCCTAAACCCTAATTAAGAAACCATAAATCCTATAATTCCTAAAAACCATTTAAAACCCCTACAAAACCCTATGATCAAAGCCCTAACTCCTAAAAATCCATAAAACCTAAGAAACATTAAAAAAAAAAAACCTAAGTCGTAAACCCTAAACCTATAAAACCCTAAAAAACCTTAACTTAAAAAACCCAAAGCCCTAAACTCTAAAAACCTATATAAAACCCTTAACCTAAAAAAACCGTAAACCCTAACCTAAAACCCTAAATCCCTAAGAAACCCTAAACCCTAAACCTTAAAAAACATTAAATCCTATAAACCCTAAAAAACCCTAAACCCTAACCAAAAACCATAAACCCTAATTAAAACCCTAATTCCTAAACCTAAAGCCCTAAGAAACCCTAAACCGTAAAACTTAATCCTATAAACCCTAAAAAACCCTAAGCTCTAAGCCCTAAACCCTAAAACCCTCTAAGAAACACTTAACCCTTAAAAACCCTAAAAAACCCAAAAATCCATAAACCTAAAAATAACAACACTATAAACCCTATAAAGCCCTAAATCATATATGTTAAACCATTAAAAAAACATACAAAAAAACCTGAAGCCCTAAACCATAAACCTATAAAACCCTAAAAACCATAACCCAAAGCCCTAAACCCTAAAATCCTATATAAAACCCTAAACCTAAAACATTAAACCTAAAAAAAACCCTAAAACCTTAAATCCTAAGAAACCCTAAACCCTAAACCTTAAGAAACCCTACATCCTATAAACCTTAAAACAAACCCTACAACCCATTTAAAACCCCTACAAAACCCTAAGATCTAATCCTTAAATCCTAACAATCCATAAACCTTAAACCTAAAAAACACGTAAAAAATCGTAAGCCCTAAGCCCTAAACCCTAGAAAACCATAAGAAACGCTTAACCGTTAAAAACCCAAAAACCCATAAGCCTGAAAAACTCTAATCTCTAAACCCTATAAATCTCTAAATCGTATATATAAAACCCTAAAAAATACAAAAAAAAACCTAAGCCATAAACCCTAAGCCTATAAAACCCTAAAAGACCTTAACCTACAAAACCCAAAGCCCTAAACCCTATAAACCTACATAAAGAACTTAACCTAAAACCCGAAAGATAAAAAAACCATAGGCCCTAAACCCTAAACCCTAACCTAAAATACTAAGAAGCCCTAAACCTTAAGAAACCCTAAATCCTATAAACCCTAAAATAAACCCTAAAACCTATTTAAAACCCCTACAAAACCATAAGCTCTAAACCCTAACTCCTATAAATTCCTAAGCCTTAAACCTTAAAAACACAAAAAAAAAAAAACCATAAGCCTTAAACCCTAGAAAACCCTAAGAAACATTAACCCTTAAAAACCCTAGGCTCTAAATCCTAAATCCTGAAATTTTGTAAACCTTAAACCTAAAAAACACAAAAAAACTAAGCCCTAAACCCTAAAAAACCCTAAGAAACACTGAACCCTTAAAAACTCTAAAAAAAAAACTAAAAACCCCTAAACTTGAAAAACTCTAAGCTCGAAACCCTACAAAGCCCTAAAACCCTAAAAAAACCGTAACCTACAAAACCCACAGCCCTAAAGCCTAAAAACCTAGAAAAAACACTTAACCTAAAATCCTAAACCTAAAATAACTATAAGCCCTAAACCCTAAACCGTAACCTAACAACCTAAATCCTAAAACTAAAGCACTAAGAAGTCCTAAACTATAAAAAAAACCTAAAAACCATACAAAACCTTATACTCAAACCCTAAATCCTAAAAAACCAATAACTCTAAACCTAAAAAACAAACAAAAAAAAAACTAAGCACTAAACATAAACCCTAAGAAACACTTAACCCTTACAAACCCTAAAAAGGACAAAAACCTTTAAACCTAAAAAATTCTAAGCTCAAAACCCTATAAGGTCCTAAATCGTATATGTTATACCCTAAAAACACAAAAAAATCATAAGCCTGAAACCCTAAACCTATAAAATCCTAGAAAAACCATAACCTACAAAACCCAAAGCCATAAACCCTAAAAACCTAGATAAAACCCTTAACCTAACCCTAAACCTAAAAAAACCCTAAGCAATAAACCTAAACCCTAAACATCAAAAAACCCTAACCTAAAACCCTAAACATCAAAAAACCCTAAGCCCTAAACCCTAAACCCTAACCTAAAACCCTAAATCCTAAACCATAAACCCTAAGAAACCCTAAATCTTATAAACCCTAATAACCATTTAATACCCTTACAAAACCCTAAGCCTAAAAAATCGTAAACCAAAAACCCTAAATCCTAAACCCAAAATCCTAAGAAACCCTAAACCCTTAATCCTATAAACCCTAAAATAAACCCTAAGAACCATTTAAAACCTTTACAAAACTCTAAGCTCTAAACCATAAATCAGAAAAAATCATAAACCCTAAACATAAAAACACACAAAAAACCCTAAGCCCTGAACCCTAAACCTATAAAACCCTAAAAAATCTTAACCTAAAAAACCCTAAACCCTAAAATCCTAGATAAAACCCTAACCAAAAACTCTAAACCCAAACCAAAAACACTAAATCCTAAACCTATAAACCCTAAAAACCATTTAAAACCCCTACAAAACCATAAGCTCAAAACCTTATATCCTAAAAATCCATAAACACTAAACCTAATAAACACAAAAAAACCCAAAACCCTAAACCCTAAGAAACACTTAACCCTTTAAAACCCTAAAAACAAAAAAACCACATAAACCGAAAAAAACACTAAGCTCTAAACCTTATAGAGCCCGAAATCATATATGCTAAACCCTAAAAATAGTAAACAGTAAACTCTAAACCTACAAAACCCTAAAAAATCTTAACCTAAAAACACCAAAGCCCTAAACCCTAAACCTAAATAAACCCTAAACCCTAACCTAAAACCCTAAACCTTAACCTAAAACCCTAGATCCTAAATGTAAAGCCCTAGGAAACCCTAAATCCTATAAACCCTAAAATTGTCATGCCCCAAGCTACCCCCGATATGCGGACACGGGACATAGGATCACAAGTGACCCCAAGCTAACAATGCTGGCATGACATTAGCGTACTAAGATAATAATAACTGATGCAGAAGCTAAATCATAAAAATGAAAGTAATGGGGAATACCCATGTACTAAAACTGAATATATCAAATATGAGAGTTTAATACAAAAGAAACATCAAACTCAAATACTAAGCTGAATCTAACTATGTCTGAAAATATCCTCTAACTAACTAGAAATGTTGGGACATACCCCAGCTAAGTCTAGCAAAACTGAAACTGAAAGACTAAAATACTGAAGAAAATAGCATGACTATTGTCCTTGAAGAATGAGGACTCACCACTGATACTGCTAAACGGGAGATCGAGAATCGATATAAGTGTGATCTGACTGCTGAGGACTTGAACCTACATCACGAGAAGATGTAGCCCAATATATGCGTCAGCACTTGAAAGGTACTGAGCATGCAGGATAGAGTAAAGTTGAACAAAGCATATAACTGAACAAGTGATAAAGCAAGAGCATCAACTAAACATGATATAGATACTGAAATACTGAACATGACTAAACTGAATGCGATGACCAGATTATAACATGCTGAGACTGAATACTGAAACATGGTCAATGCAATAGGGTCTGACTGAACTGTGGGAGCTACTAATAACCGATAATAAAACCATATGAGTTAAATGTGGAGTCTGATGTATACGCCCCATCGAGAAGACCCAATATACCCGGCCAAAGGATAGAGGCATGCTGGCGTATCACTAAAATAATGCCCACATAGGGGATATACAACCTAGGTGGATTGTAGTTCTGGGACTATATGGGTGACTGACCCTAGCCCAACCCTGTATTAAGCTACTCCCAATAGATTAAGTGATTAACACATTATGACTAAATTTATGTGATATACTGGATAGCTCAAAATGACATGCAAACAGAGAATGCACACTAATAGACTGATAATGACACATCCAAGACTGAGGCATGTATATCTGAAATACTGAAATATCTGACCTAGTATGTGTAATTCATGAACTAAAGAAATACATAGCTAGGATTCTGAAATTCCTGCAATAAACTGAGTAATAACATAGTAATCTGATTTGGAGCATTCTAACAGCTAAAACCCAACAATTCTAACATTCAAGAAACCCTAGGTCTAGATGATATTTGAGGGAATTAAGAATCTGACTGAAATCTGGGGACCTAATAGGTGAAAGGAACCCACTAGTGAAATCCCACATACCTGGTGACAAATTCCACGGAGAAATCTTTCGATTTCGGGGCTATAACGGAAGGAAACTTGTTACGTTCTTGAACAAGGGTTGGTCGACCTCTTCTCTTCTCTTGCTTCTAATTTTCTAAGATTTTGATGAAAGATCTGACTTGAGTAAGTTCTAGTTATGTTTCAAGCCTAAAACTAATAAAAATCACATAGTTTAGGGTTAAAACGACGTAGTTTAGTGGTCGAACGAAATAGGAAAAGACTAAAAGACCCCTGATTTAGGTTGCAGATGGGGCTGACCACGGCCACCTTCACCGACCGTGAAAGGGGCCACAGACCATGAAGGCCCTCGTGCTCTTCACTTTTTCCTATGGTTCTGAGGGCCGGTCCACGAGCCACTACCATGGCCCGTGTGGAGGATCACAAGCCATGAAGATCCCCGTGGTTCTCACTTGTGCTGAGGTCTGGAGGTTCTGGTTTTTAGGGCTACTGGTTAGCCTTCATGGGTCACTCTACGACTCGTGTAAGAGACCACGAACCATGAAGGCCCTCATGGTCTTCACTTGGGCGTGAAGGTATAAGGGGCTAGCTAGGGGGGCTACTGCATCGACTCTACGGGCGCCACCACGACCCATCATCATGACCACAGCCCGTGAAGGGTCCTGTGGTCTAAAGTCTAGACCTGGTGGAATCCAATTCAAGACCACGGGCAGGTCAACGGACTATGGACCCTGTCACGGTCTTGAACCCTGTCATGGTTCACTGCTTCAGGTAGTTTTCTGCAAAATTTTCTAGGCATGGTTTTTGAGGTGTTACAATATCTCCCTCTTGGGATCATTCGTCCTCAAATGAAGACTAAACTAGATGAAATGGAGGGTATGAGCTACAACCCTACCAATAAACACTGAAGACTGATCTCTAACTGAACTGAGTTCCAAGAACATGCAAATACACTGAAAATGCAATACAAACTGAAGGAACATGATACTAAGACTGATTTCACAAATGAATGACTGAAAAACTATAGAGGAACTATTACCTCAAGCTGGAGTGGAATCGGAAGGAAAGAGGTGAGGATACTTTGCTTTCATGGCTGCTTCTGCTTCCCAACTAGCTCCCTCTACGGACTGACTTCTCCACCAAACATTGACTAAAGCAACTTCTTTGTTTCTCAACCTTCTAACCTGACGATCAAGAATCTCAGCTGGTACATCCTTATAAGAAAGGCTATCTTTTATAGCCACACTCTCTAATGGCACTACGGATGCTGGATCACCCACATATTTCCTCAAAAGTTAAAAGTGAAAGACTGGATACATTGCTACTAAATATGTTGACAACTCTAACTCATAAGCCACTTTACCAATCCTTTTCAAGATTCGGTATCTAGGACTGAGCTTCCCTTTTGTTCCAAATCTCATCACCCCCTTTATAGGTGACATTTTCAGGAAAACCCAATCATCAACTTGGAACTCTAGTTTCCTTCTCCTTACATTTGTATAAGAATTCTGGCGACTCTGGGCTGTCTTAAGTCAATCCCTAATGAGTTGCACTTTCTTCATAGCATCGAGGACTGAATCTATCCCTATCAAGGCTACTTCACCTACTTCGAACCAACCAACATGAGATCTGCATCTACACCCATACAATGCCTCATAAGGGGCCATCTGAATGCTGGTATGGTAGTTATTGTTATAAGAGAACTCAATAAGAAAAAGGCGATCATCCCAACTATGCTTAAAATCGATCACACAAGCTCTCAACATGTCCTCTAAGGTCTAAATGGTATGCTCTGCTTCGATCCGTCTGTGGATGAAATGTTGTGCTATAGTTAACCTGAGTACCAAGACCTTTCTAAAATGACTTCCAAAAATGAGAGGTAATCTGAGGACCTCTATCTGAGATGATAGACAAAGGAACCCCATGCAACCTCATAATCTCATTAATATAAAGCTTTGCGTAGTCCTCCGCCGAATTTGTAGTCTTGACTGCCAAAAAGCGAGAAGACTCAGTAACTCTGTCAACTATCACCCAAATGGACTCATGCTGTCTGCGAGTACGAGGTAACCATGTGATGAAGTCCATGTTGATCACTTCCCATTTCCAAGTAGGAATGTCAATATCTTGAGTCATACGTCCTGGTTTCTGATGTTCTACTGTGACTTACTGGCAAATGGGGCACTTAGCCACAAAATCTGCTATATCTCTTTTCATACCATTCCACTAATAGACTTCCCGCAGATCACGGTACACCTTAGTGGCACCTGGATGAATAGAATATTTGGAGTTATGGGCTTCTGCAAGAATATGCTACCCTAACTCACCTACATTAGGAACATATAATCGACACTGGTAGCGAAGCACACCATCTCCTCCTTGGGAGAAAACCTCACTACTACAAAATTGAACTTTAGCGACAATTATTTTGCGGCAATAAGCAAATAGCCACTAATGTATTCATGTGAGGCAATATAGTAGCGGTTAATGTATAATGGCCAGGAAAGAGTACACTTTTATTAGCAATTCCAAACAATAGCCGCCAAAAAGCCTTTTTTTTTCTAAAATTAAAAGCTCCTACTTTTTCTAAATTATTTATTTTCCCACCATTCTCTAAATTCTGAAGAAAGAAAAGGTCATAGGCAATAAGGAAAACATTACTCATAACAAAATCCTCAATACGCTGCTAATAAGGAAAATTTTCCTAAAAATATATTTTGCATCCTAAATCGCTTAGACTTGCGACGTCCAACACCATATATTCGTTCATAGCAGCAATCTTCCAACAACATATACTAACTTGCAGCAACAACGTCCAGCAGCGACGTCCAACAGCTATACATTTCTCGCAGCAAATACGTTCAGGAAAAACAAAGTTTTCAAGTCTGTAGGTCACTCATCTCCACTCATCTGTGTCTATCCTGTTCTATTACCTTTGTTGCTTTGTACATCTTCGTTGTGAATTTAACCCTATTATTTATTTTCTATTATAATTATTAATCAATATTTACGCATTAACTAAAAAGAAAACAGAAAATACACTTGATGAACTAATCAATGTTTAGGTATTAGCTGTGATTTATAAGTGATTTGAGATTCGTAAAAGTAATGTTTTTGTGTTTCTGATCTCTGCTACTATTTTGCTTGCAATTGATTGAATCGATTCATATATTAATATACAATAAGGTGTATGGCTGTTATATTAAGGTGTGTGGTCGTTAATATATTATGGCGGGTGGTTTTTCGTTCATCTGGATCATTCGAAAGTTCTATTATGAATACAAGAACCAGTACAAAGAAACCATTGTTTAGTTTTGACTCGACCTAAGATCCCTTTTTTGAAAATTTCAAGTTTAGCGATTACACAGATTCACTGTTATTTAGATTCATGTTTGTACAACAATTTTTTGTTTTGACTCTGTGAGCTCTCTGTTATTGAGATTATTTGTAACTGGAAGCTTAATTTAAACCTTTTGATATGTTTTCTGGTAGCTTTAGCATTTGTCCTTGAATCTTCTATTTAATACTCTTGTTGCTCATTTAATTTTATGTTTTAGACGTTTATTAGAGAATAGCCAGCTGCCTCAAAATACTTTTTGCTTCTAAATATCTTTCTTAGGATCCAGAAATCTTGTGGTCGGTCCGTGTTCCAGATTGAGCCACCCTTTATATAGTAGCCATGAACCTATCTCACCCATAATTTATCTCTCTTGTGACTTAGACTCCATAACCATTTAGCTATAGCAACCTTATTCCATTGTTTGACATTTATCACATTCAAGCCACCAGCCACCCTTGGCATACAGAGTTGTTCCCATGCTATAGGTGATTTATTGATATTCTCTGTTTTTCCAGTCCATAGGTATTTCCTACATGTAGTAGTAATTGTATTGAGGACCTTCTTTGGAAGAACAAATATTTGTAACAGAAAGTTTGGATGGAGAATAAGATATTTTTTGATAACCTGAACTGTTCCTGCATACGTTTGTAGCTTAGCAGCCCAAGTAGTGATCCTTCCTAGTATTTTATCGAGCAAAGGTTGGCATTGTATCGTGGATAATCTCTTAGTACTAAGAGGTACTCCTAAATACCTAAAAGGTTGTTCCTCTTAGTTACTATTAAAAGATTTTATTTCTCTATGTTTCCCTACATTATTGATACCTCTAACATTCCATAGCACTAACATAGACGTTGACGTGAGTGAGTGTTTTGTCCTCCATAATCTCCATACTGGCAACTTCGTTGTCCTATTCCATCTAAGTTTGTCCTTGTGTGTTTAGGATAGTAAATCTATTAGTGGTCGTAATTCAGTGGTAAATTGGGAAATTGGATCCATAATGGGATGGTTTTCAAAACTTCATCATGTAAATCAAAGTGAGAAGCCCACAGTTTAACAATTATAGGTCTACTGTTCATAGTATAAGGGCCAGAGTATAAGACTTCATTCATGTCTTCCATACTGTCAAATAGCACCATAAAGTAGCCCTCATTGTGATAGTAAATCTCTGGTTTGCTGCAAAATTCCACTGGGAAGCTACAAACCTTTCCAGGGCAGCAATTGTTGGTTCAGTACCAACCACATACAATATCATAGCTTTCTTCAATTTTTCTGTAGCTTCAGCAATATCATCCTCTTGCAGCTGAACTCTCTTAGCACCTTCCATAATAATATGGTTTATAAAGTATAGATCCATACCTTTAGATCCCATCCTGGCTCCTTAGAATAAGCTTGCTCACTACTTTCCCATCTTATTATCATTCCCTGGGTTCTCCACATTGACATCAACACCTAGAATTATTGTTTCATTGGTTGCTGAGTCCCTTGCTTTCTCCTTGCCTCTTCCTGTTGCAATATGCGAATCAAGGATTTTCCCTAGTCTACTTAGACTCCCCAACACAGGAAAACTATATGTCAACAGTAGAGGTGTGTGCTGCTCTTTTTCAGCTGCTGGGGTTTTGTCCATCGATGTATTTTTCTGCATGTTTAATCTTCTTCCCTTTCTCTTATCGCCTAAAATTGAATTCTTGGAATTTGTTGTTTCGGAATCTTTTGATAGGAGCTCCTGAAAGTTAATATATTGAATACTACCTGCACAATCAAAAACTCTGTTAGTTAAAAAATTAGCAAGGTGGTTCCTTTCTCTTAGAACATGTGATACTTGAAAATCCCCCCTTCTCTTCCGGTGTTTGATCTTTTGAACATCCATACCTCTCCATAACAAAATGTCATTGATGAAGTTTCGACCTTACTGAACAAAGAGAGAATCTCCAAAACAGAGTTATAACTGCACAAATTTTACAGAGAACCAGTGTAAAGAATTTTCAGTTCAAATTTTGATTCCTTAAAGAAAATTAGCTTAGCTAACAACATAGGGTAATGAACTATCGTTCTTGTATGTAGTCCCCAATTATTGTTGTACTTGAGTAGATGCCAAATTTTTTTTCACAGAAGCTTATGCTTTATGTTTCTAATGGTAGGAATTTCACTTATAACTCAAATTGATTGTCGGATACTCTCATAGTTAAATCCCACGCTTGTTTCCAGGGAATTAAGGACTTGCATTTTTTCTAATGAAGCATTCTCTGTTCTATTTTTCAAAATTACATTATATAAAGTTCTGAGAAGCAACTAGTTAGCTACACCCATCCTTTCCGACTTGTTAGAAGTACCGATATTTACAGCTAGCTAGCTTTGTTCGATGATGATCCTTTCTTCTTTCTGTGTTAAATTTTGTAATGCCAATAGGTCAAGATATCTTTAATGTATTATATTTCCTATTTATGAGGGAACCTAAACAATGTCAACTCCATGGAAACTTAATACACCCAAAATCACAAATACTTGAAATTTGATAACATGCTTCCAGAAACATTATCTGCTATAAAAAGGGCGCCTAAACATCTTGCTTTTTCGTTGCCAACTGAAGGCCTTTATTACCTTTAGGACTTAATTGAAGATACCAAACAGTTTTACGACTATCTCCTGTATTGCACCCTATATAATAATATGATGGATATTTTATCTGAAATAAATTTTTGATTAATTTTATCTCTTTTTTACTAAAGTATTTCAGCTCCTCTAATAATTGCAGAAAATAAAATCATATCTGGAACATCATGAACAATTCTAGAAATAAAAGATGGATGTCTTTTGATAAACTTAGTAAAGAATACTTGGATGGAGTAGAAGTTTTTTAAAACCATGCATTTTCTAACAAAAAAGTAGGAGAGAAAATTTCATGTCCTTATATCGAATGTGTACTTATCTATCAAGTAAATCGAGCAACAACTTATGATCATCTTGTTGTTAATGGTATTATGCCATCATATGATAATTGGTTTTGTCACGGAGAGTCTCTAGAGGGATTAGACAATACTGAAGTAAATAATCATAACCAGGCAACTATAGGAGGTGATGATATGAGAGGAATGATACATGATGCCTTTGGAGGCTGTACAAAGTTCATAGATAGTGACATCAATGAAAGAGGTGAGATGGAGCCAAATGTACAAGAAAATGCTGATCATCCATCTGAAAAGCAACCTCATCCAGAGATGGATAAGTTTGAACGACTCATGAAGGAGGCAAATGAAGAATTATATCCTGGTTGCAAGAAGTTTAGCAAATTATCCTTTTTGTTGCATATCTATAGTACAAAATGCATGTTCAAATGGTCAAATGAATCCTTTAATTCATTACTTGGACTACTGAAGGACGCACTACCTGAAGGATATGAATTGCCTTCTTCTTTCTATGAGACCAAAAAGATAATTGAAGGTTTGGGCTTAAAGTATGAAAAGATTCATGCTTGTCCTAATGATTGAATGCATTTTAGGAAAGAATTTGCCCATAAGGATGTTAATGAATGCAAAATTTGTGGGGGTTCTAGATGGAAAAATAATGCTTAAAAAATTTCAGCCAAGGTCCTAAGGTATATTCCTTTAAAACCAAGGTTGCAAAGATTATTTATGTCTTCAGAAGTTTCTAAAGCAATGAGATGGCATCATGAAGAGCACAACAAAGATGGACTACTACGACATCCTGCAGATTCTGAAGCATGGAAAAGTTTTGATTGTAGGTATCTAGAATTTGCCAAAGATCCTCGCAATGTGCGTCTAGGATTAACTTCTGATGGGTTTAATCCATTTGGCACAATGCGAACGGCTCATAATACATGGCCAGTGATTTTAATGCCATATAATCTTCCATCATGGATGTGCATGAAGCAAAAGTTCTTCATTCTGTCTTTGCTGATACTTGGACCAAAAGCTCCCGAAAATAATATTGATGTCTTTTTGCCGCCTTTAATAGAAGAGTTAAATGAATTATGGGATGTTGGGATAGAAACATATGATACCTCTACTAAGGAGATGTTTCAGATGCGAGAAGCTCTCATGTGGACTATAAATGATTTTCCAACATATGGTACTCTTTCTGGATGGAGCACTTCTGGTCAGTTAGCATGTCCTTGTTGCAACATAAATACTCATTATAGAAGATTCATATTTGGTAAGAAGTTTTGTTTCATAGGTCATCGACGTTTCTTGAGGTCGGACCACAAATATTGAAATGATGCTAAATCATTTGATGGAACTAAAGAAACAAGACTTGCACCTTGTACAGTATTTGGTTCACAAGTGTCGAACCAAGTGAAAGATATAAAGTTTACTCTTGGCAAGTCGAGTGAAGGAGTAAGTGGGGTGATGAATCACACATGGAAAAAGAGAAGCATTTTTTTTATCTTCCTTACTGGAGTATAACTTGGTGCGCCATAATCTTGATGTGATGCATATAGAAAAAAATGTGTGTGACAACATAATTTATACACTATTGGACATTGATAAAAAATCTAAAGACAACTTACATGCTTGATTGGATTTGAAGGATATGAAAATAAGACCATGCTTATGGCCTCAATATCGAGCTAGTCGGAGGACATATCTTCCTCCTACTTATTTCACAATGTCGTTGAAGGAGAAAGAGTTGTTTTATGAAGTTTTGAAAAACGTCAAGTTTCCACATGGCTATTCATCTAATATCGCACGGTGGATTCGCAAACGAAAGCTATCTGGACTAAAAACTCATGATTGTCATGTTATAATGCAAGAGCTTCTTCCTATTGCCTTAAGAAGATCAACGGATAAAAGAATCAATTCCGTTTTAATTGAACTATGCACATTCTTTCGTGTTTTATGTAGCAAAGTGTTAAAACTAGATGAGTTAAAGTTACTTGAAGAAAGAGTTCCAGAAATATTGTCAACTATGGAGAAGGTCTTTCCCCCTGGATTCTTTACTATTATGGTACACTTGGTTACTCACTTAGCAACATAGGCTAAACTTGCGGGGCCAGTACATTATTGTTGGATGTATCCAATTGAGAGGTACAAAGAATATCAATGAATCTTCACTATATTTTTTCAGTTTGTAAATCTTATAATATCAAAATAATAATATTACCTAATTCTATAGGTACTTGGATACTTTAAAATCATATGTTTGTAATCGTGCATGCCTAGAAGGTTCAATAGCAGAAGCATACATAGCGAATGAGTGTTTGACATTTTGTTCACGATATTTGGAGGGTGGAGATTCAAGGTCTTATTGTTCTAAAAAATGTGATGATGAAATTGAGCATGATACTAATAAAAAAGAATGTCTTTTTCCTACTGTTGGGGAGTCAGATGGTGGAATATATGTATTTAAGTTGGATGATAAAATGTGGTTACAAGCACATAGACATGTGTTATTCAATTGTGAGTCAGAGGTGGTTGAGAATTATAAAAAGTAAGTTTTATATCTATTTATCTATCTATCCATCTATCTATATAAAAGTGTTATTTGATGATAAAATTGATAGATATGAGTTATGTGAATAGTGAACATATTGTTGAAATCAAGAGATCACATCGTAAGCGTCGTTTGAATCAACATCAACTGGATTGTCCGCATTTTAATACATTTCAGAGTGGTTCAAGGAAAAATTAAGTAGTAGGTCTAAGTCATTGGTTAAGCTAAATTCTTTTCCTTGTAATTATATTGTATTTATAATTGTATCCTTCAATTTTGTTAGGTAAATGAGCTAGAGGCTTCATCTAACATCATAAAGGATGTTAGAGTCCTCGCACAAGGGTCGTTTTTTTTGCAAGAAGATTCATTGCATTCAATGTAAATAATGGGAATCGATTCCGAACTAAACAAAGTGAAGAGTTCAAGGAGACACAATATAGTGGTGTTATTGTTGTTTCAAAGACCGAAAGTTATGCAAGTACAAGTGACAATGCTCCAAAGTCAGCAAATATCACATAGCATGGTAGATCGAATGATATTGTGGAGTTAAACTATTATGAAGAATTTATGGTTGTCTCATTTAAGTGTGTTGGGTTGATGTAACCAACGGTAGAGGAGTTAAAGATGATGAATTGGGTTTCACACTTGTGAATTTCTCATGCCTGGCAGACACTAGCAATCGAGAACGTCATGAGCCTTTTATTTTTGCAGAACAAGCTCAACAAGTAATATTTATTCAAGATCTTGTAGATCATGAATGGTTTGTCCCCCGGTCAATTAAAACTTGAGACATTTTTTATATGGGAGATGAAAATAGTGTACAATTTTAGTCATCAATGCAAAGTGATCTCACTGACTTGTCTCTCTTAGAAATTGCATGTGTTCCGGAGTATGATTGTGATGATAGGGTAGGAAGTGGTGTCGCTGGGATAATAATTGAAACGAACTTACATTCTCAAGCTTCTACGAATGATGGTGAAGCTAATGTTGAGGGAGGAAATGACATTGAGAATGAAAGTGATTCTTAATAAGATAGGTGGTAGTTATAAAATATTTTTTTTGTAAGTTTATTGACGAACTTCTATGGATTTTTTTAATTAAAATTTCAATAAAATATCTTTGTTTCTTTCGATTTAAAACATTTTATAGAAGATGCATGTTAGTCAACTATGGATTTTCCATGTCTGAATTGGTTGATTTTTGTCGCCAAGCTTTGTTCGTGTGCACAAATCACTATTTATGTGTTTTTCATAGTTTGAGGAGATGAAGATTCCTCTTGTTTTTCATGTGACATGTAATAGATGTGTGAGTTAATCTGAACCTAATGTTGCTAGATAGTGGCTTCACTTAAGAGAAGGAGCTATGCAAACTAGAGGGCGCAACACATTAGTTATTGAACAACATGATGAAGCTTTGCGACATTATATTGAGCAGCTGAGTGATGATCAAGATAAATCTACAGCCCAACCTTATCTTGAGAAATTGATAGATAATCAGAACAACTCTGTAGACCAAGCACATGATGGTTAATCTAACGAGTTGAATAGTTCTGTTGGTGACACTGTGGTTCAACCTACTAATGAATCAAGTAATACTATTTTTACTTTGTATTGTTTTAAGATCTTAGTTGCTAGGTGTGTGTTGTTGAATTATCGATCTACCCTTCTGGGATGGTACCTTTCTTGAAATTCAATAGTCCAAACAGATAGGTATTAAAAAAAACTGAGACAAAAGAAAATCTTGTTTAGTTTTAGGTTCTTGATGCTGCTGTCATGCTGCTGTAGTTTCTTCTGATCAACTTGTGCCTGCTCACCTTTTGTTCTAGTATCACCTCATTTTTGGAATTTTGATGATGATTTTGAGGGTGAAGATCACCAGTCATGTTGGGCTACTTCATGTCCATTTTGTTTTTTAGGATGGTCCAAAGTTATTTGACACTATAAGGTACTGATTTGTAGGAGCGTGTACACCCTTCTCTGATGAATACTGAAGCCTCCCATCTCCTCTGGTTGTTTGCCTATGCTGTTAGGATTAGAGTGCCTTCAGTTTTACCAGGAACTAGCTCATTTCCCTGAGTCAAAGAGTTGAATGGATAGAGAGTTTATTACCTAAGATGTTGCTGACAACTTTTATCCAAAAATTAGGATCCATTTTTTCGAACCTCACTCTTTTAAGCGCAATGAAATTATCATTAACCAGGCTTTTCAAACCTTACTCTTCTCAATAGGTTCTTTCTCTTTCCAACCAAAATTATATCGATTCTTCAAACAGGTGATTGATCTTTGTGCTAGAATCTTTATCTTTTGTGCTTGCAGTATAATTTTGTTTTGTCCTGGGTCTTTTGTTATGAGAATTGGGAGTTGGGGCAGCATACAAGTTTTTTTTGTTCCAATATGTTATAGTCTGTTAAGGCAGAATTAGAGTTACTGACATTACTTCTAGCATAGATGAAAACAAAGTTTAGTGCTCTATTGTATTTTGTTTGTTATTATCATATTTAGTTATCCAAACAGTGATGTAGACAAGGTCTGTAATGTGTGATTCTGCAGTGTAACTTCAATCTAAATACCTGATCAAGCGCGTGTCTGTTGCTCTTTTCTTTTGGCAGAGAACTGAATGTGTATAAACCCCAAATTGAAAACTGCTACTTCTTTATTTTTATTTGAGAACTAAATGTGTATAAACCCTATTTGCTGGCTTCCGTTTAGAACTGCTCCACTGGTGCATATATCAAGATTGTTGCTGGTAAGTAGTCTGATGTATTCCCTAGTAGTTTCTTATAGAATCCCATGATTTCGGCTTCCACTTGATCATCATTTGTTGTCCAAGAGCCATCAGCTATTTGCAAATTTCTAATATAGTTGGATGTAGTTTTGTTCTTCATTGTTGCAAAGAAATATGCAGAGTTAGAATCACCTAGATGCAGCCACTACATTCTTGATTTTTATTTGAGAATACTTTTTGTGTATCATTCTTGCATTGTGTTTACACTACAAGTCCGATCCTTCAAGTAGAATCTCCTAAATAGAGAGCAAAAAGCTCCCAAAACAGAATTTTCGTATGGAAAAAGTTAATTCATCGTCAAAATGAAAAGAAGTACAAAAGGGAAAAGATCATTTGTCATCAAGATGGGGAAAAGTATAAAGACCTCCAAAATATAATAGGAGGATCTTGATCTTCACTCTGTTCTAGCTACTTTCTAGATAAGGATAAACTGCAACATGACAACCTATAGAATGGGGGCACCGGCTAATTCCAAAATATTAGGATCTACAATAAGTTATCTTCCACTTAAGCTAAGAACGCCTTGGAAACTTGTAGTGGAGTAGCAATTTAAGAGCTTTAAGTACCAATTACAATCATTGTGCATTAATTGTAATATGCCCTTAGTGCCCTTTCAATTCAGATTGCTAATTCATTTTCACTCATTGGAACCATCTATCTCCCTATTCTTTGAAATCTGCATGCGATCAGACTATTGACCATATGTGTTTTTTCCATTTGATGACTTACAAATATTTTTTTCATTCTAGGTAACTTAGTGACAAGAAAGCCTCGTGGTCCTACTTTACTAAAAGATGTTTGGAAACTTCCTCCCGGAAAAACAATTGATGTGCCGTTTAATAGTCGTAACCAATCAATTGGAAAAGAGGGGAGAAAGCTTGCTAGATTTCTAGGTATTGTTGCGAGAACTCCAGAATTAACACCTCTAAATGTAGATGATTGGAGAAATTTTGACAACGAGCAAAAGAAGAAATTGGTGGATTTTGTAAGGGTATGAATTAGTATTATTATTATGTGAACAAACTCAATTTGTACATGATATTATCTTTTATATATTGACTTTTATTTTGTAGAAGAAGTTCTGTTTTCCAAAAAGTGGAGAAGCGTTTGTCTTAAAGTCACTAGGAAAGAAATGGAAAGACTACAAGTGTGAAATTAAAGGTGAGTATATGTCAAATTATAAGACTAAAGACTCTTTGCTGAAACATTGACCAAATCGCATACCGAGAGATCAATGGAGTGGTATAGTCTATTATTGGCTTTCTGATAAAGCAAAGGTATAAACAAATTTTGACAACACACCTACTTTCTTATTTTAACTATTTGTTGATTTTAGTTATGCTATAATTTTTTTTTTTATAATTTGTACGATATTATTTAAATATTTCAACAACAGAGGCATACCCAAGCAAATAGAAACAATAGGGCCAATCAAAAGATGCCTCACACAGGAGGATCCAAAAGTATTGCTACATTGATGCATGAGCAGGTAAATCTATGAAATGTATTTTTAAAGATTTTTTATCACGCATATCTGACATCAATTCTATTGCTTAGGCTGAAAATGGAATAGAGCCTACACGAGCAGAAATTTTCTTATTAACTCATAAAAAACGTGTGGATGGTAGACCACTAGATGATGATTCTGCCAAGGCAATCGTAAGATTTCTTCTAAACGTAATTTTTTAAATCATGAAACAATTAAAAATAAATATTACAAGTGAATAAGCCAATTTCAAATTGGATTTATTGTGTATTCTATGATCAGGACATGATAAATGAAAGGATGAACAATAATGAAAGATCTACCGGCCAACCTCCTCACAATGTTGCTTAGGAAGGTGATGTGTATTCTCAAGTGTTGGGAAATGAGAAGAGTGGGTATGTTCTTGGTTTAGGAGTTGGTCCAATTCCTTCAGTTCTATGGGGTAGGAAATCTTCCGTAGAAAATATTGTTGTAGAAGATTCATCTAATGAGGTTGTACAAAGGTTAGAACAAGAAATAACTGAGTTAAAGGAAAAACAAAATGAAGAAATGGATCTGATGAAACAAAATCACGAGAAGCTACAATCAGAATTATTTCAAATGAGATAATTCATGCAAAAGTATGCTCCTAATGAATCTCTTCCTCAAGATATCAATGTCACTTCAAATGAACAAGTAACTAAATGTTACAAGTCTTAGAAAATCTTAATGAAATTTTAATCCTATAAAAGGATTGTTAACTAATGTCTTAATACTTACAGGTTCCCAACCATAATAGCGGTCAAGAAGGAGTACCACAATCATCAAGGATATCTAATAATGCTGAAATTACTATACCTCCTGGTACTACTCATCTTTATCATTTGATGCTATTCTTTGAGTTTTCATTACTAGTGTTTATTGTCTTTATTTTTAATAGATATGTTCACCAATTGAACCCGCAATTTTTAGTAGTAGTTGTTGTAGTTCTTCTACAAGTATAGACTATCTTTGTGGTTCCATTTGTCTTATCGTCTGGAATCAAATGCTTGGAATTTATTTTTTATTAGTGGTCTGGATCTTTTTAGCTTCAGATGGGAGTTAATTAGAGTTATTGTATAGAATAGTACCTGCACAATCAAAACCTCTGTTAGTTAAAAAAAATCAGCAAACTAGTTCACTTCTCTTAGAACATGTAATACTTGGACACAATAGCTAGGTTTGTATATTTCCAACTTTTATATGATGAGTTGCGGAGAAATAAATGCTTGATAGCTGATCATTTTACTCTTTCAACACTTTTCGCTGCATATTCTCTCTGTTTGGCAGTGAGAGAAGACCAAGAACTTCAGACATGCTCTTAAAAGTGGATTACATGGCAATTTGAGTGTGAATAATGCACTTATAGAAAATTAAAAAATATTTAGTCTTGAGAGAGTGAATAGGAGTTGAAACTCCATCAACGCATCTGATTCCTTTCATTCCAGATGACCAACAATATGACTGCTGGAATCATCCTCGAGACATTCTTGATGGCTTTATCAACTCTCCAAAAGAGGGATGTTATCCTGATAACTTCCAGATGGAGAGCATATAATTCCCCATCTGGAAGTTATCAAAATGCTTTGAGAATGACCTGACTGAGCTCTTTCCTTCTGTCAACTTCCAAGGAACCAAAACCAAACTTCTCAAGGTTGAACCAGCAAGAATGGACAGGCCAGTGGTCAAGCCTCTTCTCGAATGTGTTGAGTGGGAAACTTATCTTTCCAAGAATCTCATCTTTCATCTGGTGAACACGGTCCTCAATGTTGAGGACTAGCTGCTCCTCAAAAGGCTAAGCAGCTACAAAAACCAAATCCTCATTCCACATTGGATTTTCTATTCGTGCAGGGCATATATCGGTTTTGAGCACCTGATTTCCCACCTGGGTTTTCACAAAAACTTCAAGGAAGCGACTCTGGTCATTCGGGATGATGTCTTGAGCTTCAATAACATTTACTCTCGGATACAAAAGTTTTGGAGATACATAAACTTTGGACCTGACGCTCATAACCCCCTCTCCATGAACAAAGGCAGCATCTGCATGCCAGGCATGTGAAAATGCTTCATCTGCTTGTGTTCCCATCCAAACAGCAAGCATAATCTCCCCTCTTACTTTCCCTTCTCCTCGTCGATCCTTTAGTCTATACCATTGAGGAGCCAGGGTACTATAAGGAGGAACTCTTGTTGGGACCTCATTCAAGTCAAAAACCACCTTTCCAAGATTATCATACCTTCCCATCATATCTTTATCCTTCACATAAACATCAAGAACTGAAGACTGAATTCGATCTTTAGAGAAAGCAAATACATGGTTCCACTCTGGATTCATTTTCTTATGAAAATGCTTTAAGAATGACCTAACTGGTTGTAACAGGGAAGTATCTCCCTGTAGTATATGGGTGTCCATGACAGGTGAGGGTGGATTAACAGTCATCTTCAGTGTCAAAAATAATTATAACAGTCATCTTAAGTATGAGCTGGCAATCAACCAAGAAAGAGGTAGGAACTTTGTGAAAGTACATGATCGAGAAGCATATTATAACATCAACTTGTCAACTATGGGCTGTTGAAATAATATACATTGGAAGTATCTACCCGTGGTTGACAGAAATAAATGAATACGTAGCAGGCATGATCGACTATCAGCCATTCTGGTCGGTTGATAAAATATAAACCAACACAAGAGCCCTGTCAAGAAGCGAAGGAATCAAAATGATCAGTATATAAACATAAAATATTCACTTCCTTTAGTTTTTCCTAAAAGTGAAGAAAAGCAAATTTAGAAAGAGAACAGAAAGCCTTCCAAATTGGTTTAAGAAGTTGATAAAGTAAGTTGCCTTTGGTATCTGATGACAAACTAGTGCAGAACCTATTGCTGACCGTGTAGTATGCCTCCTTATATGTCATCCATTTGTACATGTAGAGTATGTTACATTGGATGAGTATACCTTGAAGAAAAATCATAAGCTCAATTACAGGCTTCCCGTGGCTAACATACTCGCTTACTATTCCATCTTCTTGAACTCGTGATCCTTAGTAATTGCAGTCTGAAAATGCTTCAACCGATCTCCTAACCAGACAAACAAAAAGATGAAAAACAATTCAAATTGTGGTGAATTTTCTTGAAAATAAAAGGAAAATGGGGAGTAAATCAAGCAAGTTTGGTTGCTCACAAACTAGTTGTACATTTATGTTTCTTCATTGTTCACTCGTAGTCTTGGGTGTCTTCTCTTTCGTTCTTGATTCATTGTTATAGACTTTAGTTGTCTTAGTTTAATCTCGTAGAATTCATCTTTGTTGTTTCATAGCTTTAGTGTTGCCCATGTCTTTTGTATTTCAACGGGTGATGTTACATTTGTAATTCGTCATAATCTTGTTTTAACTTGGCTCATAGACATATTGTTAGCTTATCTCTAAATACGTGTCTAGTCCTTTACATGGTAGAACAATTTTGGCTTCGAAATGTGGCTGGGAATTTGATTGTCTTCGTTCCTTTTTAAGTGTTGCTTTATTTGTTTTGGTGTTTTCCATTAATCAAAATCTGGAAACTTCATCATTCCATTGCCCCTCCTCTAAAAAATAATTCACTTCTTCGATTTTGTCATCTCTTTGATTTGATGGCACAAAATGAAAATGGATGCTTCTTACTTGTAATTTTTCAGATTAGTCACACTACTTGCAATATTTTTATACTTTGGATTTCATCTATTGACACTTTTCGTTTTTATTTCAGGTTATAAAATCTGAAGTTGGCAATTTTTATATATGGGTGATTTCAAAGACATTATTCGAAGAAGAGCAACAAAACTTATTTGAAGACATTATTCAATAGTTTGAACAATATAAGTTTATTTTTAAAAGTTGTGACTGCCATATTTTGGATCAATACTTCTTTTTGTTTGTCTAGATTTAAAGAGATATATTCTATTTTATGGATTAATAGTAATATATATGTTTTCACCATTAGAGAAAATTGTTGTTACTATGAGGCTCTCTTTAGAGAACATGTTTGATGTATTTTTATATATATTTTTTATCGATAATGTAGTAGATATTATTAATGGAGGCTAAACAATTGTCGTTAAACGTTATGATATTTAGCAGCAATTCAATGGAAATTATTAGCCATAAAATGGACGTTAAAAGGATATTGTAGTCATTACTCACCATAGTAAAATTATCATTAAAACTACTACCTTTTAGCAACTATTTATTTCGATTTATCGACTAAAACAATGGACACTAAAACACCACATATAGCTGATATGAATTACCTTTAGTAGCCAACATAATTGCCGCAAACAATCACCGCTAAAAATACTACCTTTTAGCAGCTATTTTTATAGATTTATCGACTAAATAAATGGACGCTAATAGACCATAGTTTGCCGAATGAATTACCTTTAGTAGCCAAGAGAATTGCCGCAAACAATTCACATTAAAAGTACTACCGTTTAGCGGCTATTTATTTAGATTTATCAACTAAATCAATGGACTCTAAAAGATAATAGTTAGACAGTATGAATTACCTTAAGAAGCCAACATAATTGCCGCAATTAATTGCCGTAAAAGCTAATGGTTTGTAGCAGCAATTCATGCTACCCTTTACCACTATTTCCAACAATGGCCGCAAAAGCCTTTGCCGACCCCAACATTGCCGGCTAAAGTTCATTGGCCAATATAGAGTATCGCGGCAAATGTTATTGCCACTAAAGCCATATTTTATTGCTGCTAAAGGGCCCTTTTGTAGTAATGATCAACTCTCTGTTGGTGGACTGCACCCTTAAGTTCAAGTAATATCGGATCGTTGTCTTGCTTTTCCTTAACTTCCACCACCAAAGAGGATTCTGCCCCATTCTGAACCATTACACCACCATCAGATATGCTCATAAGACGAACTCCTAGGCGAGCAAGTCTGTGAACATCCTTTGCTAGCTCCTTTCTCTCTTCCTTAACATGTGCTACACCACCCATGGATAATCTGCTAAGAGCATCTTCTACTACATTTTCCTTACCAAGATGGTAATGCACACTCATATCATAATCCTTGAGGAAATCTAGCCAAATTCTCTGGCGAAGATTCAACTCTTTATGGGTGAACACATATTGATGAAGGCCCTTATGGTCAGTGAACATATCTACGTGAACACCATACAAGTAATGTCTCCAAATCTTTAGTGCGAACACCACTGCTGCAAGCTCGAGGTCATGAGTCGGATAATTCTTCTCATGCACCTTAAGTTGTTTGGAAGAATAAGTTATCACCTTACCTCACTGCATCAACACATAACCTAGGTCGACTCTGGATGCATCCCAATAAATCACATAACCGTCTGAACCCTTTGGTACAGTCAAAAAAGGAGTTGTAGTCAACCTAGTTTTCAATTCTGCGAAGCTTTTCTCACAATCATCTGACCACTGATACTTGACCTTTTTCTGAGTCAGTTTAGTCAATGGTGAGGGTATGGATGAAAATCATTCCACGAACTTTCTGTAATAACCCGCTAAACCCAAGAAACTCCTAATATCTGTAGCAGAGGAATGTTTGGGCCATTGTTTAACTACTTCTATCTTCTGGAAATCTACTCAAATTCCTTTACTAGACACAATATGCCAAAGGAAAGAAACTGGCTGCAACCAAAACTCACATTTGCTAGAATAAATGAGAATATCATCAATAAAGACGATAACAAACAAGTCCAAGTACTACTTGAACACTCTGTTCATCAGATCCATGAAAGATGCAGGAGCATTGGTTAGTCCAAATGACATAACCAAAAATTTATAATGTCCATATCGAGTCCTGAATGCTGTCTTCAAAATGTCACTATCTCTGACTTTAAGCTGATGATAACCCGATCTGAGGTCTATCTTTGAGAAATGACTAGCACCCTGAAGTTGGTCAAACAAGTCATCAATCCTGGGATGGGATACTTATTCTTGATTGTGACCTTGTTCAACTGCCTATAGTCAATGCACATTCTAAGAGAACCATCTTTCTTCTTCACTAACAACACTGGTGCACCCCATGGTGAAATACTAGGTCTGATGAAGCCCTTATCTAGAAGGTCTTTCAACTGCTCTTTCAATTCCTTAAGCTTAGTTGGAGCCATTCTGTAAGGAGGAATATAAATAGGCTGGGTATTTGGAAGGAGATCAATTCCAAAGTCGATTTTCCTATCGGGAGGAACTCCAGGAAGATCTTCTAGAAACACTTCTGGAAACTCATTGACTACAGGAACTGACTCAAGAGTTGGGGTTTCGGAGCTTGAATCCTTAACCCGAACTACATGATAGAGATAACCCTTAGAGATCATCTTTCTGGCCTTAAGGTAAGAAATGAATCGACCAATAGGCGCTAAGCTACCACCCTTCCATCTAAAATTAGTTTGTCTGGAAACTGAAAATGAACAATTCTAGTTCTACAATCGACTGAGGCATAACAAGAATGTAACCAATCCATGCCTAGAATGATATCGAAGTCTACTATTTCTGACTCTACAAGATCTGCTGAGGTGACTTTCGAAGAGACTATGACAGGGCAATTTTTGTATACTTGTCTAGCTATAACTGGGTCACCAACTGGAGTAGAGACTGAGAAAGGTTCTGAGAGAGTTTCTAGACTAACATCAAACTTAACGGCTATGTAAGGAGTAACAAAGGAAAGTGTAGCCCGTAAATCTAACAAAGCATAAACATCGAGATAAAAGACTTGTAATGTACCAGTGACTACATCATGAGAATCTTGCTGATCTTGGCGAGCCTGAAGAGCATAGAGCCAGTTTTGGCGTTGTCCGCCACCTGTACCGGAAGAGTTACCTTACTGAGTCGGGCGACCTGCTAGTGCTGCTGAAATTTTAGACTGGGCTCGATTAGTATTGCCTCATTCACCCAATTTAGAAGGACAATCCCTCAACATGTGACCAGACTGACCACACTCAAAGCATTCTTCCTATCCTGCAAGGCACTTACCTGGATGGTTCTTACCACACTTAGGGAAAGTTGGGTAGGTTTTGGTACCTATAACACTCCCCTGAGACTTAGAGCCTAATGCCCTACCTTTCTGATCGTTACAGAACCTGAAGGACGGAACACTAGCTGATGAAGGTGCTGAAGTAAATTTCTGTTGACTCTGCAAGTTATTTCCACCACCTGATTTCTGTTGAAAATACTCATAGGTTCCAGTACTAGCCTTCTTGCTCTCCTTGGCCTGTTCCCTAATCTTATCACCCTTAACCTGTCGATCATGAGTCATAAGCCTAGAGAGGCTCATATCTCCCAACAACATAGCATTTCTACACTCTGTTTTCACCAGGTCTGACACTCCATAAAGGAACTTGTTCATTTGATCCCTAGAATCAACCACCATCTGAGGAGTATACCTAGATAGTTGGGTAAACTTGAGCCCATACTCTTGGACTGTCATGCTACTTTGCCTTAAGTTCATGAATTCCTGAGCCTTTCCCTCCCTTAGCTCTCTTGGGAAAAACCTGTCCAGAAAAGTCTCACTAAAGCATTCCCAAGAGATAGGAGTTGCATCTATATCCCTATTTTCCTTCCACTGAGTATACCAGATATGAGCTACATCCTTAAGTTGGTAAGATGCTAACTCAACCCAATCATTCCCAATTACCAATATCACTTAAAAGATCTTCTTGACCTCATCAATGAATTTTTGGGGATCTTCTCCAACCTGCGATCCTAAGAACTCTGGTGGATTCATCCTAACAAAGTCTCGCACTCTAGCTGTAGCTAACCCAACATTGGCATTTACCGGAACTGGAGCCCGCAGATTGTTCTGGTTGGCCACACTCTGAGCCAACATTTGTATGGCGTTCCTGAACTCTGCATTCAAAACTTGTAACACCCGTATATACTAACCAAGAGTCGCATGTCGATACACCATTGCTTAATTACTACAGTATGTTTTACTCTCATTTTGGGAACTTGAAATGTTGTGGTATTTGCAAACTAGCTTAACATAAATTTTGATCGTAATTTAAGGGATTGTATTGGGGTACGTAATATTCTAATTAGAATTATGTATAACTTAAAAGGGAGGTGAGGGATATAGATATAGGTATATATGTATGCATTTTGGGCAGCCACCTTTTAGTGACAACTGTGTATGTGATAAACATCACTTGCGTGACTATATTTTGACACCTCCTCTAGTGAAATTCGGTTTCCCTGAAGCCTAAGAACCTTAGAACATTATCTAACCAGTTATTCTTCAAAATCACAAGAGAAAAACTTGGTCCTTTTGGCTGGAATTCGAGACACACCCTTCCCTTGGGTAAGTGATGAAATTTGTTTTCGAGTTGGGTAGTATTTAGTATTTTAATCATATCTCGTTCTTTAGAACTTAGTTTTCAGTGAATAAATATGATTTGGAAATATAATTAATATACTTACAACTCTTATGCTTATATAAAACTCTAATTTATCTGTTATGGATTCGAAATATGGGACGCAACATAGGACAAGTTTTGTCCAGATTTTGGAATTAGAAATCCTGTATGATCAACTGTTAGTGTTTTGATTATATATTTTTGTACAAAATATATTTTGCGGTGATTCTTAATTATTTTTTTCCTTAAGAGATGTACCTACATCCTTCATGAAGGATATATAGTCCATTTTTGTCGTTTTCCTTTGCAAAGCAATGTTACGACTTGAGGTACCAGGCTGGACAGATTCACTATTTTGGGAGCATAGTTGTATTTGTTCATGCTAGGCTTACTTATGATGATGATCCTGTTTTACGTCAACATTATTTAGCTAATATAAGTTAAATAAGTTATTTAATTGTATTCTTAAGATTACATATACTCGTGTACAAGTTGAGGACCTTGAAACGTTGGTCGGTCTACGGTTTAAACTCTTGAAGTTTTGTTGGACTGTTTCTATGTTAAAGCCCGAGGTTTGTGTATAAACTTGTACTTGTACTCTTTTTATCTTCTTGTATATTTGAAGGGTTATCTCGATACCTTGGTTACTTCTTGTCAAGTGTATTGTCGTATTGGTATTCTCTGAGACTTTCAAGACATTTGTGTAACTCGCCCACTTGTACGGATTGCTTGATCACCTAGCATTCTTGTTGGGACTTTGTCCTTCTTGTGGATTTAATTTTGTCACTATTGGCATGCCTATTGATTTGGATTATTTGCCATCTTGACTCTGGATTTTTGGTTCGTCTTACGTATGCAAGTTGTCCATTTTAAGTATGAACTAGGAAGCCATTTTTAATATGGTTCTTGATTCTCTTGATTATTAGGCTTTGACCCTTCTTGATACTGGGCTTCGGTCCTTCTTGATACTTCATTATGCTAGGTATGACGGTATGATGTATATATTGGGCGAGCCTTAGTATTGGATCTCTTGGGAAATGGTGCTATGACCGTTCTTGACACTTGGATCCTTAAATATAGAACTTGCTACCCTTGATATATTGTTTACTTGATTTATTTATTATGTTTCAATTGTGCTGCACATGACTTTTGAAAGGTAACTTGGTGAATCTAGTGACTCCACGCATATAGTTTTTATACCACTAAGCTTTATGCTTAGCGATAGTTGTTTCTATCGTAGGGAGCGTTCGATAGGATACTTGAAGCTGGCCATTGGAGACGATGTTTTTGAGAGCTTTATGGGAAGATCACATTTGCATATAGTCATATATAGTTTGCATAAATCTTGGGACTTGTACATGATCTATATGTTGTACATTTACATAAAATTTTGAAGGCTAATTTGATCAGGTCACCATGGGTTGTAAAATAAGTATGACTACATGTTTTACAGTTTTGGGATGTATAAACCAAAGTCTTGTAATGTATTAAATTACATTTTATTATGAAGGTCTGTCTAAAGCATTAACCAATTAAACTTCGGTACCCCGAAGTTGGTAATGATTTATAACGTGTCTTGTAGTAGTATAGATAATACTTGAAAATCCCTTAGCCTATTTTATTTAAAATTATTTTGAAAGATTCTTCCGCCTTAAATTGGGACTCTTGTCTTGTTTAAATTTGAGTTCAACTAAATTTCTAAATGACAAGCCTTTATACCTTTCACTTGTTATTTTGGGCTAAATTCCTCTATTAAATTATAGTTTATATATCTTAGATTAATCCCTTTTAAGTGTGCATGTATTATACTCACTTTCTTGTTAAGTAGGAGCATCCTTCCGAAAGGGTTGTTACAAGACTGTTTGATCTGGGACTGGAGGAGCTGTGTTTACGTTCCTGGCATTCACATTCCTGGCGTTAGGTCTACGAGGTGGCATGGTCACTGAAATGTATAACGTCGAGTTAGAATGGGACTAGATCATACCTTACGCACGATAAGAGTAACAATAAAATGAAGATTTTTCCTAAAACACCTTATAGCCTCCTTCTCATTAGATGTGGTGCACTTCACACCCATGAAAGGGACTCTACTTAGTGCGGCTTTTCAGACATCCAAGGACACTTAAACCTATTGCTCTGATACAAAGTTTGTCATGCCCCGAGCTACCCCCGAGACACGAACACGGGACCTAGGATCACAATTGACCCCAAGCTAACCATGTTGGCATGAAATTAGCATACTAAGAATAATAATAACTGATGCGGAAGCTAAATCATATAAATGAAAGTAATGGGGAATACCCATGTACTAAGACTGAATATATCAAATCTGAGAGTTTAATACAAAAGAAACATCAAACTCAAATACTAAGTTGAATCTAACTATGTTTGAAAATAGCCTCTAACTGACTAGAGATGTTGCGACATGCCCCAGCTAAGTCTACCAAAACTGAAACTGAAAGACTAAAATACTGAAGAAAATAGCATTACTATTGTCCTCGAAGAATAAGGACTCACCACTAGTACTACTGAATTGGAGATCGGGAATCAATCTAAGTATGATATGACTGCTGAGGACCTGAACCTACATCATGAGAAGATGTAGCGCAATATATATGTCAGTACTTGAAAGGTACTGAGCATGTAGGATAGAGTAAAGTTGAACAAAGCATTTAATTGAACAAGCGATAAAGCAAGAGCATAAACTGAACATAATATAGATACTGAAATAATACTGAACACGACTAAACTAAATGCAATGACCAGATTATAACATGTTGAGACTGAATACTGAAACATGGTCAATACAATAGGATCTGACTGAACTGTGGGAGCTACTAATAATCGATAATAAACTACATGAGCTAAATGTGGAGTCCGATGTATAGGCCCCACCGAGAGGACCCAATATACCCGGCCAAAGGTATAGAGACATGCTAGCGTGATCACTAAAATGATGCCCACAAGGGGACTTACAACCTACGTGGCTCATAGTTCTGGGACTATATGGGTGAATAATCCTAGCCCAACTCGGTATTAAGCTACTCCCAGTAGATTAAGTGATTAACACATTATGACTAAATTTCTGTGATATAGTGGATAGCTCAAAATGACATGCAAAATGAGAATGCACATTAATATACTGATAATGACTCATTCAAGACTGAGGCATGTATATCTGAAATACTGAATTATCTGACCTAGGATGTGTAATTCATGAACCAAAGAAATACATAGCTAGGGTTCTGAAATTCCTGCAATAAACTGAATAATAACATAATAATCTGATTTGGAGCATTCTAACAGCTAAAACCCAACAATTCTAACATTCAAGAAACCCTAGGTCTAGATTATATTTGAGGGAATCAAGAATCTGACTGAAATCTAGAGACCTAATGGCTGAAAGGAACCCACTAGTTAAATCCCACATACCTGGTGATGAATTACACGGAGAAATCTTTCGATTTCGGGGCTGGATCTGAAGAAACTTGTTGCATTCTTGAACTAGGGTTGGTCGACCTCTTCTCCTCTCTTGCTTCTAATTTTCTAACATTTTTATGAAATATCTGACTTGGGAAAGGTCTAGTTACGTTTCTAGGTTAAAACTAATCAAAACCACCTAGTTTAGGGTTAAAACGATGTAGTTTAGGGGTCCAACGAAATAGGAAAAACTTAAAGACCCCTGACTTAAGTTGCAGATGGGCTGACCACGGCTACCTTCACGGACCGTGAAAGGGGCCACGGATCGTGAAGGCCCTCGTGGTCTTCACTTGGTCCTATGGTTCGGAGGGCTGGTTCACGAGCCACTACCACGGCCTGTGTGGAGGACCACGGATCGTGAAGGTCCCCGTGGTCCTCACTTGGGCTGAGGTTTGGAGGTTCAAGTTTTGAGGGCTACTGGTTAGACTTTACGGGCCACTCCATGACCCGTGTGAGGGACCACGGACCTTGAAGGCCCTCGTGGTCTTCACTTGGGCGTGGAGGTCTAAGGGGCTGGCTAGTGGGGACTACTGCCTCGACTCTACAGGCGCCACAATGGCCTGTCATCATGACCACGGCCCGTGAATGGTCCCACGGTCTGAAGTCTGGGCCTGGTGTAATCCAAGTCAAAACCACGGGTAGGTCAACGGACCGTGGACCCTATCACGGTCCGTGAACCCTGCTGTGGTTCACTGCATCAGGTAGTTTTCTGGAAAAAATTTCCAGGCCTGGTTTCGAGGTGTTACAAAAAAAACCCAAAAATCCATTTAAAACTCCTAAAAAAATCCCAAGCTCTAAGCTCTAAATCCTAAATCCTAAATATCTGTAAACCTTAAACCTAAAAAACACAAAAAAAACCCTAAACCCTAAAAAATACTCTTAACCCATAAAAACCCTAAAAAACCCAAAACCCCTAAACTTAAAAACTCTAAGCTCCAAATCCTATAAAGACCTGAATCGTATATGCTAAACCCTAAAAAACACAAGAAAAACCCTAAGCCCTAAACCCTAAACCTATAAAATCCTAAAAAGTCTTAACCTAAAAAACACAAAGCCATAAACCCTAAAAACCTAAATAAAACCCTTAACCTAAAAAAACTCTAAACCCTAAACCCTAAATCCTAAACAACACAAACACACCCTAAACCCTAAATCCTAAACATAAAACCCTAAGAAACGCTAAACCCTAAATCATAAGAAACACTAAATCCTATAAACCCGAAAAACCATTAAAAACCCCTAATAAACCCTAAGCTCAAAACCCTAAATCCTAAAAATCTGTAAATCCTAAACCTAAGAACACTAAAAAAAAACCTAAGAAACGCTTAACCCTTAAAAACCTTAACTTCAAAAACCCAAAGCCCTAACCCTATAAAACCCTAAAAAACCTTAACTTCAAAAACCCAAAGCCCTAAACTCTAAAAACCTATATAAAACCCTTAACCCAAAACCCTAGAACCTAAAAAACTCTAAACTCTAAACCCTATAAAGCCCTAAATAATATATGCTAAACCCTAAAGACACAAAAAAAAAACTTAAGCCCTAAACCATAAACCTATAAAATCCTAAAAAACCCAAAGCCCTAAACCCTAAAAATGTAAATAAAACTCTTAACCTAAAACCCTAAACCTAAAAAAAACCTAAGCATTAAACCCTAACCTAAAACTCTAAATCCTTAACCTAAAACCCTAAGAAACCCTAAATTCTAAACTTAAAACCCTAAGAAACCCTAAATTCTAAACCTTAAGAAACCCTAAATCCTATAAACCCAAAAATAAAATATAAAAACCATTTAAAACACCTACAAATCCCTAAGCCCTAACCCTAAACCCTAAAAAGCCCAAAAAACACTTAACCCTTAAAAATCCAACAACCCTAAACCTAAAAAACTCTAAGCTCTAAAGCCTATAAATTGCTAAATCGTATATGGTAAACCCTAAAAAACTCCAAAAAAAAACTTGAAGTCCTAAACCATAATCCTAAAAAACCCTAAAAACCTTATTCCAAATAAACCAAAACCCTAAACCCTATAAACCTAGATAAAACCCTAAACGTTAAAAATACCTAAGCCCTAAACCCTAAACCCTAACCTAAACCCCTAAATCCTAAACCTAAAACGCTAAGAAACACAAAACTCTAAACCTTATAAAACCCTAAGATCGAAAAACCCTAAAATAAACCCTAAAAATTGTTTAAAACCCCTACAATACCCTATGCTCTAAACCCTAAACCCTAAAACATCCTAAGGCCTAAACCCTAAAAAACCTTAAGGAACACTTAACCCAAAAAAACCAAAAAACCAAAAAACCTAAAAAACTCCAAGTTCTAAACCCTATAAAGCCAAAAATCATATATGTTAAGACCTAAAAAACACAAAAAAAACCTTAAGCCCTAAACTCTAAACCTATAAAATCCTAAAAAACCTTAACCTTAAAAACCCTAAGCCCTAAACACTAAAAACCTAAATAAAACCCTTAACCTAAAACCCTAAACCTAAAAAAACCCTATGCCCTAAACCCTAAACCATAACCTAAAACTCTAAATCCAAAGCTGAAAACCCTAAGAAACCCTAAATCCTACAAACACTAAAATAAACCCTTAAAACAATTTAAAACCCCTACAATACCCTAAGCTTTAAACCCTGAATCCTAAACCTTAAACCATTTAAAACACCTACAAAACCCTAAGCTCTAAATCCTAATTCCTAAAAATCCGTAAACCCTAAACCTAAAAAACACTAAAAAAAAACCTAAGCCCTAAACGCTAAACCCTAAAAAACCCTATGAAACACTTAACTCTTAAAATCCCTAAAAAAATATAATCCCAAAAACCCCTAATCATTAAAAACTATAAGATCTAAACCCTATAAAGCCCTAAATCGTATATGGTAATACCTAAAAACACAAAACAAATATGCCCTAAACACTAAACCTATAAAATCCTAAAAAAAACCTTAACCTAAAAAACCCAAAGTCCTAAACCCTAAAAACTTAAATAAAACCCTTAACCTAAAACACTAAACCTAAAAAAAACCTAAGTCCTAAACCCTAAGCCCTAACTTAAATGTCTAAATCCTAAACTTAAAACCCTAAGAAACCCTAAACCTTAAACCTAAAGAAACCAAAATCATATGAATCCTAAAATAAACCCTAAAAATCATTTAAAACCCCTACAAACCCCTAAGCTCAAAACCCTAAATCCTAAAAATCCACAAACCCTAAACCTAAAAAACACACCAAAAAACTCTAAGCCTTAAACCCTAAACCCTAAGAAACACTTAACCCTTAAAAACCCTAAAGACCAAAATACCCCTAAACCAAAAAATCTCTAAGCTCTAACCAATATAAAGCCCTAAATCTTATATGTTAAACCCTTAAAAACACAAAAAAAACCCTAAGCAGTAAACCCTAAAAACATTTAACCTAAAAAACCCAAAGCCCTAAACCCTAAAAACCTAGATAAAACCCTTAACCCAAAACCCTAAACCCTAACCTAAAATCCTAAATCCTAAAAATCCATAATCCCTAAACCCAAAAAAAACCCTAAGAAACTCTTAACCCATAAAAACCTTTAAAAAAACCAAAAAACCCTAAACCAAACAAACTCTAAGCTCTAAGCCCTATAAAGCCCTAAATCGTATATGCTAAGCCCTAAAAAATACAAAAAACCCTAAGCCCTAAACCCTAAACCTATAAAATCCTAAAAAACCCTAAGCCCTAAGCCCTAAACCCTAAAAACCTAAATAAAATCCTTAACCTAAAACCCTAAACCTAAAAAAACCCTAAGACCTAAACCCTAACCTAAAAGTCTAAATCCAAAACTTAAAACCCTAAGAAACCCTAAACCCTAAACCTTAAGAAACTATAAATCCTATAAACCCTAAAAACCATTTAAAACCCTTAAAACCCTAAAGCTTTAAACCCTAAGGGGTCGTTTGGTACAAACATTGATAATGCAGGGAATAGTAATGCAGAGATTAGTAACGCAATGATTAGTAATGCAGGGATTAGTAGTGCAGGGATTATTTTTTGTCAAGTGTTTGGTTCACTACTTTTCACTTAATTTTGTGTTTGATTTAAAACTCTAAAAATATTATTTCCTATTATACCATTGTGTTATTATGAGTGTTTATTTTATGTAATTGGGTCAAGGTAGATAACCACTGGACCGAACAATTTTTTTGTAGGAATTTCTATTCCATTTAATTAGTTAAATCAAATATATATATATATATATATATATATATATATAATTGCTATTAATTTTAATGTGTGATGTATCACTAAGAAGATTATTGATGGCACGGTGTATTTCTAATTTTTTATTGGTTAAGTATATCTTAAACTTAACATAGATTTAAGACTACTTAAATTGTTCAATACCAAAAACTTATTATTATTTTTATATAAAAAAAAAACAAATAGTTCAAGTGGGTAATCGACAAACTATCTTGAATTAAAAAAAATCAAGAAAAAATGGAGAAAAAAATCAGTGAACTCATTAAATTACACTAAACGGATTTGGAGAATTAAAGAAGAACATTTATAACCATTCCAATATAAATAAAAAGGAAATTAAATTTCAAAAGAAATTTAGAAAAAGGAATAAGGGGTTAGTTTAGTCATTTAGGGGTCTTATCCAAGGTTTAACAAACCTTGGATTAGTTATCCCTCCATTTTCTAGGGATAAGATAAGATCACATATGGTGGATAATCAATCCATGGATTAAATTAAATGAAGTAACCAAACAATGTATTAGATGGACTAAATTTTAATCCATGGATCATTCTATCTAATACAGCCGACCAAATGGGTCCTAAATCCTAAACATCTGTAAACCCTAAACCTAAAAAACACAAAAAAAAAACCAAAGCCCTAAACCCTTAAAACCCCTAAGAAACCCAAAAACCTAAAAACTCTAAGCTCTAAACCCTATAAAGCCCAAAATCATATATGCTAAATCTTAAAAAACACAAAAAAACCCTAAGCATTAAACTCTAAACCTATATAATCCTAAGAAAATCTTAACCATAAAAACCCTAAGCCCTAAACCCTAAAAACCTAAATAAAACCCTTAACCTAAAATCCTACACCTAACAAACCCCTAAGCCCAAAACCTTAAAACCTAACCTAAAACTCTAAATACGAAGCAAGAAACCCTAAACCCTAAACCTTAAGAAATACTAAATCCAAAAAATCTTGAAATAAACCTTTAAGACCATTTAAAACCCCTCCAAAATCCTAAGCTCTAAACCCTAAATCCTAAACCTTAAACCCTAAGAAACCCTAAAGGTTAAGAAACCCTAAAATAAACCCAAAAAATCATTTAAAACTTCTACAAAACCCTAAGCTCTAAATCCTAAATCCTTAAACTCCGTAATCCCTAAACCTAAAAAACACACAAAAAAAAACCCTAAACCCTAAGAAACACATAACTCTTAAAATCCCTAAAAAAAATCCCAATAACGCCTAATCCTTAAAAACTCTAAGCTCTAAACCCTATAAACTGGTAAATGGTATATGATAAACCCTAAAAAACACAAAAAATCATAAACCCTAAACCTTAAACCTATAAAATCCTAAAAAACCTTAACCTAAAAAAACTCAAAGCCCTGAACCCTAAAAAACCTAAATAAAAACCCTTAATATTAGAACCTAAACCTAAAAAAACCCTAAGCCCTAAACCATAAACCATAACATAAAAGTCTAAATCCTAAACATAAAACCCTAAGAAACCCTAAACCTTAGAAAACCCTAAATCCTATGAACCCTAAAATAAACCCTAAAAACCTTTTAAAACCCCTACAAAACCCTAAGCTCAAAACCCTAAATCTTAAAAAATCCGTAAACCCTAAACCTAAAAAAAAAAAACCTAAACCCTAAAAAACCTTAATAAACACATAATCCTTAAGAACGCTAAAAACCCTTTAACATAAAAAAATCTAAGCTCTATATACCCTAAATCCTAAAAATCCATAAACCTTGAAACTAAAAACACAAAAAACCCCTAAACCCTAAATCATATAAAACCCTAAGAAACACTTAACCCTTAAAAACCCTAAAAACCCAAAAACCTAAAAAAAATCTAAGCACTAACCCTATAAAGCCCTAAATCGAAAATGCTAAACCCTAAAAAACACAAAAAAAAAAACCTAAGCCCTAAATCATAGAAAACCCTAAGAAACACTTAACCCTAAAAACCCTAAAAAACCCAAAACCCCTAAACATTAAAAAACTCTAAGCTCTAAACCTATAAAGACCTGAAGCGTATATGCTAAACCCTAAAAAACACAAAAAAAAACCCTAAGCCCGTAACCCTAAACCTATAAATCCTAAAAAATCTTAACCCAAAAAAACAAAAAGCCGTAAACCCTAAAAACCTAAATAAAACCCTTAACCTTAAACAACAAACCTAAAAACACTTTAAACCCTAAAAAACACAAAAAAAACCCTAAACCCTAAATCCTAAACATAAAACCCTAAGAAACGCTAAACCCTAAACCGTAAGAAACACTAAATCCTATAAACCCGAAAAACCATTTAAAACCCCTAATAAACCCTAGCTCAAAACCCTAAATCCTAAAAATCTATAAACCCTAAACCTAAAGAACACAAAAAAAAAACACCTAAGAAATGCTTAACCCATAAAAACCTTAACTTCAAAAACCCAAAGCCCTAAACCTATAAAACCCTAAAAAAACCTTAACTTCAAAAACCCAAAGCCCTAAACTCTAAAAACCTATATAAAACCCTTAACCCAAAACCCTAGAACCTAAAAAACTCTAAGCTCTAAACCCTATAAAGACATAAATAATATATGCTAAACCCTAAAGACACAAAAAAAACTTAAGCCCTAAACCCCAAACCTATAAAATCCTAAAAAATCATAACCTAAAAAACCCAAAGCCTTAAACCCTAAAAACCTAAATAAAACCCTTAACCTAAAACCCTATACCTAAAAAAACCTAAGAGTTAAACCCTTACCTAAAACTCTATATCCTAAACCTAAAACCCTAAATCCTAAACCTTAAGAATCCCTAAATTCTATAAACCCTAAAATAAAATATAAAAACCATTTAAAACACCTAAAAATCCCTAAGCCCTAAACCCTAAATCCTAAAAATCCCTAAAAAATATTTAACCTTAAAAATCCAACAACCCCTAAACCTAAAAAACTCTAAGCTCTAAACCCTATAAAGCCCTAAATCGTATATGGTAAACCCTAAAAAACTCCAAAAAAAACATGAAGCCCTAAACCATAATCCTATAAAACCCTAAAAACCTTATCCCAAAAAACCCAAAACACTAAACCCTAAAAACCTAGATAAAACACCAAACCTTAAAAATACCTAAGCCCTAAACTCTAAACCCTAAACTAAACCCCTAAATCCTAAACCTAAAACTTTAAGAAACCCTAAACCCTAAACATTATGAAACCCTAAATTTGAAAAACCCTAAAATAAACCCTAAAAATCGTTTAAAACCCCTACAATACCCTATGCTCTAAATCCTGAACCCTAAACCTAGAAAGTACAAAAAACCCTAAGCCCTAAACCCTAAAAAACATTAAGAAACACTTAATCCTAAAAAACCTAAAAACATAAAAAAAACTCTAAGTTCTAAACCCTATAAAGCCCAAAATCATATATGTTAAGACCTAAAAAACACAAAAAAAAACCTAAGCCCTAAACTCTAAACCTTTAAAATCCTAAAAAACCTTAACCTTAAAAACCCTAAGCCCTAAACACTAAAAACCTAAAAAAACCCTATGCCGTAAACCCTAACCTAAAACTCTAAATCCTAGGTTGAAAACCCTAAGAAGCCCTACACCTTTAGAAACCATAAATCCTACAAACACTAAAATACACCCTTAAAACAATTTAAAACTCCTAAAAAACCCTAAGCTATAAACCCTGAATCCTAAACCTTAAACCATTTAAAACACCTACAAAACCCTAAGCTCTAAATCCTAATTCCTAAAAATCCATAAACCCTAAACCTAAAAAACACAAAAAAAAAACACCTAAGCCCTAAACGCTAAACCCTAAAAAACCCTATGAAACACTTAACTCATAAAAACACAAAAAAAAACCCTAAACCCTAAACCCTAAACCCTAACCTAAAAGTCTAAAGCCTAAACTTAAAACCCTACGAAACCCTAAACCTTAAACCTAAAGAAACCAAAATCCTATGAATCCTAAAATAAACCATTAAAACCATTTAAAACCCCTACAAAACCCTAAGCTCAAAACCCTAAATCCTAAAATTCCATAAACCCTAAACCTAAAAAACACAAAAAAAAACCCTAAGCTTTAAATCCTAAACCCTAAGAAACACTTAACCCTTAAAAATCCTAAAGACCAAATACCCCTAAACCAAAAAATCTCTAAGCTCTAACCATTATAAAGCCCTAAATCTTATATGTTAAACCCTAAAAAACACAAAAAAAAACCTAAGCAGTAAACCCTAAACCAATAAAAACCTAGATAAAACCCTTAACCTAAAGCCCTACACCAAAAAAACCCTAACCCAAAATCCTAAATCCTAAACCTAAAGCCCTAAGAAACCCAAATCTTAAACCTTAAGAAACCCTAAATCCTAAAAACCCTAAAATAAGTCCTAAAAACCATTTAAAACCCCTAAAAAAACCCTAACCTATAAACCCTAAATCCTAAAAATCCATAAATCCTAAACCGAAAAAAAAGCAAAAAAACACCCTAAACCCTAAACCCTAAAAAACCCTAAGAAACTCTTAACCCTTAAAAACACTTTAAAAACCAAAAAACCCTAAACCAAACAAACTCTAAGCTTTAAGCCCTATCAAGCCCTAAATCGTATATGCTAAGCCCTAAAAAACACTAAAAACCCTAAGCCTAAAACCCTAAACCTATAAAATCCTAAAAAAACCTTAACCTAAAAAAACCCAAAGCCCTAAACCCTAAAAACCTAAATAAAACCCTTAACCTAAAAGCCGAAACCTAAAAAAACCTAAGACCAAAACCCTAACCTTAAAGTCTAAATCCTAAACTTAAAACCCTAAACCTTAAGAAACCATAAATCCTATAAACCCTAAAATAAACCCTTAAAACCATTTAAAACCCCTTAAAACCCTAAGCTTTAAGCCATAAATCATAAACATACGTAAACCCTACACCTAAAAACACACAAAAAAAAAACCTAAGCCCTAAACCCTTAAAACCCCTAAAAACCCCATAAACCTAAAAAAACTCTAAGCTCTAAACCCTATAAAGCCCAAAATCATATATGCTAAACCCTAAAAAGAACAAAAAAAAAACCTAAGGCTTAAACTCTAAACCTATATAATCCTAAAAAAAGTTTAACCCAAAAAACCCTAAGCCCTAAACCCTAAAAACCTAAATAAAACCCTTAACCTAAAATCCTACACCAAACAAACCCCTAAGCCATAAACCTTAAACCCTAACCTAAAACTATAAATTCGAAGCCAAAAACCCTAAGCAACCCTGAACCCTAAACCTTAGCAAATACTAAATCCAAAAAACCCTAAAATAAACCTTTAAAACCCCTCCAAAACCCTAAGCTCTAAACCCTAAATCCTAAACCTTAAACCCTAAGAAACACTAAAGGTTAAGAAACCCTAAAATAAACCCCGAAAAAATCATTTAAAACTTCTACAAAACCCTAAGCTCTAAATCTTAAATCCTCAAAATCCGTAATCCCTAAACCTAAAAAACACAAACAAAACCCTGAGCCCTAAAACCTAAACCCTAAGAAACACATAACCCTTAAAATCCCTAAAAAAAACCCAATAACCCCTAATCCTTAAAAACTCTAAGCTCTAAACCCTATAAACTGCTAAATAGTATATGATAAACCCTAAAAAACACAAAAAAACACTAAATCCTAAACCTTAAACCTATAAAATCCTAAAAAACCCCAAAGCCCTAAACCCTAAAAACCTAAATAAAACATTTTACATTAGACCCTAAACCTAAAAAACTCTAAGCCCTAAACCATAAACCCTAACCTAAAAGTCTAAATCCTAAACATAAAACCCTAAGAAACCCTAAACCCTAAACCTTAGAAAACCCTAAATCCTATGAACCCTAAAATAAACCCTAAAAACCATTTAAAAGCCCTACAAAACCCTAAGCTCAAAACCATAAATCTTAAAAATTCGTAAACCCTAAACCTAAAAAACAAAAAAAAACCCTAAACCCTAAAAAACTTTAAGAAACCCATAATCCTTAAGAACGCTAAAAACCCCTTAACATAAAAAAAATCTAAGCACTAAACCCTAAATCCTAAAAATCCATAAACCTTAAAACTAAAAACACAAAAAAACTCTAAACCCTAAATCATAGAAAACCCTAAGAAGCACTTAACCCTTAAAAACCCTAAAAACCCAAAAACCCCTAAACCGGAAAAAAACTCTAAGCTCTAACCCTATAAAGCCCTAAATCGTATATACTAAACCCTAAAATACACAAAAAAAAAAAAAAAACCTTAAACCCTAACCTAAAACTCTAAATCCTAAACCTAAAACCCTAAGAAACCATTTAAAACCCCTAAGCCCTAAACCTATAAAATCATAAAAACCTTAACCCAAAAAACCTTATGCCCTAAACCCTAAAAACCTAAATAAAACCCTAAGCCCTAAACCCTAAACCCTAACCTAAAAGTTTAAATCCTAAACTTAAAACTTTAAGAAACCCTAAAGCTTAAGAAACCCTAAATCGTATGAACCCTAAAATAGACCCTTAAAACCATTTAAAACCCCTGCAAAACTCTAAGCTCTAAATCCTCAATCCTAAGAATCCATAAACCATAAAACTAAAAAATACAAAAAAACCCTAAGCCCTAAACCCTAAAAAACACATAAAACTTAAAAACGCTAAAAACCCAAAAACTCTTAAACATAAAAAAACACTACGCTCTAAACCCTAAATCCTAAAAATCCATAAACCCTAAACATAAAAAACACACAAAAAAAATGTAATAAACCTTAAATCATAGAAAACCCAAAGAAACATTTAACCCTTAAAAACCCTAAAACACCTAAACCTAAAACAATTTTAAGCTCTAACCCTATAAAGCCCTAAATCGTATATGCTAAACCCTAAAAACACAAAAAACCCTAAACCCTAAACTAAAACCACAAATTCTACACCTAAAACCCTAAGAAACCCTAAATCCTAAACCTTAAGAAACCCTAAATCCTATAAACCTTAAAAATCATTTAAAACCCCTACAAAATCCTAAGCTCTAAACCCTAAATCCTAAAAATCCATAAACGCTAAACGTAAAAAAAAAAAAAACTAATCCCTAAACCCTAAAAACCCTAAGAAACACATAATCCTTAAAAATGCTAAAAACCCAAAAACCCCTAATTATAAAAAAACACTAAGCTCTAAACCCTAAATCATAAAAATCCATAAACCTTAAATATAAAAAACCCAAAACACCATAAGCCCTAAACCCTAAATGATATAAAACCCTAAGAAACACTTAACCCTAAAAAACCTAAAAATCCCTAAACCTAAGACACTCTAAGATCTAACCGTATAGAGCCCTAAATCGTATATCCAAAACTCTAAAAAACAAACAAAAAACCTAAACCCTAACCTAAATCCCTAAGAAACCCTAAACCCTAAATCATAAGAAACCCTAAACCCTATAAACCCAAAAAACCTTTCAAAACCCCTACAAAACCCTATGCTCAAAACCCTAAATCCTAAAAATCCATAAACCCTAAACCTAAAAAAAACGAAAAACAAAAAGCCTAAGTTGTAACCCTAAACCTATAAAACCCTAAAAAAACCTTAATTTAAAACACCAAAAGCCCTAAACCCTAAAAACCAATATAAAACCCATAACCTAAACCCCTAAACCTAAAAAAACCCTAAATCCTAAACCTAAATCCTTAAGGAACCCTAAACCCTAAACCTTAAGAAACCCTAAATCCTATAAAACCTAAAAAAAACCCTAAACCCTACCCTAAAACTGTAAACCCTAACCTAAAAACCCTAATTACTAAACCTAAAGCTGTAAGATACCCTAAACCTTTATCCTTAAGAAACCCTAAATAAAACCTAGAAAACCCTAAGCTATAAATCCTAAAAATTCATAAACCCTAAACCTAAAAAACACAAAAAAAAAACCTAAGCCCTAAACCCTAAACCCTAAAAAACCTTAAGAAACACTTGACCCTTAAAAACCTCAAAAAAACAAAAACCCATAATCCTAAAAAACGCTAGCCTCTAAACTTTATAAAGCCCTAAATTGTATATACTAATTCCTAAAAAACACATAAAAAACCCTATGCTCTAATCCCAAAACCAATAAAATCCAATAAAACTTTAACCTAAAAAACGCAAAGCCTTAAACTCTAAAAACCTTAATAAAACCCTTAACCTAAAACCCTAAACCTAAAAAAAACTAAGCCCTAAACCCTAACCTAAACCTCTAAATCCTAACCCTAAAACCCTAAGAAACCCTAAATCATAAACCTTAAGAAACCCTAAATCCTATAAACCCTAAAATTAACCGTAAAAACCATTTAAAACCCCTACAAAACCCTAAGTCCTAAACCCTAAAAAACACTAAGCTCTTGTCACGACCCAAGCCTAGGGCCTAGATGTGACATGGCGAATGAGGAACCCGAAGGAACCCCAAACAAGCCTCTCAAACTTGTCATCACACTTCTTCGGTCGCGGAAGTACATTCAACATTTATTTAACGGGAAATAGGGACTAAGGGCAAACCATTTCAAAATGACATCATAGAACAAGAGTCAAACTCATTTACAAAATACTTGTCCAACGCACACCTCTACATACATAGATAGGACGGGGCCATGACATACTACCGGCTCCCCTCATAGTCAAAATACAATTGCAAGCTAAAGTCTCAAAACATAGGAGTAGGAAACATAACATAGCCCTCGAATCATTGAGGACTCACCAACAACTCGGATAAGCACCGTACTAGCCACGTGAATGGAGAGAAGGATCAAGAGTAGCTCCGGTCCCTACATGGTGACATCATGTAGGCAAAATATGCGTTAGTACTTGGAATGTACTAAGTATGCGGGGTGCAACACAACAATAGACAAGGACACAATCGAAATACAAGAAATAGTTTCATAGGCATTATGAATAACAATATGAGGATGCATGATCAAAGTGAAGTCAAAAAATGTTTAAGTAAATCCATACTAATAGTAGATATCATATGTGTATGCATGATCCAACCAATCTATAACCCCAACTTAGGATGGGGGATGCCGTTCACACCCGGACACCCTCGTGGCAAGGTATAAACCCCTCACATGGTTGATGTTGGTCACACCCCAAGCATCCTAGGTGGTGAGATATAAACCTCTCACATGGTTGATGTTGGTCACACCCCAAGCATCCTAGGTGGTGAGATATAAACCTCTCACATGGTTGTCTGGTTCTTTTCCCCCGGACCGGGCATGGTCATGCAACACTTTATATAGGAAATTCCCATTAGGCTCTAATGCAATCTCACGTATGGAATGAACATATACACAAGCTTAGTTTGTCATCAACACATCTCTGGATTTCCATACATCTCATAACTCAAGCTTTAAAGCATCGATTCATCAATTCTCCATAGTTGGACATTTTGTCAAACACCTTGAAGGCATGTAATGGAATCAAAGAGCATGGAAAATAGGGTAGTAATTATGCAGCCAAACCAGTGAACAACCTACAACAACACCTTTTTAACACCCACAATACCACATGAAAATCTCCACATCCATTCCAAATTTAGGTTCAAGTTCTAGAGTCACAACATGCTCAAAACAATCACTTTTCATGTTTAAAATTCAATGTGCAGGAAATTATTACAAAGAACAAGACTAATTTATGAATCTTAACTTAAACCATGAATTAGTGAGTAGAGTAGAGTCTAGGCACTATGGGTGGAAGGACCCATGAGTTCAACACCACATACCTTGAGTTTTTATGAAGGTCTTGAGAGTGTCTTCAATGGAAGCTTGGAACTTGGAACAAGAGTCTCTTCAATCTTGAGGAAGGTTTTGGATTAGGGTTCTTGAGAGAACTTGAGAGAAAATGTGTCTAAGTATGGGAGAGGTGTTTTGGGAAATGTTTTAGAGATGGGAATTGAACTAATGGTATATAGGAAATAACATATGCCCTTTGGAAAAATGGTCCAACACTTAGAAAAAAAAATGAGGCGGGTGAACAGTAAAAACGCTCACTGAAAATTGCCTTTCCTGCCGAACAGATTTTACGAAAATGGGCATAACTTCTTCGTCCGAACTCCGAATGAGGTGAAACGAAGTGCGTTAGGTAGCTAACTCAAAGGGATTTCCATGGATATGTTATTGGCCACCTAATAATTTGTGTGTTAGGAGATATGACCCTCCAAAGTAGACCCTCGAAAAAGGCTTCACTTGGAAATTTCGGATTTTGATATGGTTGCTCTAAAATTTGGGTTAGACCCATTTCCCACTCAATTTGACCCCCTAAACAAGAATATGAAGTTGGATTTTCGAAAAACGGAACGGATTTTTTTTATATATATATATATAGCTAAACAAGTTTCCGGTAACTTCCGAAGCACATTTTTAAGAACTTTTTGGGTCATTTCAGCTCTAAACCTTATAAAGCCTTAATTCGTATATGTTAAACTCGGAAAAACTGAAAAAAAAAAAAAAACCTGAAGCCCTAAACCTTAAAACCTATAAAACACTAAAAATCTTAACTCAAAAAATCCAACACCATAAACCCTAAAAACCTAGATAAAACCCTTAACCTAAAACCCTAAACCTAAAAAACCCTAAGCCCAAACCCTAGACCCTAACCTAAAACCCAAAATCCTAATCCTAAAACCCTAAGAAACCCTAAACCCTAAACCATAAGAATCTCTAAATCCTATAAACCCTCAAATAAACCCTAAAACCCGTTTCAAACCCCTACAAAACCGTAAGCTCTAAACCCTAAATCCTAGAAATTATTAAACCTTAAACCTTAAACCTTAAAAACACAAAAAAAAACCCTAAGCTTTAAACCCTAAGAAACACTTAACCCTTAAAAACCCTAAGCTCTAAATCCTAAATCCTAAAATTCCATAAACCCTAAACCTAAAAAACCCAAATCCCTAAACCCTAAAAACCTATATAAAACCCATAACCTAAAACCCTAAACCTAAAAAAACCATAACCCTAACTTAAAACCCTAAATCCAAAACCCAAATCCTTAAGAAACCCTAAACCCTAAACCTTAAGAAACCCTAAATCCTATAAACCATTAAAAAAACCTAAATCCTAACCTAAAACTCTAAACCCTAACTAAAACTCTAAACCCTAACCTAAAACCCTAATTCCTCAACCTAAAGCCCTAAGAAACCCTAATGCTTAACCTTAAGAAATCCTAAATCCGATAAACCTAAAATAAACCCTAAAAACCCTTAGCTCTAAATCCTAAATCCTAAAAATACGTATACCCTAAACCTAAAAAACACAAAAAAAACCTAAGACCTAAACTCTAAACCCTAAAAAATCCTAAGAAACACTTAACCCTAAAAAACCTGATAACCCATAATCCTAAAAAATGCTAAGCTCGAAATCTTATAAATCCCTAAATCGTATATGCTAAACCCTAAAAAACACAAAAAAAAAAACCCTAAGCCCTAATCCCTAAACCAATAAAATCCTTAAAAACTTTAACCTAAAAATCCCAAAGCCCTAAACCCTAAAAACCTTAATAAAACCTTCAACCTAAAACCCTAAACCTAAAAGAAACCTAATCCCTAAACCCTAAACCCCAACCTAAAGCTCTAAATCCTAAACCTAAAACCCTAAAAACCCTAAATCATAAACCTTAAGAAACCCTAAATCCTATAAACCCTAGGATAAACCATAAAAACCATTTAAAACCCCAATAAATATCCCTAAACCCTAAACCCTAAATATCCCTAAGAAACACTTAACCCTTAAAACCCTAAAAAACCCAATAACCCCAAAGCCTAAAAAATACTAAACTCTAAACCCTATAACGCCCTAATTCTTATATGTTAAACCCAAAAAAATACACAAAAAAAAAAACCTAAAGCCCGAAACCAAAAACCTATAAAACCCCAAAAACCTTCACCCAAAAAATCCACAACCCTAAACTCTAACAATCTAGATAAAACCCTTAACCTTAAACCCTAAACCTAAAAAAACCCTAAGCCCAAACCCTAAACCCTAACCTAAAACCCTAAATCCTAAACATAAAACCCAAAGAAACCCTAAACCCTAAACCATACGAAACCCTAAATCCTATAAACCCTAAAACCCATTTAAAACCCATACAAAACCATAAGCTCTAAATCCTAAATCATAGAAATTCGAAAACCTTAAACCTTAAAAACTCAAGAAAAAACCCTAAGCCCTAAACCCTAGAAAACCCTAAGAAACACTAAACCCTTAAAACCCCTAAGATCTAAATCCTAAATCCTAAAATTCCATAAACCTTAAACCTAAAAAACACAAAAAATAACTAAGCCATAAAACCTAAACCCTAAAAAACACTTAACCTTTAAAAACCTTAAAAAAATACCAGAAACCCCTATACCTAAAAAAGTCTAAGCTCTAAACATTATAAAGCCCTAAATTGTATATGCTAAGCCCTAAAAACACACAAAAAAACCCCAAAACCCATAAAATCCTAAAGAACCTTAACCTAAAAGACCCAAAGTCCTAAATCCTAAAAACCTAAATAAAACCATTAACATAAAACCCTAAACATAAAAAAACCCTAAGCCCTAAACCCTAAACCATAACCTAAAAGTCTAAATCCTAAGCTTAAAACCCTAAGAAACCTTAAATCCTAAAGATTAAGAAACCCTAAATCGTATGAACCCTAAAATAAACCGTAAAAACCATTTAAAACCCCTACAAAACCCTAAGGTCTAAATACTAAATATCTATAAACCCTAAACCTAAAAATCACAAAAAAAAAAAAAACTAAGAAACACATAACCCTTAAAAACTCTAAACTCTAACAATCTAGATAAAACCCTTAACCTTAAACCCTAAACCTAAAAAAACCCTAAGCCCAAACCCTAAACCCTAACCTAAAACCGTAAATCCTAAACATAAAACCCAAAGAAACCCTAAACCCTAAACCATAAGAAACCCTAAATCCTATAAACCCTAAAATAAACCCTAAAACCCATTTAAAACCCCTACAAAACCGTAAGCTCTAAATCCTAAATCATAGAAATTCGTAAACCTTAAACCTTTAAAACACAGGAAAAAACCCTAAGCCCTAAACCCTAGAAAACCCTAAGAAACACTAAACCCTTAAAAACCCTAAGATCTAAATCCTAAATCCTAAAATTCCATAAAACCTTAAACCTAAAAAACACAAGAAATAACTAAGCCATAAAACCTAAACCCTAAAAAACAATTAACCTTTAAAAACCCTAAAAAAAAACAAGAAACCCTAAACCTAAAAAAGTCTAAGCTCTAAACACTATAAAGCCCTAAATTGTATATGCTAAACCCTAAAAACACACAAAAAAACCCTAAACCCATAAAATCCTAAAGAACCTTAACCTAAAAGACCCAAAGTCTTAAACCCTAAAAACCTAAATAAAACCATTAACATAAAACCCTAAACCTAAAAAAACCCTAAGCCCTAAACCCTAAACCATAACCTAAAAGTCTAAATCCTAAGCTTAAAATCCTAAGAAACCTTAAACCCTAAAGATTAAGAAACCCTAAATCGTATGAACCCTAAAATAAATAGTAAAAACCATTTAAAACCCCTACAAAACCCTAAGCTCTAAATACTAAATATCTATAAACCCTAAAACTAAAAATCACAAAAAAAAAACCTAAGAAACACATAACCCTTAAAAACTCTAAAAACCAAAAACCCCCTAAACCTCAAATCCAAAAAATTTGTAAACCTTAACCCTAAAAAACACAAAACAAAAACCCTAAGCCCAAAAACCCAAATCATAGAAACCCCAAGAAACACTTAAACCTTAAAAACCCTAAAAAAAAAAAAACCCTAAACCTAAAAAAACTCTAATCTCTAACCCTATAAAGCCCTAAATCGTATATGCTAAACCCTAAGAAACACAAAAAAAACCCTAAACCGTAAACTAAAATCCTAAATCCTAAACCTAAAACCCTAAACCCTAAACATTAAGAAACCCTAAATCCTATAAACCCTAAAACAATTTAAAACCCCTACATAACCCTAAGCTCAAAACCCTAACTCCTAAAAATCCATAAACCCTAAACCTAAGAAGCACAAAAAAACCCTAAGTCATAAACCCTAAACCTTAAAAAACCTTAACCTAAAAAACCCAAGGCCCTAAACCCTAAGAACCTATATAAAATCCTTAACCTAAAACCCTAAACCTTAAAAAACCCTAAACCCTAACCTAAAACCCTAATTCCCTAAGCTCTAAACCTTATAAAGCCCTAAATCTTATATGTTAACCCTAAAAAAAACAAAAAAACAAAAAAAAAACTCAAGCCCAAAACCATAAACCTATAAAACCCTAAAAACTATAACCCAAAAAACCTAAAGTCCTAAACCTTAAAATCCTAGATAAAACCCTTAACCTAAAACATTAAACCTAAAGAAACCCTAAACCCTAACCTAAAAACCCTAAATCCTAAACCTAAAACCCTAAGACACCCTAAACCATAAACCTTAAGAAACCCTAAATCCTATAAACCCTAAACTAAACCCTAAAACCCATTTAAAACCCCTAGAAAACCCTAAGCTTTAAACACTACAAGAAAAAGGTTCAGTTAAGACCAACATGTAGGGACGAGTTAATAATCCAGTCACAAAATGTATACATTTTGAGACGAGATTATATTTCGGTCCTAAATGTTATATGTTATTGAGAAGGTGAAAAATCTCATCCCTAAGAAAAGTAATGACACGTCCCAATTGTAATTGAGAGACTTAGCGGGAGCGCCAAAACATTGCTAAAATTTTTACTAAAACCCAAAAAATAATAATTTTGAAAAGTAGGTGGCAAAAAGAAACACTATTTTCTAAAAATCCAAAACAAATCGTTTTTCTCTCAAAATCCATTTGTCACAACTTTGCCCTATACGTATTCTGAAGCCCAGAAGTGTCTCTTTCATCTCGATCAACTACGACCTAGGGTTATTCACCTCTGCCTCAAATCCTCTAAACGTATTCTCAGCAGCAGCGTTCTCTCAACTGCGAATCTAAGGTATGGTGTCTCTTATTCTTCTTGTTTACTGATGATCGTTCGCTCAACTCAACAAATGTGTCTCTTTTTCATCTTGGTTAACATCGACCTAGAGTTATTCAGCTCTGCCTCAAATCCTCTGTACGTATTCTCAACAGCAACATATTTATTTCCCTTTCAGAACTGCGAATTTAAGGTATGTTGTCTCTTCTTCTTCTTCTTCTTGTTTACTGATCTTTTGCTCAACTCAACAAAAGCGTCTCTTTTTCATCTTGATCAACAGCGACCTACGGTTATTAGGCTCTGCCTCAAATCCTCTGTAGGTTTTCGCAGCAGCAATTTCTTTGTTTCCTTCTCTCAACTACGAATTTTGAGTATGATGTCTCTTCCTCTTCGTCCTGTTTACTAATCTGTCACTCAACTTTGCCCTATTATCTTGTTTTATTGAGTCCAGATTCTAATTGAAAGCTTAATTGTTTTTGAAGAGTATTCATGTTTGTAGTATATTGTGTGTTCAAAGAATCACATTACCCATAATAGAAAGTCTTTTTTAGAAAAATCACTACGAGGACACCCTTCCTCTTTTCTTCTATGTTTCATGATTCCCCTCTTCAATGGACACCAAAGTCCCTTGTATTGAATGAATATATGATTCTTGTTTGATTTGTTGTTGATTATACAACACAAAGATTCTTTACAATGGAGTCATGATCGACTTGTAATAACAAACGTGATTATTTTCTATATACTACAAGTTAAGTAGTTGCTTTCTTTCATTAATGTGTTACGAGTTGTGAATCGGCAAATATTTTCACATCACTGTTTCACTTGTATTTGAAGTCTTTAACAAGTGAATTAAATATAGCGAGCACTAAACTTTATTTCAACGATTAACATGTAAATAGTTATTTTGGTCATTAACCTGATTTTCTTAACCAACGAATTATGCTTAAGTCTTAACATGTTTGATCTAATAAATCATCTATTCATATAGCGCATACAAAATTTTCAGAAAAGAAACTGTACTTCGTCTCTTATCCTAGGAGGTGTTCTCACACAAGCAACATAGGTTGTCTCCTTCGCAATGTCCTCCCATGTTCTTCTTCTTCCTTCTTCTCTTCTTCTCTCCTTCTCTCCTTCTCTCCTTGATGGTTTCCCTTCTTTAATGGACAAAACAGACATGTATAAATAGGTATATGAGTCTTGATGGATTAGTTGTTGACTTTACAACATGAAGATTCTTTATATTGGAGTCTTGATCGAGTTAAGTAATTGTCATCTTTTATTAAAGTGCTACAGGTCGTTAATCTACACAACTGTTAACATCACTATTTACTTGACTTTGGAGTCTTTGAACAATTAACTAAATATAGTGATCAACAAATAAGTCAATTTGAATGGCCATTTATGTCATGTCTAGTCAACAAGCAACTATTGGCTTTAAGAAAATCACGTCAACTAATCAGATTGTTGAAGAAAATAATTATAAAAGATTGACGAGAAAGATAACATGAGTGAAAAGCTAAGGATATCTCAAAGAAAACCTTCAAAATTCTAAGAAAGAAATCTAAATAAGTTGCTTTGTAAATGGTGTTCTTCTCTAATTTTGTTCAGTTTTCTCATTTTCGTTATTCATGGTTGTTGTGTCAACATATTGGCAAGAAACAAACTTTCACACTTGCGTCATACATTACCTATTTGACTCCTACACTAATGATCGTGAGAAGATGATGAACGGTAGGATAAACTACTGTAATGTAGTTATTGACTTTCTTTAATAAATGATGAACACATTAGATGGAGTGAAATTCAAATAAGTGATAGCATATGTGAACTAAAGGTCAAAGCTACTCGACTAAATAAGTGTATGACAACTTCTAAACAATCTAGAAAAGAAACATATGTGATCATTTAAACGAGCAGCTTATTGCCTCAAAAGAGAAAGGTCTAAAACATAAAACATAACAATTTTACCTTTCCAACAACTGATATGTTGCGTCTTCTGTCAGCCTCTCTAACAAGAAGGGCTTCAACACCAGTAGAGTGTAACACAGGGAAAATATTGAAAACCGTTTGAAATCGAAAGTACTATTTTCTACTTTCTTGATTTGCCTCAGTCCCTTTTTCTTTGTTGCTTCATGTTGCAAGCACTCTTCTATTGATCATCAAATTTATGTATTTTATTTTTTTTAGTTAACAATATCTTGTATAGACTTGTTATGTACAATGTTAAGTTAAGTAGGATATTAAAATTTGAAACATTAAATTTTTTCCATCTTATTATCAAAAATTATATTTACATCAGTTATTGTCATTTGAAAGTATATTGCAATTCCTTAACTGAAAAAGTAGCCAAGGTCTACTAGAAATTGTGATCTTAGAGTTCAACTTAGTTGTGTTCATCTAATTGCAACAAGTTGTGTGCATATTGTTATTTTTATTTCGTTTTAAAAAAAATATCTATTTTTTAATGTTTTCTCTAAGGTTATGGCACCTAGTAAGCAATGGATGGAACTTGTTGACAATCGACTTGATGAAGTGTATTTAGTCGGTGTGCAAAAGTTTTTAGATTATGCCTTTCAAAGAACAGGAGAAGAACAAGAAATACTATGTCCATGTGTCAAATGTTTCAATACAATTCTAGGAAATCATAAATTAGTTGAGACACATTTTCTAGTGTATGGTATAATTCGAAACTATACTTTCTGGTATCACCATGGAGAACGTTTGGGTGAGCTATTGACTGAATATGAATCTGAAGATGAAGATGGTGATGGAGTAGAAGAATGTGAAAGTGAGGATGAAGTAGAAGAATTGTTGAGAGATCTATATCCTAATCTTGACGGAGGAAGTACACACACAGATTGTGATGATTTACTTGAGGAACCAAATGTTGAAGCAAAAAAGTTTTTTTACAGCCTATTAAAGAATTTCGAGAAGTCGTTGTACGAAAATTCAAAAGCTTCAAAGCTTTCTTCTTTGATCAAATTGCTTCATATCAAAAGTATTGGTCATTGAAGTAATGCGTCATTTACAATGATATTGAAACTATTAAAAGATGAGTTGTTATCTGATGACGCTGATTTGCCAAATTCATATTATGAGGTAAAAAAGATAATTCAAGAACTTGGGCTTTCTTCTAATAAGATTGATGCTTGTACTAACGATTGCATGTTATACTGGAAGGAGGATGGCTTACTCGATTCTTGTAAAATTTGTGGTGCATCGAGATGGAGAATTAATACACATAGTGGGGAAACAAAGAATAAGAAAGGTAAAAAGATAGCTTCAAAGAGCTTACGCTATTCTCCCTTAAATCCTAGACTTCAGAGGTTGTTTATATCTACAAAGACATCTACTCATGGCACAAGGATGAAAAAGTTGATGATGGAATAATGAGGCACCCAACTGATTCAATGGCATGCAAGTCATTTGATGAACTTCATCCTTCATTTGCAGTTGACCCTCGTAATGTTCGACTTGGACTTGCTAGTGATGGATTTCAGCCTTTTCGAAATTCAAAAACCTCACATAGCATTTGGCATGTTGTTCTTATTCCTTATAATTTACCACATTGGTTGTGTATGAAACAAGAAAATTTCATTTTGTCGATGCTTATTCCTGGTCCAAATGGTCCTGGAGATGCAATTGATACATATCTTCAGCCTTTAATAGAGGAATTGAAGGAGTTGTGGGATGCTGGTATTGAGACCTATGATGCATCAACTAGAAAGAATTTTCAGTTGCATGCTTCTTTGTTATGGACCATCAATGACTTTCCAGCTTATGAAAACTTATATGGATGGAGTACAAAAGGAAAAATGGCATGTCCATGTTATAATAAGGACACAACTTCAATTTGATTGACTAATTGTAAGAAGCAGTGTTTTATGGGTCATCGACGTTACCTTCCTCTTAGTCATAAATGGAGAAATGAGACAAAGTCATTTGATGGTACACAAGAGAAAAGGCCTCCACTGAAAATACGTTCTGGTATTGAGATACTCGATCAAGTGCAAGATCTTGAAGGACTACAATTATCAAAAGATCCAAAGAAAAGGAAGAAGATTTCACATGAAAATCGAAATGATAATTGGAACAAGAAAAGTATCTTTTTTCAACTTCCATATTGGAAGTGTCTCTTGTTGCGACACAATTTGGATGTGATGCATATTGAAAAAAATATATGTGATAATATCATGGGGACAATAATAAATGTCAAAGAAAAGACCAAGGACACAATTAAAACTCGACTAGACTTGCAAGAAATGAACATTAGGTCGAAATTGCACCCAATTCAAAATGGGGAGAAATTTGAAGTTCCAACCGCATGCTACACATTGTTTCCGGAAGATATGCACAAATTATGCCTTTTGTTAAAGAATCTAAAGGTTCCTGATGGGTTTTCATCTAATATTTTTCAATGTGCGAACCTAAAAGATCACAAGATATCTAGATTGAAAAGTCATGATTGTCATGTTCTTCTTCAACATTTGCTCCCTCTTACACTTTGTGGAATGTTGTCTAAAGAAGTGTGTGAAACGCTGATTGAATTATCTATACTTTTTAGTGTGCTTTGATCAAAGGAGTTGAAAATTGATGACTTGGAACATATTGAAGCACAAATTCCAATAACACTATGCAAGTTAGAAAAGCTTTTCCATCCTTCATTTTTTTATGTCATGGAGCACTTACCTGTTCATTTAGCTAGTGAAGCTAAGATTACTGGACCGATTCATTATCGGTGGATGTATCATGTGGAACGATGGTTATTTTTTGAAATCTCTCATTGGTAAGAGGACATGTCCTGAAGGTTCTATTGTAGAGGGCTATATTGCCATTGAATGTATGACCTTATGGTCGAGGTATCTGCATAGAATTGACACAAAGTTCAATAAGCCTGAACAAAATTATGATGGGGGTTTAAAAAATATAGTGGAGGCTTATCTATATTTTGTCAATCTTGTCAATCTGGAAAAACTCTAGGAGCTAAAACTCCATATGAACTTGAAACAGATGAATTAGAACAAGCACATATTTACATACTAAAGAATTATGATGAAGTCTTAGCATATCTCGAGTATGTAGTGTTCTTTCAAATCGTCTCATTATTATATTATTTCCTTCAGGGTAATTTCATTTCTATATGAAATTCATGGTTTACTTCAATTTTGTAGAGAGTTTGCACAAACTCATAAGAATGCTCGACACTTGTCTAATGCAGAATGGAACAAACAATTTATTGAATGGTTTAAAGATAGGGTGAGTAATACATAAACATCAAATTTGATATTATAATATTGTATTACTCATTCTAAACTAGTCAGCGTAATCTTGTTTATAGGTCGCACAAATGCACAAAGGAGATGATAGTCGTATGATGGAAGATCTCCTCTCACTTTCACGTGGTCCTACCAAATATTCCACGCATTCTAATGGTTATGTTATTAATGGATATAGATTTCATGTAGAAGATTATGATAAAAAGTAAAGGACTCAGAATTGTGGTGTTGTTTATTGGGTGAGAATGATAAAGATAGTGAGAACCTTGATTACTATGGAGTTTTAACAGATGTGATTGAGTTGCAATTTGTCATGGATAGAAGAGTGGTTTTATTTCGATGTAATTGGTTTGATGTGTTTGATGAAATAAAAGGAATCAAAAAAGATGAGTATGATTTTGTGAGTGTTAATCCGGCCAGATTACTAAAAACAAATGAGCCCTTTGTTTTAGCAAACCAAGCATCCCAAGTGTTCTATGCTAATGATAATTCCAACAAAGGTTGGCAAGTCGCGATGAAGACTCAATCTCGTGATTCCTTTGAGATTGTTGAACAAATCGATGATGATATTATAGAATTAGGAAGTCCTTCAAAAAAGAAACGAAAACAAACTAATGAGGTGAAGTATATTTATTATGAATTAGAATATTTATTGTTACACATTATTGAAATTAGTATATTTATCGTGATTTCTTTGAGATTGTTGAACAAATGGATGATGATATATTGTATACTTTTGGATGTTTTTGTAGGTTTTAGATGAAACCAATCAAGACTGAAAGTGAGGATAGTTCAACTATGAAGAGTACTATGAGATATACTTTTGTTGCGACTGGTGCTATTGGAAGGGACGAAGACAAGGACAAGGGCAAGCACTTAAATCCTTGGGTGAGAAAGGGAGTATGCCAACTAAGAAGTTATTTTCTCAATCTAATGACCTTGTTAACCATTACATCCAAGAAATTGAAACAAGTAAGATATATTTATTTTCTTGGTTAAATGAAAATTTGTATTCAACCAGTAATCGTTATATACAAACTCGCTACTTAGACTTCCCTAGCATGTGAATTAACCTATTGTCTGTTCTCTTCTCTACTACTCTCTATTTTTTTTTCTGTTTCAGAACCTAATATTCTCTGCTTCTTGTCATTATTCTGCAGCCTCTCATGTTTCAAAACACTTTGTTAAGGATTAATAACATGACATATTTTCTATATGTTCTATAGGGAAGACTCGAGGACAAGGACCAAAAATTTCTACCATGTCTGCTAGACTAGGAATGGAAACGATGCATAAGAATGCCCTGACTCTTGAGAAAGAGAACATGAAAATTAACATCCCATCTCCTGCATGTACTAATTAAGTTAAGCAATACACCCAAGAAGTTAAAACAAGTAAGTTTGTTTTCAGATTTGTTATGTTTTCTTTTTTAAAAACAATGTTATTTTGATGAACTGTTATATTACATTTCTCAGGTCCAGGTGTTGTAGGAAAGGGATTAGAGAAAAGATCTGAAACTGCAATGTCTTCTCAAAGTACAAGATCAAATTCTACCATGTCATCTAGTCAAGAAATGTGAACAATGGACAAAAATCCCTTGATTTAGGAGGAGGATATGCAAATAAATATTTCATTGCCTCCATCTGTTGATAAAGTTATGAAATACACTGAAACAACTGAAAAAGGTATTGAATTTTGAATCCATATGTTATTAAATTGTAGAACTGAATTTGATTACTATAGTCTTTACAAAACTATGAAACTGTAGGCTCATCTAATCCTAAAAAGGTAAAAAGAGTTCGAGGGAGGGAGCAACATAGGCAAAGAAGTAGCTGCACTTGAAATTGGACAGAAGCTCACAGTGACCTTTTACAATAATCGAACTGTTGGAACAAATAGCAAACTGTTTTCGAGGCATTTGGGAAATATTGTTCGTGATCGTAATATTTGTCCTTTGGGAGTATCATCATGGAATGATATTAAACAAGAAAAGTTGAATCACATGTGGGCAGCCGTTGAGGTAACAAATTGCACCTGATTCAAATTCTTTATTGTTATCTAATACATCTGCGTATTCTTGTCCATATAGCAGTCGTTGAGGTAACAAATATTTATGTGATTCAAACACATAATTGTTTGTCGAATGATTTTCATATTTCACATGTGGTACTGGATTCAAGTATATGTGAATCACATTTGCTACTGAATATTTTTTTTCTAAGAGATCAAAAAGAAAAAGTAGATGTAGGAGATATCTGCTACTAAAATTTTGATGTGCTACTGAAAAAACAAATGTGCTACTGAAATTTCTTTTCTATTGAAATATCTGCTTATTCTACTAGAAGAAGAGATCTTTTTCATTTTATGATGCTTTCCTGATAGATTTCTCTTGGTAATAACTCAACTCATGCTTCAATAATTGTAGCATAAATTTTAGGTTGTGGACATGAATGATCATCGTGATCATATCTTGGGATGGATGAATGAGTTATGGAACAAATTGAGAGGACACTTGCATGCAAAATATGTGAAGGATAAGCCTATCCATCAATCTCTTAGGACTATTCCAAGGGGAGTAGACAAAAAAGAATGGAAATGGTTAGTAAAGGAACATTTTGCTTCTGAAAGTTTCCAAGCATGCCTACTGATTAAATAACATATTCTCCAGTCTTTTACCGCTTGATTTCCCTTTTTAGCACCAAATATACCCAGTTGTTTTATCCATGTTACTGAAATAGTTATTGTGCTTTGAATTATTTCATCACCCGCTTGGTATAGACTGCTCTATGAGTCCCTCAATCTCTGGAGCTGACCACTTACTTCGCATTCTTGGTACATTGTGTTCTCTTCCAATAGTTCCATTTTTATAATAGGCAGATTCTATTTGGACAGTTCTAGTATTTCTATGCCCTGTACTTTGCCACTTCTAAGTGCACTGCATTTCTTAATGTTAATAAATGTCTCGCTAATGAAAGAAATATATAGGATGATGGAATGTGGAATTTCTGTTTAACCATTGCTAGTGAAAATAGCATGTTAATAAATTAATAATATATTCCTCATTCACCAAACATGACAAACTAGAATGAAGTAGGAATATATGTACATACCTGAGGAGCAGCTTCAAACACACATAACTGCTTAGTAAGATGCTTGTCTAGCTCAAGAATTGCTGCAACATTTCCACATCTGCGATGTATTCAGATGAATACAAATTATTTTATTCCAAAATAATTGAAACAAAAATACCTCTAACAAAAGAAAAGAGGAAGATGACAGTAAAGGAAGAATAAATTACAAACTAACCCTGTGACTTAACTGACCTATAACAGTAGTTCGGAGCAGACCAGACTGTAACTTTCTGATTATTGAACATCTATTTATATCCTTCCATTACTAACTGATGTGCACGGCATGTGTAGTCCATGATGATGTCAATGTTATTCTCAAGATTAGTATTGTTGTGAAGACATTTTAAGAAGTTGCTTCTTTTGAAAGAAAACATTCTTTGTTATTCTCAATATATTTCTCTGTTTGTATCAATAAGTGTTGTATATATCTGGGAGAATTTTGCCGTCAGTTCCTGTGATCACTTATTGATGAGAGGATCAAAGTAGTAATGACAGCATTGTTGCAGCAGTAACATTGAAGGATAACTGAATTTCCATTATGATGGATTTCCAGGTGGACTTGACAGAGAACTCAATACTCTTGTATATGGCCTACTCGAGTATATGTTGCATTAGTTTCTTTTGGAAAATCTTCTAGTTTCTTTCTTTTCAAACAAAATAAAAGCTACGAACTAAGACAAATTTTTATTTAGTCAAGAAGCAGCAGGAATGCAGCAAATCGAGCTAAGTTGAAGATGTTTCATCATATTGGTAGTAAGCCTATTCGAGAGATTCTTTATCAAAAGGTACTAGTATAAAACTATTTCATGAATGAAATATTTATGAGGTTTGTGTTATTTGACATGTTTGACTTTGATGTAAAGGGCGGGAAAGATGGCAACCCACTAGATTTGGCGACTATTTTCTTTGAGACGCGTAAGAAAGATAACAAGCTTGTTGAACCTGAAGCAATTGAAAAACATGTGTATTTGATAAATTGAATATGTTTATTACTTGAAATTGTTATGTGTTTTGATAGAAATTGTTTCTCTATATAATTTTTAGGCTCAACTCAAAGAAATGGTTCAAGTCGATTCATCTCTACCTAGCATAGAGATTGTTAAAAAATGTTGTGGACCTCAAACTCGTAGCCATGTATTTGGATTTAGGGGTGGAGTAAAGGCGAAAGACTTGAAAGGTGGAACTTCTTCGAAGGCTGAATTATTATCTGCGCTACGTTCAACTCGAGAGGATAACAAATTCTTGAATGAAGAAAATAAATCCTTGAATGAGGAAAACAAATCCTTGAACCATCGCTTGTCTACCTTGGAAGATGCAGTGAAAGAAATAATGAAAATGAAGAATTATTTGCTGCTCAACAATCATATGTCCAACCTACAACATCTCATGTTTCAACTGAATGACCTATACTTTTTTCTAATGACCAAGTAAGCACCAAGATACCAGACTTTTTAGTTTTTTTTGTTGATTTGCATATAGTCATTTTCTACTAAGATTAATTCTAGAAAAAAAAAATGATGGTAACTAATATTTTCCAGCTTGAAGATAGTACCTAGAATTGTTTGAATCCACTTTCATCTCTACTAGTTTTCTTGTTCTCATTGTCTATGATCTTAAATAGAACTAGCTAATACTCAATCAAACATAAGTATAGATACTGCCCTTAGAAAGTACAAACTGATCTCATGTCGGCTGGTTGTTATATGTTTTTCAGAATGTATGTATAGTTAAGTAGCTTGATGTTATGACGGAAGATTTGATGTTGGATAGCTAACTTGTTTGTTTATTGATGTCTGGGATTCTTCACAAGTGTTTTTGGCCATAGTTCCTAATTGTATGATATTGGTTTTTGAAGCTGTGAAATTGGTATGATGTTTTAGATTCGCCAAAGCTGCTACTTTCGTTCTTTGTCTATTTTTGTGAAATACAGTTGTTCATTATGTTTACGTAGCTAAAAAAAAAAGTTGCCAAAATCACACTTAGATCTGAGTTCAATTTCTGTTATTCTCTCTACGGTGCTTGGAGCTTGTTTTTTACATGTTCTTATTCATATGAAAGATCCCTAGTCCAGACTTTTGCATTGGATTGTCATGGGCATAGCTCTTTTAGTTTTAGGAATTATTCCACTTCACAGATGCTATTCCTTCAAAGAAGCAATTATACACCTTCAGTTATGTCTGTGTAACCTCAGGAGCAGCCGCGTTAGTGTACTCTACTTTCTTCATTCTGGTTGACATTTTGAACTGGAAGTACCTATTTCTACCACTAGAATGATTGGTAAGATTGCCATGCTTGTTTATGTGGGAACTCTCCTTTATGTCATCTTTGTTGATATATTGTTTTGGGCTATTGTTATTGGCCTACTTCATCGATTATGCATATATTAGACGTAGCATTGTACTTGAAACTAGAAAGAGCTTGATCTAGTCATGGGTCTCACTTTGATTTCTCTCTGAGAACAAGTGACTAAGAAGTTCAATACATCTTGCACACCAAATGAACAATACAAATATCATTGGTTTTCTAGCTTGTAAAAAAAAAGAAGATGCACAATTGATGATGGAAGAGTTTCTTTCAAGCCAACATTATTCGAGAGAACCCTATAACAAAGAAGCTCATAATGCTTACTTCATTAATTAAAATTTTCTGCACAACTGCACATAAGTGCCTTTCTCTATTTGTTAATTTCTGCACTGCTGTATTTTTGGACAACTACTTTTTATGTTAAACTTTTTGCACACAAATAGTATTTGAATTCTTGGTAAATGCATCTCAATGATTTTCTAATTGATTTTTCTTATGTTCCGCAGCTTTTGTGGATACTTCTAGATAACACGTGGTCAAGTTTTAACAACTTTTGGGGTGAGCGATCTATCTAATTCTTGTATAAATTTGATATGTATACCAATAGTTATTTATTGTGTTTTAAAATTTTGAACTTGCAGATTTTGAAGGTTGAAGTTTCAAGTCAAGATACAAGCTTAGAAGAAATGGACAAGCTAGTTATTAGTTTGCTACGAATGTTATGCAAAACTCCATAGTACATAGTCTAACTCGGATGTTGGCTATGTTTTTTTAAGAACATATTGAAACAAACATCATGGGACATTGACCAATTTTTGATTAATCGAACTCTTAATCTCTATCTACCTGTTTCTGTCTCCCTTAATCTTCTTTTTGAATCGAAAGTTTTAGTAGAAATTTAGTATTTGTTGAAGAATTTTTTTTATTGTGACATCAATTGATCTAGGACCATTGATGGCCAATCTAGGACCAGAAATATCTCGTCTCTAAAGAATAATCTAGGACTAGAAGTGTTACTCGTCTCTAAAGAACAATCTATGACTAGAAATAATTCTCGTCTCTATAACGAATCAAGGACGAGATTATTCTTGTCTCTAAACATGATACTCAAGGACCAGGCCATCCTCATATCTAAAACTATTCAACGACCATGACAATATCGTCGCAAAAGCTAATCATGGACCAAGTTGTTCTCGTCTCAAACGATTACTAAGACCAGGTGTTCATGGCCGCTAAAAAGATTTAACGACCTTAAAATAGAATTTCCCAAGTCTATTTGAGACTAGATATGTAGTCTCTAAAAAGATTTAACGACTATATTTTTTCCCGTCTCAACTACCATTTAAGGACCAGTATTTTTTTCCCGTCGCGGAAGATCTATAGCGACGAAGGCGGTTGCGACGGGTGGCGACCAACATTTTCTAGTCTCAAATTTGCATTTGGGACCGGATTTAGATCTTCAAGGACCAGATTTCCCTTCCTTAGAGGCTATTTTTTTTGTAGTGAAATCCTAAATCCTAAAACTCTATAAGCCTTAAACCTAAAAAACACAAAAAAAAATCCTAAGCCCTAAACCCTAGAAAACCATAAGAAACACTTCAAAACCCAAAAACCCATAAACCTAAAAAACTCTAAGCTCTAAACCCTATAGATCCCTAAATCGTATATATTAAACCCTAAATAATACAAAAAAAATCCCTAAGACCTAAACCCTAAAACTAAAAAACCTTAACCTACAAAACCCAAAGCCCTAAACCCTAAAAACCTAGATAAAACACTTAACCTAAAACCCTAAACCTAAACAAACCATAAGCCCTAGACCCTAAACCCTAACCTAAAACCCTAAATCCGAAAACTAAAACACTAAGAAGCCCTAAACCTTAAGAAACCCTAAATCCTATAAACCCTAAAATAAATACTAAAACCCATTAAAAACCCCTACAAAACCCTAAGCTATAAACCCTAAATCCAATAAAACCGGTAACCCTAAACCTAAAATACACAAAAAAAAACTAAGCCCTAAACATAAACCCTAAAAAACCCTAAAAAGGGAAAAAACCCCTAAACCTAAAAAACTCTAAGCTCAAAAACCTATAAGGACCTAAATCGTATATGTTATACCCTAAAAACACAAAAAAAAAAAAAAACCACAAGCTTAAACCCTAAACCTATAAAAATCCTAGAAAAACCATAACCTACAAAACCCAAAGACATAAATCCTAAAAACCTAGAAAAAACCCTTAACCTAAAACCCCTAACCTAAAAAAACCCTAAGCAATAAACCCTAAACCCTAACCTAAAACCCTAAACATAAAAAAACCCTAGGCCCTAAACTCATAACCCTAACCTAAGACCCTAAATCCTAAACTTTAAACCCTAAGAAGTCCTAAATGCTAAACCTTACGAAACCCTAAATCCTATAAACCCTAATAACCATCTAATACCCCTACAAAACCCTAAGCCTAAAAAACCGAAAACCATAAACCAAAAACCCTAAATCCTAAACCTAAAATCCAAAGAAACCCTAAACACTAAACCTTAAGAAATCCTAAATCCTGTAAACCCTAAAATAAACCCTAAGAACCATTTATAACGTCTATAAAACCCTAAGCTCTAAACCCTATATCCTAAAAATCCGTAAACCCTAAACGTAAAAACACACAAAAAACCCTAAGCCCTGAACCCAAAACCTATAAAACCCTAAAAATCTTAACCGAAAAAACCCAAAATCATAATCCCTAAAACCCTAGATAAAATCCTAAATCGTAAACCCTAACCAAAAAATCTAAACCTAAACCAAAAACTCTAAATTCTAAACCTATAAACCTAAAATAAACCCTAAAAATCATTTTAAACCCCTACAAAACCCTAAGTTCAAAACCCTAAATCCTAAAAATCCATAAACACTAAACCTAAAAACCCTAAACCCTAAAACCTAAGAAACACTTAACCTTTTAAAACCCTAAAAACAAAAAACCACCTAAACCTAAAAAACTCTAAGCTCTAAACCTTATAAAGCCCTAAATCGTATATGTTAAACCCTAAAAAACACAAAAAAAAAAACCAAAGCAGTAAACTCTAAACCTACAAAACCTTAAAAAGTATTAACCTAAAAACCCCAAATCCCTAAGCCCTAAACCTAAATAAACCCTAAAATTTAACCTAAAATCATAAATCCTTAAGAAACCCTAAATCCTAAACATTAAGAAACTCTAAATCCTATGCACCCTAAAATAAACCCTAAAATCCATTTAAAACCCCTAAAAAAACCTAAGCTCTGAGCTCCAAACCCTAAATCCTAAAAATCTGTAAACCCTAAACCTAAAAAACACAAAAAAACTAAGACCTAAACCATAAAAAATACTTAACCCTAAAAACCCCTATAAAACCCAAAAAAACCCTAAACCCTAAACCCTTTCCCCCCACATTCAGCTCGAGAGAGTGAATGGACTAAAGCGAAGGTTGTGCTTCATTGCGGATTATTGGTGTTCGAGAGAAACCAATTTGATTCGGGGTAAATTATTCGAAAGAAAGTTTACCCCCACTAAAGTCTAGCTTATTCACTGATTTGCAGCGGTTTACTATTAATTGCAATTACCCGGTTGTCTACCTTAGACCATAATCCTATCACAACCTAAGAATCCCGTCTCCATATTCATATTTTCGTGTTATTTGTTGTTTTAGCTGTTAGTTATAAACAAACCCCCTTTGATATTTGACACTTGTGTCACCCTAAACTTAAATTATGTTTTTCTTTGTACATGTATTTAGCTATGATTGATTTGAGCATATTCTTACCTACCTATTGATTCTCAATTATGAACCGCTCCATTTGGACTCGACCCCAACTCACTAGTTGGGTTATATTACTATTGAACGATCGTTGGCACTTAGTATTGGATGAAGTAACTTTGATAGCGTTCTTAATTAAGTCTTTAACCCCCTTAAAGTGTTTAAAGTGTCATTCGAGGATGAATGTTCCCAAGTGGGGGATAATGTAACGACCCGTAAAATGAATAGGTGAAACTAGAGCCTAATGAGTTTATCTTTGAGTTAATGTGAGGTTTGAGGTGGTAGAATGTTGTCCCGAGCTTAGGTTGAGGGGTTTAGGGGTTAAACGTCAAAGTATGACTCCCCAAAGACCACTCTAGGGGTCCTTGAGAAGGACCCTAAAGCCTACCCCCCAAGACCCCTAGAAACCAAAAAGTTGTCAAAAGAAATGGTGATCTACGGATGGGACCTAAGCCCCGTAGGTCCATCCACACCCCGTGGATTGCCTCCATGGGTCAAGGTCCCAAAATTTCAGTTGAATACTCAAACCATGACTCCACAGTACGGGGCGTGACCCCATCCACGTTCCGTGGATGGGGGTTTCGTGGATTGGAATAGGTTGATGTCCAAACTCGTCCAAGTGAAGGATGGTTTAGTAAATTCCTCCCTTTGTTAGTTGAGTTAATGGACGGTTATTATTGGTTTATAACATATTTTAAGGGTTTTTAAAGTATTAAAACACATTTACAACTCATTATTTCAAAACCTCCCCTCCCCTCCCCTCCCCTCCAAAAGTTCTCTCGGAAACCTCCATTGGAGGTGAAGGATTCAATCTCTCAAGGTCAAGTCTTCATCTTTTTCAAGGTATTTTCATGGAGTTCTTCTATAAAAGGTATGGTAGTCTTCATCCTTGACCTAGTTTCTTTCAAGGAGCCAATTTCAAAGTTGATTTCAAGTCTCTAATGTTTCCCCAAAAAACCCTAGTTTTCAATCTTAGCATGAGTTCAATTCTAAACGTCTTACAAAGGATTTATTGCATTTAATTATGAATGAATTGTGGATTTAAAGATGAATTAAGGTTATTTCTTCCTAGAACCCATGTTTTCCCCCAAATTCCTAAGTTATGATTTGTGATTGGGAATTGATTGATCATGAAGTATGTGAACTGTTTATGTTTATATGGATATAGAATGTTGAAATTATATTATTACTCTTGCCTAATTGTATTAATCTAAGGTGTGTGGGTGAATGTGATCCATGGCCTTGAAAGACAAGGTATGAAGGTTAAGGTATGATTATGATGTGCAGGATATGTATGTGATTTAAATGATAGTATGATGATCATGTATAGAATGTAATTGTGTCATTGTTGATAGTATATTCTCAATTAACACTCATGAATTTTGAATGATAGAATGTGAAGAGTTTCTTCTAAAGCCATGTTGATTGTTGAATCTTGAATTTATAGGCTTAGGCATCCTTTTCTTGAATAATGAATGTGTCTTGACTTGATGAATATGAATCGATTGGCCTATGGCATTCATTTCATATATGATTAATGAATGTGTCTTGACTTGATGAATATGAATTGATAGTCTTATAGCATTCCTTTAATAAATGAACTAATGTAATGATGACTCTTGGATTGGTAGGCTAAAGGAACCCTTCCATGCATGTGAATAATGAACCTTGGGATCCGTAGGCTTATGGCACCTTTCCATAAATGATGATAATGAACCTTAGGATCGGTAGGCTTATGGAACCCTTCCATATATGAGGTTAATGAACTTTGGGATCGGTACGTTTATGGCACCCTTCCATGAAGGTTAATGATGAACCTTGAACCGGTAGGCTTATGGCACCCTTTCAAGAGGAGTTAATGAGCTTTCCTAAAATGTACCTCGAATCGGTAGGCTCAAGACGCCCTTTCATGTGTTAATGAATGTACCTTGGGTCGGTAAGCCAAAGGCACCCTCTCATATGTAATGATGTTAAAGTAATTAATACTCTATGGGAATGTAGGCTAAGCCCCGAGTGGATATGGTAAGATGGAAACTCTCTTAATGTTAGGTTAGAGTTCCAATGAACATCTTCCTATACCATAACTATGTGCCCACATAGGACAAGCTAGTTGATCCACTTAACCTATCATGTACCGGTCCTACCTTAGGCAAGTAAGACCACATCTTTATGGTGTGGGGATTTATGACACTAGATTCCATGTCAAGCTAGCATGGTCTAATGTCGGTTAAACGCTTATTCCCATCATGTGAGATGTGCACTATAGTTACTTGAGAGGTTCTACAAAGTGTGGGTAGTAGTATGGGATGATATCCATACATTGCACGAGTAGGCTTTGAGAGGGTTATAGTGAGTTCTCTAAGTCTTAATGTTAATGAATGAATGTGCTCAAAAGGGAGCTAATGAAGAATGTTTGGATTATATGCTTAAATGTTATGATGCATGTTTTACTTGGATAGTATTATGAGTTACTTCCTTGTCATGATTTATTGAGTATGAAGGTTCCTTATCTATGGTGGCTCCAAGGAGTACTTAGTGTGAGTAGTAGTATGGGATGCTACTCATACATTGCACAAGTATGACTTAGGGTTGTCCTAGATGCTGGTCCTAATGTGTTGATATGACTTATGAAATGTTTATGTCTCTTATGAATTAGTATTGAATGAAGATGGTAAGGAGGAATGGTAAGTTCACTTTTGGTGGCCTTAATGTGGTACCTTAGTGTGGATAGTGGTATGGGACTCTATTCATACATTGCACAAGGTATGGCTTGGGGTTACTTAAAGTGAAAGCTTAATGTGATGAAATGTCTTATATGGTTGATTATGTTCAAATGTGAAGAAATGACTTGCATGTTGGTTATGTTTGTATATTATGCCTCTTATACTCATGTTCATGAAGTTTTTCTCAAATTGGCATAAAGCATGATTTCCAAAGAAAATGTCCATTTTAAGCATGTTTTTGCATGGCTTCCATGCTTAGTACGTCTAATGTGCTAACCCATATTTCTTCATTTTTACCAATGTGTAGGGTTTGGTGATTTGATGTCTTGTACTTGGAAGATAGGTTTTGAAGGAGCATGGAGTTGAAGAGTTTGGTGAGTCCTCATAGTTTCTAGGATGAACCCAATGTTTTCCCTTTATGTCTTTTACTTTATGTGTAGAGCTTTTGCATGGGCTATGTCCCAACGTTTGTATTCAAAGTATTAGATGGTTTGAGAAAAAGTTAGAAAGTCTTCTGCTTGCTTTTATGAAAGATATTTTCGATTGTAAAGAAAAGTTTTAAATTTCATATTTTATTCTCATATGTCGAATGTAATAAATGCTATGAGGCTTGTATGAGACCCCTTCGGGGTCAAATACATCGTGTTGCTCCTAGGGGGTAACACCAGGTCGTGAAAAACATGGTATCGGAGCACGAGATTTATGGGATAGTTTAGGATGTCTCAAACCACATATAGTAGAGTCTTGTTCATAGTGTGAAGCGCGCCACATTTATGAATAGGAGGCTATTGGGTGTTAGGAAAATCTGACTTCTTCATTCTTCAAGTCGTGCCATAGAGTTTAACTCTATAAGTTCTTTCTCTCTTATTCCTTATCCGATGGTCTTTAGGGTATGACCATTTGAAGGGCTTATGTTGCAATGATTGAGGGAGAAAAAGGTTGGTTGTGATGCCAATTATGGCTATGTGACTTGATGGATTTGTGATGATAGATTGTGATGTTGTCTTTAGTATGAATGGGTTGCTTTATGGTTATGTGTGTTGTCGATAGAAGGTTATGATGAATTTTGAGGTATGTTGAAAGAGTTGATGGAAAAGGTGTTTTAGAAGATGCCTTGATGTGTTGAGTGAGTAGACTCCTCTAAGAAGGGTAGAGGTGTAATTCACCTTGGTTTAGAATCATTTTGTGGGATGAGTGTGAAGGTTTAGTGATGTTTTGCTCCGACCTTAGGATTGAAAGAAGAGATGTTGTAAAGAGTTTGTATAGGCTTACCCCAAGGGGGGAGATAATGTGCCTAATGATGTTATGATGAGCATGATATGAGTTGGAGAAAGTAATTCCTCCAATGAAATGAGAAATTTTGAAGTTTTCATGCATATGAGTTTGTAGATGTAGTTCCTACTTTCTTATGTTGCATTAAACATGTTTGAGATGGAGTTGATGTTTCCTTCTAGTTTTGTACATTTTATGATGTTGCATGCATGATGGGCTGCTAGTCTTGAGACATGATGAGTCCACGATTTGGAATCATTTAGGGCTCTATTTTAATAGAATTAGTGTCCTCAAATACATATTTTGTCGCAATAACTTATGTAAATCCTTGAATTTCAGGTGTTTGGATTGAGGGACAAAGCATGGACACTATTGAGTAAAAAAGAACAATGCAGCTGAAAAGAAGGCCTTGGTCTCGCCTAATGTTCCAGTGTGCCAAGCCGTTAAGGAGAAAATCAAGTCGGTGATAGAAAGGAGCAGTCGATAAGTCGACGAACAGTTCCGCGATGCAATGCCTTATCGCCCAAAGTTACAGAACTTCAAGGATGCTGAAGGCAAGAACAAAATGGCAATATAAATGACCAAAGGGTGGATCGACGATCCCGACTTACTGTACCGAGTGGTCCTTCGCAGCACAAATTTTTGACAACTATAAATACTTTTTTGAATTTTTAGTTTGAAGAGAATTTTAGAACATCAAGTTTATTATTTAGTATTCTTCAGTTTTTTTAAGTTTAGAACTTAGTTTTGAGAGACAATATTTTCCTTAGCTTTGAAGATTTAAAGATTTGCATTTCTGAGAAATTGGAAGTTGGTGTTGAAGATTTTTTCTTCTTAGACCTTTGTAAAGATTAACCGTACCCATTTGATGAAAACACATTTCGGTATCGATTTCTATCTTTTCACTATGTCTAGCTAAAACCCTAATTCTTAGGGTGTCATTATGTGATTATGGGTTGAATTAACTAATGGGTATTGCTATTTGATTGTTTATTTGTTGTTTAAAAGTGATTTTGTTCATAAATTGTGGTTGAATTTAAAGGGTTGTAGTTGTAAATACAATCTTAACTTCATGTTTTTGGCTTGCTCAAGAGAAAGGTTGTAAAACCAAAATTAGTGAATTGATGGTCTGTGGGTATTGGGTTGTCATGGGTTCAGCTCGAGAGAGTGAACACTAAACCCTTTTCCACACATTCAGCTCGAGAGAGTGAATGGACTAAAGCGAAGGTTGTGCTTCATTGCGGCTTATTGGTGTTCGAGAGAAACCAATTTGATTCGGGGTAAATTGTTCAAGAGAAAGTTTACCTCCACTAAAAACTAGTTTATTCACTGATTTGCATTGTTTACTGTTAATTGCAATTACCAGGTTGTCTACCACAGCCCATAATCCTATCACATCCAAAGAATCTCGTCTCTATATTCATATTTTCGTGTTATTTGTTGTTTTAGTTGTTAGTTATAAACAAACCCCCTTTGATATTTGACACTTGTGTCACCCTAAACTTAGATTATGTTTTTCTTCGTACATGTTGTTACCTATGATTGACTTGAGCATATTCTTACTTACTTATTGATTCTCAATTACGAACCGCTCCCTTGGGACTCGACCCCAACTCACTTTGGGTTATATTACTATTGAACGATCGCTGGCACTTAGTATTGGATGAAGTGACTTTGAAAGTGTTCTTAATCAAAATGGCATCGCTGCCGGGGAGTGCTGTTACTTGAGAATTTATAGTTTAGTTTAATTTTTTTCTTGTTAGTTATAGTGATACTTACTTAATTTTTAGTTGTGTTTTGTTTGTTGTATGTTGAAAACAGGAAGTATGAGTGTGAACAGTAGCAATGGCAGCCAAGTAGGCAATCAAGATGACATCGGAAACATCAACGATGTCAACGAGCCTCACGCTAATGACCCCCATCTTATAGGCGGTATTGGTGACATTCGCTTGCCTCCGGTCAAAGGGAATGCGGTGTTCCACATCACGAGTACTATGTTACAACTCTTGCAAATAAAGGGGGTTTTCAGTGGATTGGCTCATGAGGATCCCCATGAGCATATTAGAAATTTCGTGGATGTATGCGGACCATTCTTCTTCAAGAATATCTCCCAAAAGTTGGTCTGGTTGAGGTTGTTCCCGTTCTCTTTGATGGGAGAAGCATGCAAGTGGCTAGCTGAATTGCCACGTGAATCAATCACTTCATGGGAGAAGTTGGTTACCGCATTCCAAGTGCGATTGTTCCCTCCCTCGAAGATGATGACTCTTCGGGATAGCATTCAGAGCTTCAAGTGTCTAGAAGGTGAGACGATTCATGAAACTTGGTTGTGATTAAAGAAGTTGGTGCTTCAATACCCAACCCATGGCTTGCCTGATAACGTGTTGCTGCAGTATTTTTACCGGAGTCTTGACTCGGTAAATAAGGGTGTTGCTAACCAACTTTCTCCAGGAGGTTTGATGCAGCAACCTTATGTGATAGCGGCTCAGCTCTTGGATGGCATGACTACCATAAACAGGGTGTGGTATACCCGTAAAGACCAGGTCTCCCCTCTCACGTTTAAACTAACCAAAGAGCAGATGGAAAAAGACCAAGAGTGGGACCAGAACATGGCCAAGATCATGACACAACTTGACATTTTGTCTAAAAATATCATGGGAGCTGGTGTTCGAAGTGTCAATGTCATGGGTGTCGGGTTTGTTAATCCAGATGAGTCCAAGTTTGAGGCCTTGTATAATGAAAAGGTGAATTTCTTAGCCAACCAAGGCGGTGGTTATCGTTCAAACTACCCAGGCAAGGTGGTAACCATGGTTGAATTAGGGATGAAGGTTGGAAAGATCGAGATCATGAATGGAGGGACCGTAATCTAAATTGGAAGGATGAGGAGATGGATAGATATGTGCCTCCCCACGAGTGCCAAAGGCCAAAGGATTCAGAAGGTGGTCGGTCTAAGGATATGTTTTCTCGTATCCTCAACAAAGTTGAAGGGTCAGACAAAATTTTGAAAGAAATGAAAGAAGATGTGTCTACCCTTAGACAAAGCGTCACCTCCCATTCAGAGTAGATCAAGCACTTGGAGACCTAAATGGGTCATATCTCGTCTCATCTAAACCCGAGACAACAAAGGGGGTTTCCTAGTGATACTACGTACGGCCAACCCCAAGAATGAGATTTGAAGGTGGACTTGCGTCGTGTCACGACGTTAACTAAGGCGTTGCTTGGGATGCAACCCAAGTTTTATTTTCTTTCTTTTTAAGTTTAGAATAATAGTGTGTTGATTGTACAGGTTACAGTGTGGAAAGTGTTTGAATAGTGCAAATTGCCGAGCTAAAGGTCCAATCGGCGAATCACCGAAGAGGTCGGTGACCCCGACCTAGACCGTTGTTAGGCTCAAGACAATTTCAAAGTGGAGTCTATAAACCTCGGCGAGCCTAGGAAATTATTGGCGAGTCACTGACCAGGTCGGTGATCACGATCTAGTCCGTCGTTTGGATCCTTAGATTAATTGGAGGTCCTGTAAAACACGGTGAGGTAAGTGACCATTCGGCGTGTCACCGAGTGGTTCGGCGAGCACAACTAACGTCGCCAAATTGGCGAGAACTGGACGGTTTTTAAGGCCAAAGGGTTAAACTTTCAAACTCTTTCACTTTCCCTCACTTTCAAACTCCCAAACTCACACTCACACCTTAGCTTTTATATTTTTTGTATGTTTACTGTATTTGAGTTGTTGATTGGTGCTTAGATTGGAAATACACTGCCGTCTAGCATTTCAATCTTATTTTTATCGGCATTAAAGGTTGGTTTTCGGAACTCCAAGTTTATTTTTATCAAATTTGTACTCATTTGCGATGATATTATCTTGTTGGAGTATGTTGGGACTCTCTGATAGGATTAGAATGCTTAAATGCCTGATTTAATTTGAATAACTTGCCCGTAGTGTATATAATGTTGAAATCCCATATTTTTGTGCCTTAAAATAAATTAAATTTTGTGGGGTTGTGCTTGCATGTCATTGATTTTAGTTGGGTGAAATCTGAGTAGCCCGTATTTGTGTCGAACGACGTAATTTGCTCAATGATAGAAAGGGTGACGTCATTCTTAAGGGCAAAGGTCATCAATTGGCCAAATTTTGCAAAACCGGGAGAAGTCTGAGTATCCCTGGGCAATGGGTGTTATGGGTCTTGCTTTAATTTGAGTTGTGCTTGGTTTGATTTTGTTTTCAGGGGTTGCGGGGTTGAATTTGAGAAGTTGGGTTTAAAGTAGCACGTAGGGTCGTTTGGCGAGCTGGTTTGAGCTCGTCGAACCACTCTGCCGTTCGCCAAAGTTCTCCATATCGCCTTTAATTTCATGCTTAATGTGTTTTTGGACTCTGTAACTTTCAGCGAGAAGCCTGAGGTCACCAACGACACTCGGTGACTAGCCGAAAGACTTCTTGATCGCCCTTTCTCTGCACCCTAAGCCCTTTTTGCACTGTAACTTTCGGCGGGCTAGCCCTTGCTCACCGAAAGCTGTGGGCGATTCGCCGAAAGGCCCTCCCCATCGCCAACTTGCTAAAATTTTAGAGCCAATCCTTTCGGCGAGCCCGATCTAGCTCGCTAAAGTGATTTGGCGACTCGCCAACCTGTTCGGTGAGTCTGTCTGTAATTGATTTTTTGTGCTTTTGTTTAAATATTTTCTAACTTTTTACTCGATGCTTTGCAGACATGGCTAGACCAAAAGTTGTTGGGAGAAACATGTCACCCCGGAAAAGAGCACGAGATATCACAATAAATAAAGGGGGCTCAAATCCCCCCACAAAGGGAAGACAAGAACCTCCACCTAGAGATAAAGGCAAGGACAAGAGCCCCATTTCTGACAGGGAGACTACTCCCCGAGGCCCCTATATTGCTTCATGGGCCCAGGGATTTTATGTTGTTGTGCAGACCTTTTTGGCGGATACACCCTTGGCAGCTCCTACTGAGTCTGTTACTGTTGTTTCTTCTGATGTGACTCCGGGTTCTGAGACCCAGGACCAGAGTGATGCACCAGGCACTAATTCCTAAACAGATGGAGCGGTTGTGTAGATAGGACCCCTTCTTTACCTCCCTCTCTGTCTTACTTTCTGACTTTTGGATATGTTTGTTTGCATTTGAGGACAAATGTTTTATTTGTGGTCGGGTGAGGCCCACCTTTTGTAACCTGATTGGTTTTGCTTATATAATTGGGTTTTGAGCTTTATCTTGTGTTTTATATTGCATATTGTGGATGATTAAGCTCGTGGCTCCTTATTTAATTGCAATTGATTTTTGGACCCCTTCCGAAAAAAATTTGCCACCTCTTATTTGTGTTGAATGTGGCTGTTTTTGTGCAAATTTGAGTATCGGTTTTGATCAATATCGATGACTTAAAGAGTGCTTATAATCGAACAAACATGAATGTGCGTCTACGATGAGGCCAAATGAAGTTGCATAGTTAATATGTGAACTTTTTTCATCTCGTTGTGACTAGCCAAATACCGGATTGAGTCTCATGTGATGAGCATTGCATACTAGTGAAAGAGTGGATTTTTTTTTGACATTGGTGTCAATGCCTTGTGTGATGAGCTTACCGTGAACCATGTATGATGACACCTAGAAATTACCTCGTTAGTCCAGTTAACTAAGTAAGGTAATTTCTTGAGATGATCTTAGGCAACTTTAAGGAGTGTGAACCAATTTGACATTATACCTCTTTTTATGGCCTACCCTGTGAGTGTGTGAACTCCTTTTCAGCATGATGTTTCAGATGTAATCAACTGACACTATTTCAGTTCAAGTGCCATACGATCGCGTGTAGTGATATAACCCAACCAAGGGTTGGGATCGTTCCCACAGTGAGTGGTTTAGAGAATTAATAGAAAAATAAAATCTAGTTCTAGTCATAGCTATAGATATTAACAATTAAAAACATACTAAATCTAAGGGGTGATGCAAGCATCAATTATCAATGGGGGTTTATGTTAAGCTAATGAACAAAAAAGAGATGGGGAGATGAGATTCTTGGGATATGATAGGAATACGGAATAAACTAGACTATCGGGTATGCTTTTGATGGTAGGCTGTTGAACATTTGTGACTAGGCTAGACTATAGTGGGGGTAAATTTTCTCTCAAGCAACTTACCCCGAATCAACTCGGTTTCTCTCGAACACAGAGTTGCTGAATTAAGCACAGCCTCCGCCTTAGCCCATTCACTCTCTCGAGCTAAATGTGTGGGAAAAGTAATAGGATTCACTCTCTCGAGCTGAACCCATGTCGACCCAATACCACCGGCTATCAATTTAGTAATCTTAGTTTTACGACCTCTCTCTCGAGCAAGACAAAAACACTAAGATGAAATCGTATTTGCAACTATAATCCCATTAAGTTCATACACAACTACTAAATGAAATCACATTTAAACAACAAATAAACCATCAACAAGCAGGACCCAACAGATAATCTAACCCATATTCACAAAATCACACCCCAAGAATTGGGATTTTAGCTAGACATGTAAAAGAGGTAAAAATCAATACCAATATCAGTTTCCATCAACTGGGTATGAAGAATTAAGTCTTAAACCACGTCAAGGGTGAAGAATCTTCGAAACCCACGTCCAATTTCTTGAAGTTGAAACCCATTGAATCTTCAAGGTCTTAGAACACAGTCTCCAAAACCCTCTAAAACATGAAACTGAAAATATTCTAAGTCTAAATAATAATTCTCTATGACTTGATACTAAGTTAACAATTTAAACAAGTATTTATAGTGTTTCAAAATTTGTGTTGCGGAGGATCACTCAGTGCAGTTAGTCGGGATCGCCGTTGCGATCCGTCTTTTGGTAGATTACATCGCCTTCTTGCTTTAGCCTTCAGCATCTTCGCGCTTTGAGTCGTTGGGCGATATAGCACTGCTTCGCGAAACTACTCGGTGACACGTCGACTACTCCATTTCATCACCAACTTGATCTTTCCCTTCAGGGCTCAGCACGCTGGAATAAAAAGTGATCTCCAGGCCGATCGGCGACTCGCCAACTAGGCTCGGCGATCTTCAGGCTTTCATTTCTTCGTTCTTTTCAGCCGCCTTGTTCCTTCTTGCCAAGTAGTGTCCATGCTTTCCCTCAAACTCCAAATACCTAAAACTTAAGGTTTTTCATTAGATATTGAGACAAAATATGCCTTTGAGGACACTAATTCTATCAAAAGTATAGCCCTAAATGAGTCCAATGTGTGGACTCATCAACACCCCCAACTTAAACTTTTGCTTGTTCTCAAGTTCAGCAGTTCAAAAAGGATGTCTCAAACAGTGCTAAACAAGACTCGATCATGAATGTACACATCAAGACTCAATTTACTCAAGCAAGGATCAATTGTGTACCCAAAGATTCAAGTTGTGACACACCATTACCAAAGATTCTCAAGCTCGCAATACTTGCTTCAAATGCAAGTTCAAGCTCAACAAAAGTATTTGAATGCCCTCACACAAAGGATGATTCAATTTCCACACATAAAGGTTTAATCATATAAAGCTTCGGAATCAAATGCAATGCTCACACTCAAAAGTAAGAACACAATGCATGCTTTCACCCATAGGTTTGCCCATATTTTCCAATCGACGTTTCTTTCAGCTCACTCAAGATCAAAAAGGTCTTTACAAGGCTTGTAATGGGGCTGAGTGCAAAGGTATGGTCATTTAGGCTTAGTGACTTTCATCGTCATGAAATGTGGTGCTCATAACACTCCATTTCCCCTTCTTTCATCAATTTTGTTAGTGCTCATAAGTCATCCCATTATTCACTCTCCATGGGTTCTTCGGTAACCCCATTTCTTTTGTATTTTATTCCACAACTTTTCTTTTTCATTCTTTTCTTCTCTTTTTCTCTTCTCTTTTGTTTTGTATGGAGGGGTTCCATTTTTCTCAACACCATGGGTTAAAGGAGACTTTTCTTGCACTTCTTGACTTTCCCTTATATTTTCACCACACCCCCAACTTAGGCTTTTGGCCTAAGTTGGCTATTCAACCAACCACAAATCAAGAGGATTAAGGGTAATGGATCAAGAAAGGTCTTATTTTCATCAAGTTTCACTCAAAGAAAGGTAAGGCTTAAGGGGTGTTCAAAAGAGGTTCATACACTCACGAGGTAGGCCACAAAGAGGTATATGTAAAATTGGCTCACACTCTTCAAAGTTGCCTAAGATCATATCAAGAGATAGCCTTACTTAGTCTACTGGACCAACGGGGCAAATTCTAGGTTTTATCATGCATGGTTCACAGTAAGCTCATCACATAAGGCTTCGACACTAAAGTCAAACAAGAATCCACACTTTCGCTAGTGTGCAACGTTCATCGCAAGAAAATCAATTTGATAATTGGCTAGTCACAACGAGATACAAAGAGTTCACTTATTGTCTATGCAACTTCATTTGGTCTCATCGTAGCCGTACATTCATGTTTGTTCATTTATGACCACTATTCAAGTCATCGATATTGATCAAAACCGAGACTCAAATTTGCCAAGGAACAGCCACATTCAAGTACATACAAGAGGGGTGAAAATTTCAGAAGGGTCAAAATCATTTGCAATAAAAACAGAATGAGCCACAAGCTCAAACGTCCACTAAAAGCAGTGTATATCATAATTATAAATTTCAACCCAAAAATAACAAAAAAAATATGCACAAAAGTGGGTCTCAACCCACCACAAACAAAAATCATTTGTCCTCAAATCCAAATAACACAAAATCCAAAAGTCAAAATAAAGTAAGACAGAGAGGGAGGTAAAGAAGGGATCCTGTCTATGCAGTCGCTCCATCTGTCGGGGCTTCACTGCTTGGTGTATCAATATGGACTTGGGCTTCAGTTCCCGAAGTAACCTCAAAAGGAATAGCAGTGCCAGATCCACTAGGAGCTGTTATGGACGTCTAAGTCGGCGATGTCTGGATCACCGGCTGCACAATCTTCTCCACCAGATCTGGCAAATTTCTAAATATGCTCTCCTCTCGGCTCTCTATCATCTCATCATCATGCACCGCCATTTTCTCCTCGTCGGTCTCTGCATCTGACTCCTCATCTACTATGCCATCCCTCTGTACTTCTCCTGTGGTAGCTGGAGGAATCACTGAAGTCTTTGGGGTATCTTCATCAGCAGAAGCCCCTATTAATGAATTGAAGTCGATAGACTTTAGATAGTCTACGTCCTTCCCTAGATCTGCTACTTCGGCTTTCAAAGTCGTTACTTCAGAGGCGGCCTCCCCCTGTCTACTCTCACAAGTTGTGACTCTCACAGTCGACTCATCAACCGAAGTCTGGAGGGGGGTGAGTGCAGCAAGTATGGCTCTCTTGATCATCCCAGGGATGGATCTCTCGAGTCAGGTCACCCGCATATCAGCTGATTGGGCCAAATTATCCATCTTCAAGATCATGGATTGAGTAATCCTGGGAGACTAGGAGGAGGAGGAGGAAGCAGCTGGGACCTGTGAAGAAGAGGAAGGAGTGGGTGTACCTCAAGGCCTAGAGGCCGGAGTAGGCCAAGATGCCTCTACAGGTAGCGAATCAACATCAACCTCTGGCGAAATGTCTGCCGGAGTTGCTCTCTTTCTGTCCACCTCATCTCGTGTGTACTCGGCCTCAATACGCCGGATGTTAGTGGATGATGAAGGGGTGATCTCAATATCCCTTGAAGTGTCTCGAGGTACTCCAGCACGCCGACACAGCTAAGTGATCAGGACTGGAAATGGCAGAAAAGTCTATTTCTGCTTGGCTCTCATGGCCATCTCCTGTGAGACCAGTAACCCTAGGTCGATGTGTCTCCTAGACATGATAGAACCAAGGCAAGCTACTTTCGGATGGCGCAAAATGGACTCATTCTGGAGTGGCATTATGGTGCTGCTGATAAAGCCAAACCAGAACCTAGCAGCAATGCTCAAGTCTCTCTTCTCAATAGGGGCCCCTACATCCATCCACCTCAGGGTGGTGTCAGAAATCAGAGGAGCCAACCAACCTTTCAAGTCATCTAGGGACTGAGCAATGGGAAACCCCTCGTAAGGAAGTGCAGAGTGCAGTGGTTTATTCAAAATAGTGTTAATATATTCACTGCCGCACTCAACTTCCTTGCCTCTGACCATGACCGACTTCACCGGTCTGAATTCAGTCACCTTCTTCTTTCTTTTGGGCACCAACTCCCCATAAGCTGTATAGAATTCCCGGACCCAAGAAGGAATGTTAGGGCCTCGGGGCCTGGTGAACTGCTTAAACTAGTGGTAGTGGATGGTGTCCCTGACATCTGGGTACTTGCCCTCCAGGCCCTCTGTAGATAAAAGATTTTCCTCTAGGATGGTATGTACCCCATCACCTTTCAATCTGTTCAGCAGTCTAGGTGGAGCAACGATAGGGAGTGCAGGGGTCACTGGAGGTGCCTGAGCTGGCACAGAGTCTATTACCGTGGGAGTGGTAGCTGAGGAAACCCTGGTGGATGTGGATTGAGGTCTAGCTCGGAGCTCATTCCTTCGATTAATCAAAGGCTGCTCATCTTCAGGTTCAGACAACTCAACCCAATTGTCAGCAGCTACTTTCTTAGCTATGCGCTTCTTTCTTTTGCCTTTGTCTCCCGGTGGGAGTTCTTGCCTTCTCTTCTTTAGAGGACCCGATCCTCCTTCGTTTATAGTGATGCCCCGTGCTTTCTTCTGGGGTGGCGTGGTTAGATTAGTCCGAACCATATATATGCAAAACATTAAAGACAAGTTAAATAATAATCACACTGAAGCATAGCAAATTAATTTCAGAGAGACTCGCCGATCCAGTCGCGGACCCTTTTTGGCAAACTAGGTCGGGCTCGCCAAAGGGACTGGCTCAAAAATTATAGCAAGTCGGTGATGTGAAGGCCCTTTTGGCGAATCGCTGACTACTTTCGGCGAACAAAGGTTTGTCCGCCGAAAGTTATACTGCAGCAAAGGTTCAAGGTGCGGACAAAGGGCGAGTTACCGAGTTTTTTTGGCGACCAAAGGCTTCTCGCCGAAAGTTACAAAAACCAACAATACATATAGCATGAAATTAAAGGTGAGATGGGGTCATTAGGCGAATCGCCGAGTGGTTCGGTGAGCTCAACCCAACTCGCCAAACGACCCAACGTGCCTATTTTCAATCTATCTTCTCAAACTCAACCCCGCAATCCCTAAAAACAAAATCAAAGCGTGCAATAGTTAAATTAGGCTCAGACCCATAACACCCATCACCCCGAAATACTTGGACTTCTTCCGATTTTTCCAAATTTAGCCATTTGACGACAAATGTCCTTAAGAAGAATGTCGCCCATTCTATCATTGAGCAATATACGTCAATTAGCGCAAACACGGGCTACTAAGACTTCACCCAAACAATCTAAACGATACACAAGCACAACCTCAAAAAATTTCATTCATCTAAAAGAACAAATTGACAGGCATTTTGACGATCAAAATAATACGGGCAAGATTATTAACTTAAAATAGGTATTTAAACAATCTCATCCTACAGAGAGGCCCAGCACACTACAATACGATATGATCATTGCAAATGAGTACAAAATTTTCAAAAGTAAACTCGGGATTCGGAAACCAACCTTAGATGTCGATTACAATAGGATTGAAATGCTAGGCGGCAAAGAAATCCTAGTTTCGAGCACCAATCAACAACAAAAATACTTATTGAAAGCAAGAATATTGAAAATACTAACTTGGTGTGAGTTTGTGAAGCTTAAAAGCGAGGGAAGGTGAAGAGTTTCAAATTTTAAAACCTTTGACCATACATAGCAGTCCAGATCGCGTCCATTCGGCGATGTTAGTCGCGTCCGCCGATCCACTTGTTGCCGCACTGAATGGTCACTTACCCCACCGATTTCTACAGGACCTTCATTTTCTTGGGGGTTAAGATGGCGGTCTTAATCGTGGGTCGGCGACTCACCAAACTGCCCTTGAGCTCGCTGAGTTTTACAGGCTCTGAGTTGAAATTATGTTGAGCCATACATGATTAATTCAGGCATGCCAACCTCTTCAGCGATACACCGACTGGACCATTTGCTCGCCAATCTACATTCTCCAAACACTTTCCGCATTTAAACCTGCACAACCAACACACCATTATTTACAAAACAAAACTATAGCATTTAAGGGTTTTTAGGTTGCCTCCCAAACAGAGCCTTAGCATACGTCATGGCACGACGCAAGTCAACACTCAAACCTCATTTTTGGGGTTAGCCATAGTATCACTAGGCAACCCCTTGTTTTGCTGCGAGTAGAGATGGGTCAAAGCATGACCCATAAGGTTCTTGAGCAGCTGGACAGAGACTTGTGTGAATTCAATTAGATTGCTTTGAGAGTAAAGTGAATACATTATAATCTAATTGTTGTGTTGATTGGATGATTATCCTTACTTGCACACTTAGACATGAATACCATACAATGTGAAAGGTTTGTCACATGTGGTGATTCTAAGGGTTGAAGACTAGTCTCCCCTAATGAATCTACGAGCTTTAGCATGAGTTGTTGGATAGAGTGTCAAGACATTCTTCCATAATTAGCAATTTAAGTTAAGACTTAATATAAACTCTATGGGAATTATGTTTAGCACCGAGAGGATATGAATATGAGATGGAAGCTTATACGCTAGTTGAGTCCGGCTTCCCCTTGAAAGCTTTTACACTAGTTGAGTCCGACTTTCCAAATGGATTCCTTTTACACTAGTTGAGTCTGGGTTCCCAAATTAGGTATCTCATGAGATGGAAACCTTTTGCCATAGTTGAGTTCGGGTTTCTAGTAGCAATCTCTTTATCCCATAACTATGTGCCCACATAGGTTACTTAGTTATTGGTTCCACCCAAGCTAAGAGTTTGTTCTACCTTAGGCAAGTAGGACAACCTCTTTTCGGTGTAAGGGAGACATCGTATTCCATGAATAAGCTCTCATGGTCTATGTCGGTTATAGATGATTCCCACAAGTTCAAGTTTAGGATGAACTATGGTTATTCAAGAAGTACTACTTAGTGTGGGTGGGGTATGGGGCTTCATCCATGCATTGCACAAGTAGGCTTTGAGGGTAGTTATGGTAAGTTCTTTTTGTCATGATTATTCATGTAGTGAATGTGCTTGTGACTAGACGGCAATTTCATTAGATGTTAAGGCTACTTGTAATGTTGTATGCTAACTTGCATTGTTGCCATTGGTTGCTTTCCTTGATATAGTTGATTAAAAGTGAATGTTCCTTGTCTATGAGAAATAAGAAAGGTGAGATTAAAATATGGTAAACATGAATGAGGATCTAAAGTGACTTGCTTAATATGGGTGGGATTATGGGGTCTTACCTATACATTGCACAAGTTTACCTTGAGGTGGCTCATGAAGTGTATCTCTCATATTATACTAAAACTAGATTGATTGACTATGTATGTGCTACTAATGGTATTTCTTATGCTCATTAGTTGTGATTGTTATCTACCATGTTATGGCCTATGTCTTATCATGATGTCTCTTATGCTTATGACTTGTGTTTTCACACTACTCTCTAAATGATGGTTTAAACTATCAAAGTGCATGCATTCAACTAAAATGACCATTTTTAGCATGTTTTCAAAGATTTTTACGCATGGCTATCATACTTGGTGCATTTTTGTGCTAACCCATATTTCTTCTACATTTTTCACAAAATGTAGGGTTTGGCGATATCGACTTTCATCTTTGTGGCTAGGATCATAGTAGATCAAGAAGAAGAAGCTTGGTGAGTCCTCATAGTATTCGAGGGCTTTACCATTATGTTCTTTTTGTCTTTTCTTATCTTTTAGACTTTTGTAAGGGCTGTGTCTCTAAGATTGTATTCAAGTGTTATAGATGGTTTGAGACACAGTGTTGTAGACTCCCACTTGTTTTTTTATAAAAGATTTTGATTGTAAAGAAAAGTTTTAAAATTTCCATACTATTTCTTATGTTCTTATGTGATTATTGCTATGAGGCTTTTCGGAGTCTTGTACGCCATGTCACATCTAAGGGGTAGCCTTGGGTCGTGACATGGCGAGCCCGACTCACTTCGCCGAATGCCTATTCGTAGCATAATTTTGGAAACTATAAATACATTTTTGAACATTTAGTTTAGTATCAATTAGTGTCTTTTATCATCTTTCGGAATATTTTAGTATCTTGAGACAATTTTCTCTAGAATTTTCCTTAGCTTTGAAGGATTAAAGAAATTCACTTTTGAGAATTTAGAAGTGGGTCTTTGAGATTCATCAAATTGGAGCATTATAAGGACGAAATCACTCTTACATGGTTGATGGATAATCAATTTGGTAACTGTTTTTACCTTTTTATAATGTTTAGCTAAAACCCCAATTCTTGGGATGTGATCATGTGATTATGGGCTGATTTAGTTTATGGGTATTGCTAATTGTTAGTTTAAATGCTATTTAAAAGTGAGTTTAATTATTAATTGTGGTTTACTTTAAGAATTTTAGTTGCAAATGCAGTTGTATATTTGTGTTCTTAGCTTGCTCGAGAGAGAGGTTTTAGAACTAAGGTTTTTGATTGATGATTTGTCGGTATTGGGTTGATTTGGGTTTAGCTCGAGAGAGTAAATCCTAAACCCAATCCCACACATCTAGCTCGAGAGAGTGAATGGATTAAAGTGTGGGTTGCTCTTAATTTGCATGCTTGTTGATGTTCGAAAGAAATCACCTGATTCAGGGTAGTTGTTTGAGAAAATACTACCTCCCTTATAGCCTACTCACTAATATCTAGTTATTTACTAATAGTTGCAATTACCCATATGCCTATATTTGCCTATAATTGATCACATCCCAAGAATCCGTCTCATTATTGTTAATTCCTAGTGTTTGTGATTGCTTTTAGTTGATAATCAAAACCAAAAACCCCCCATTTGACATTCGTGTCACCCCTTGTACTTGATTTTGTCTTTAATCGATAATTTCTATTTCTATGACTAATTTGACCACATTTATACTTCCTAATTGAATTTAAGACACGTACCGCTCCCTGTGGATTCGAACCCAACTCATTTAGTTGGGCTTTATAATGATTTACGATTGTTTACACCTAGAATTGGATGAGGTGTGCTTGAAACGTCAAACCAAAAAACACTTTCTAGTTTTTTGGGTTTTTCAACTTTGTTCTTTAAAATGATAATTGAAGTTTAATCCAAAATGGGTTTGCTTGTAATTTCTTAATTTCGTGTTACTCATGGTTGCTTTCATGAAAGGTATAATTTATTTTATTTTTGTGATGGGTGGCTAAAACCCCAAGATCTAGAGGGTGCAATTATGGGGTTGGATGTTGATTTAATGAAATGGGTATTGTGTTATGCTCTATTTTGTTGTTGTTCATACATGAATTTCGGCTAATTAGCATAGGGTTAACTTATGGGTTAAAGTTGCAAACTTAATTCCTACTCTCGATCTCTGTCAATACTCGAAAGATATTGATTGGAGTGGGTAATTAGTCTGATACTAGCAATTTAGGTTTGACGTCTGTAACTTGCTTGAAAAATAGAGATTATGGGTCAGATCTATTTGCCCTATTTTTGCATTGAAAGAGACAATAATGTAAGGTATTGGGTTGTTTAGTATAGCACATAGATTAGACCGAAAGGAGATTTTATGGAAAGATGTTACGAGATCGAAAGAAGATTAGTGTTATTGAAGATGACCCAACCTATTCATGAATGTGATCGAGAAATACAATTACCCCTACGGGACATTGATTTCCAATCTCGCACCCCTAGATTACTTGCTACTTCTTAAATTTCCCGAAATTTTAGTTTAATTGTGACCATTTATAACCAAATCCTTTTTATTAAAATGATGAAATCATCCACTGACTTCACGCATTAGGACACTATTTTGGTTCAAGTGCCAACGATCGCGTGCAGTGATATAATCCAACCAAGGGTTGGGATCGTTCCCACTGGGAGTGATTTTGAAAATTAATAGAAAAATAAAATTAAGTTCTAATCAATCATAGCTATAAATATTAACAAACAAAAACATACTAAATCTAAGGGGTGACGCAGGCATCAATTATCAATGGGGGTTTGTATTAGCTAATCAACAAAAACAACAAAATTATAAAGATACGAGATAGGGAAACGGAATTCTTGGGATGTGATAGGATTATGGGATAAAAGACACTATCGTGTAGATGCTATTGATAGTACATCGCTGAATATTTATGACTAGGCTAGACTTTAGTGGGGTAAATTCTCTCTCGAGCAACTTACCCCAAATCAACTCGATTTCACTTGAACACCGAGTTGTAGCACTTAAACAAAGCCTCCACCTTAGCCCATTCACTCTCTCGGGCTGAAAGTGTGGGAGACGACCTAGGATTCACTCTCTCTAGCTGAACCCACGACGACCCAATAACCACCGGTTATCCATTTAGTAGTCTTAGTTTTAAAACCTCTCTCTAGAGCAAGCCAAAAACACTAAAGTGAAATCATATTTGCAACTACAACTTCATTAAGTTCAAACACAACAATTAAACGAAATCACATTTAAACAGTGAATATACCAACAATAAGCAAAACCCAACAGTAAAGTTAACCCATATTCACAAAATCACACCCCAAGAATTGGGGTTTCAGCTAGATATGAAAAAGAGATAGAAAATGATACCGAATCGAGATAACATCAACTAGGTATGATTTATATTCACTTTGAACAAGTCTAGCATGAAGAATTTCCAACACCCACTTCTAATTTCTTGGAATTGGAAGTCTTCAAATCTTCAAGCTCCAAAGAAAAGTCTCCAAAACTCTAAGAACTAAAACTGAAGTATTCTCAGTCTCCCAAAATAAAATTTATGTCTAAAGTCTGATACTAAGCTAACAATTTAAACAAGTATTTATAGTGTTCGAAAATTTATGTTGCGGAGGACCATTCAGTGCAGTTAGTCGGGATCACTGACACACTCGGCGATCCGCCCTTTGGTCTAGTTTATCGTCTTTCTACTTTTGCCTTCAGCATTTTTGCTTTTTGAGTCATTAGGCGATAGAGTTCTGCTTCACAGAATTGCTCGGCGACGCACCGACTGCTCTTTTTCATCACAGACTTGATCTTTTCCTTCAGGGCTCAACACACTGGAACATTCTGCGGGATTTAGGACCTTTCGGCAACTCGCCTAATGGATTAGGCGATCCTCAGGAAGTCTTTTCTCCGTTCTTTCAGCCACTTTGTTCCTTTTTGCTTGATAGCGTCCAAGCTCTATCTCTCAATCCAAATACCTAAAACTTAAGGGTTTACATCAGTTATTGAGACAAATTATGCATTTGAGGGCACTAATCTTATTAAAATATAGCCTAAATGAGTCTAAATTGTGGACTCATCAACACCTCCAACTTCAACTTTTGGTTGTCCTCAAGTAAAACTCAAGTTCAGTAGTTCAAAAAGGATGTCTCAAACAGTGCTACACAAGACTCAATCATGAATATACATAACAAGACTCAACTTACTCATGCAAGAATTAATGGTGTACTCAAAGACTCAAGTTGTGACACGCCATTATCAAAGATTCTCAAGCTCACTATACTTGCTTCAAATGCAAGTTCAAGCTCAACAAAGGTATTCAAATGCCCTCACACAAAGAATGATTCCATATTCACACACAATGGTTTAATCATTTAAATTTTCGAAATCAAATACAACGCTCACTCTCACAAAGAAGAACACAACGCATGCTTTCACCCATAAGTTTGCCCGTATTTTCCAATCAACAATTGTTTCAGCTCACTCAAGATCAAAAAGGTCTTTTTGAGGCTTGTAATGGGGCTGAGTGCAAAGGTATGGTCATTTAGGCTCAATGACTTTCATCCTCATGAAATGTGGAGCTCACAACACTCCCTTCCTCTTCTTTCATCAATTTCTTTAGTGCTCATAAGTCATCCCATTATTCACTCTCCATGGATTGTTTGGAACCCCATTCCTTTTTGCATTTTCATAACTTTATTCTTCAACTTTTTCTTTTTCTTTTTCATTCTTTTATCTCTTCTATTTTTTTGTGTTGAGGGATTCCATTTTTTCTCAACACCATGGGTAAGGGGACATTTCTACACTTCTTGACTAGCCTTTTCTTTTCACCACACCTCCAACTTAGGCTTTTGGCCTAAGTTGGATATTCAATCAACTACAGATCAAAAGGATTATATGTAGTGGATTAAGAGAGGTTATGTTCTCATCAAGTTTCTTCCAAAGAAGGTTAAGGCTCAAGAGGTGTTCAAAAGAGGTTCACACACTCACAAGGTAGGCCACAAAAGAGGTATATGTCAAATTGGCTCACACTTTTTGAAGTTGCCTAAGATCATATCAGGAGATCACATTACATTTGTCAACTGGACCAACAGAGCAAATTCTAGGTGTTATCATGCATGGTTCACAGTAAACTCATCACACAAGGCATCGACACCAAAGTCAAACAAGACTCCACACTTTTGCTAGTGTGCAACGTTCATCACAAGAGAATCAATTCGATAATTAGCTAGTCACAACTAGATGCAAAGAGTTCACATATTGACTATGTAACTTCACTTGGTCTATTCGTAGTCGCGCATTCATATTCGTTCGATTGTGAGCACTATTTAAGTCATCGATATTGATCAAAACTGAGACTCAAATTTGCTAAAGAATAACCACATTCCACACGTACAAGAGGTGGCAAAAATTTAAAAAAATTTGGAAGGGTCCAAATCATTTCCAATTTAAAACAAAAGGAGCCACAAGTTAAAACATCCACAAAAACAGTGTATAACACAATTATTATGGCTCACAACCCAAATACACAATCAAAACATCAGTCATAAAAGCACACAAAGCTGGGCCTCACCCCACCACAAATAAAAACCATTTGTCCTCAAATGCAAATAACATAATATCCAGAATTTAAAATAAAGAAAGACAGAGACGGAGGTAAAGAGGGGATCATGTCTATGTAGTCTCTCCATTTGTCTGGGCCTCAGTGCCTGGAGTAGCATTCTGGACTTGGGCATCAGTGTCCGGAGTCACCTCAGAAGGGCCAACTTCACCAAAAACATTAAAAGGTGTGCCTACTAGTGTAGCCTACACAGCCACATCTATCATGACTACTTCAGTCTCAGTTAGGTCCTCATCTGCAGCTCTCTCAGTCTCATCAAGCATCTCTTCATTGGTCTCCGCTTCTGATTCAAGATCGGTTGTCTGCTCCATTCTATCCTCATGTCCGGTGGTAGTCGGAGGAATTTTGGGCACATTTGGAATCTCTACTGTTCCAAAGACCATGGACATATCGGTGGATTTTAGGTAGTCCACATCTTTCCTCAGCTCCACAATGGCGGCTTTTAAAGTTGTTACCTCATCGGTGGTCCCTTGGCCATGCTCAAACACCACTATTCTTACCGCAAGAGTATCAATGACAGCGCTCAATGGTGCCACAGCATCACTCAAGGCAGCCTGAATCATGCCAGGAATAGAGGTCTCAAGTCTGGCCACCTTACGATCTGTAGAATAGGCACGCTGTCCCATCTGAAGTAATGACGCCTGAATGATCGGAGCACGAGAGACAGCACTAGCAGTAGGTCTAGGAGGCAGTGCTGTAACAGAAGAACCTAGAGTCTCAGAGGGAGTATCAGTAGTTATACCTTAAGGCCCAGGGGCTGGAGTAGGTAAAGATGCCTTTGCAGGTATGGAGTCTGAAACCACAACCGGAGGTATGTCCACCGGGGATGCTTTCTGCATTTTCTCTGCCTGATTCTTAAGATATTCAGCTTTTATTCTCCGGATATCAGTGGAAGATGTGGGAATTACTTCCACATCCTTCTTTGAATCTCTAGGTACTCGATCCCATTTGCACAGCTCAAGGATCAATACCGGGAAAGGAAGTGAGGCCTGGTGTTGCATTGCACTCATGAGCATTTTTGAAGCGATGATCATCCCTAAATCTATTCTCTCTCATGCAATGATTGCGCCAAGACAGGCCGTCTTAGAGTGGCGAAGAGCTAACTCATTTTGGGATGGCATTACAGTGTTGCTGATAAAGCCAAACCAGTACCTTACAGCTACATGCAGGTCCCTCTTCAGTATCGTGACCACTACCTCTAACCACTTTGGAGTGTCGGCACAGATAAGAGGGGCCAGCCAGTTCTTTATTTCCTCGAATGACTCAGTCGTCATCCTGTATTGGTGAGGGTCGGCAATATTATTTGTACACTCCAAGAAGGCATTTATCATGGTGTTGTCACATGACACTTTTCTGCCCCAGACTATCACATAGTCGACTGGTTTGAATGTCGATGCTTGTTTCTTTCTTTGTTGAATCAAGGCATTGTATGCATTATAGAACTCTCTAACCAAACTTGGAATATACGAGCCATGTGGCTTTGTGAAAATCTGGAAATTATGAGATTTTAGACACCTCATAATCTCTGGGTACCTATCAATCACTCCATCCATGAAGAGACGTTTTTCCTCAAGAATTGTCCTTAATCCCTCCGTCTTTAATCTGTTCATTGACTTGGGAGGAGGACCCTATATTGGTGGTGCAAGCACCATTGCCTGATCTGGAACTGGAGGAGGAAAAGTGGTGGCTTGAGGAGTTCTGATCCTAGATGGGTCATGCATCTTTCTGGAGCGCAGCTCGGCTCTGCGTGCTATGGTCGACTCATCATCATCATAAGCTACATATTGGTGGTCCTGGTGTTCATTCTCACCTTCATAAGCATTGAGGTGTGTGGCGTATGTGTCGTCACTGTCGAAGCTGACATCTGATGACTCAGGTGCCTTTTCTTTGCCTTTGCCATTCCCACCATTTGTGCGGAGTTTTGTGGCCTTTCCCGTGGATGCAGTGGCATCCTCATTTAGTACAATCCCATCTGTTTTCCCTTGTGGTGGCACGTTTCATCCTGCAACTTTAGGTCTGGCCATGTCTGCAAAACATTAGAGAAAAGGTAGTAAATATTCACATTGAAGCACAGAAAATTAACTGCAGCCAGAATTGCCGATCAAGTCGGCGAGATGTTGAATCTCTTTGGCGAGCAAAATCTAGCTCGCCGAAAGGATTGGCTCAAATACTATGGCAAGTTGGTGAAGGGTAAGCCCTTTTGGCGAATCGCTGAAATCATTCGGCAAGCAAGGGTAGCCCGCCGAAAGTTATAGTGCAACAAGGGTTCAAGGGTGCAAACAAAGGGAGAAACAAGAGACGATCAGCGAATCGACGAGTGCCTTTGGCGACATCAGGCTTCTCGCCAAAAGTTACAGTAGCCAACAACACATACATCATGAAACTAAAGGCAATGTGGGGACATTAGGTGAACCGCTGAGTTGTTCGGCGAGCTCGACCCAGCTCGCCAAACGACCCAACGTGCCTATTTTTCAACCCAACTTCACAAATTCAACCCCGCGACCCCTGAAAACAAAATCGAAACATGCTCTAGTTAAATTAAGTTCAGACCCATTGCACCCATCACCCTGAGATATTTAATTTTTTCCCAATTTTGCCAAATTTGGCTATTTGACGACTTTAGCCCTTAAGAATGGTGTCACCCACTCTATCATTGTGCAATTTACGTTATTTAGCACAAATACGGGCTACTCAGACTTCACCCTACCAATTTAACAAATATTCAAGCACACCCCCACAAAATTTTATTCAATTTAAGACACAAATTTACGAGCATTCGACGATCAAAACAATACATGTAAGATTGTCAAGTTTAAAAATAGGCATATTCAAAACAACTAAGATCAGAGAGTCCTGGCACACATCACTAAGATCAGATCATTTGCAAATTAGTACAAATTCAATAAACTACATTCGGGGTTCGGAAAACCAACTTTTTTATATCGATTAAAGTACATTGAACTGCTAGGTGGCAATGAAATCTAAAGTCCGAGCACAAATCAACAACCAAAATACTTATGGAATGCAAGAATGTTAAAAATACTAACTTGGTGTGAGTTTGTGAAGTTTAAAAGTGCGGGAAAGTGAAGAGGTTGAAACTTTAAAACCTTTGGCCATTAATAACCCTTTAATTTGCGTCCCTTCGGTGACATTAATCGCACTCGCCGATCCACCCGGTGATCCATCGAGTGGTCACTTACCCCACCAACTTTTACAGGACTTTCAGTTACTTGGGGGTCCAAATGGTTGATAACGTCGGGTTCGCCGACCTATTCGGTGATTCACTGAATGGAACTTTAGCTCGCCAAACGCAATTACCACACACTCTCCACACATTAAGCTTTACATTCAACACACCATTATTTCTGAAACAAAAATAAAGCAATAAAGGTTTTTGGGTTGCCTCCCAAACAGCGCCTTAGTTAACGTCGTGGCAAGACACGGGTTAACACCTAAACTTCACTTTTGGGGTTAGCCAAAACATCACTTGGCAACCCCCTGCTTTGTGGAGGATGGAGATGATGCATCACATGACCGTAAGGTTCTCGAGCAGCTGAATGGATCTGGAATGAGAACCAATCATCTGTTTCATCACTTTGATATTCTCTTTCATCTCTTCCAGTACCCTATCATGCTCACTTACCTTGTTGAGAATTATTGAGAGCATTTATTCGACACGTTTACCCTCATTGTCCTTGGGCTTTCTTCGCTCATGAGAGGGGACATATATGTCCTTCCTTTTGCATTGGACTTCAATCTCCACTATCTTTTTGGCCAACTCAATCTAAGTCATCAGTGCGGCCAACATGAAGTCCTTCTCTACTTCTTGGTTTGCTTCCGCCATGTGATCAAGCAGGTGGGTTGCTATCGCATAGGGTTGTTGTGTAATACCACCCGAAATGAGTTGGTCGACCAATGCTTTATTTTCGGGACCAAGACTTTTGTAGAAGCAGTCCAGGAGGACTATATCGGGAGAGTGGGGCATCGAATCAAAAGCAATTTAAACCTTGCCTATGCCTCATAAATCCATTCACCTTCCAATTGTTTGAAGGTTAGAATGTTATCCCTGAATATCATTACTTCTAATGGAGGAAACCCCATTTGCTCACTAGTACTGCTTGACATACTCACCTCCTCTGTTTCAAATCTCAAACAAGAAAAATACAAAACTAAAAATTAAGTAAAATACGACTAAGAAGAACCTAAACTAAAAATTCTCAAGTAACACAACTCCCCGGCAGCGGCGCTATTTTGACTTCATGTATCAGGACACTACTTCGATTCAAGTGCCAACATTCGCATGTAGTGATATAATCCAACCAAGGGTTGGGATCATTCCCACAGGGAGTGGTTTTGAGAATTAATAGAAAAATAAAATTAAATTCTAATCAATCATAACTATAAATATTAATGAACAAAAACATACTAAATCTAAGGGGTGACGCAGGCGTCAATTACCAATGGGGATTTGTATTAGCTAATCAACAAAAACAACAAAATTATAAAGATACGAGATAGGGAGACGGGATTCTTGGGATGTGATAGAAATATGGGATAAAAGACACTATGGGGTAGATGTTATTGATAGTACATCACTGAATATTTGTAACTAGGCTAGACTTTTGTGGGGGTAAATTCTCTCTCGAGCAACTTACCCCGAATCCACTCGGTTTCTCTCGAACACCGAGTTCCAGCACTTAAGCACACCCTCTGCCTTAGCCCATTCACTCTCTCGAGCTGAAAGTGTGGGAGATGGCCTAGGATTCACTCTCTCGAGCTGAACCCACGACGACCTAATAAACACCGGCTATCGATTTAGTAGTCTTAGTTTCAAAACCTCTTTCTCGAGCAAGCCAAAAACACTAAAGTGAAATTGTATTTTCAACTACAACTTCATTAAATTCAAACACAACTACTAAACGAAATCATATTTAAACAGCGAATATACCAACAATAAGAAACACCCAACAGTAAATTTAACCCATATTCACAAAATCACACCCCAAGAATTAGGGTTTTAGCTAGACATGAAAAAGAGATAGAAAATGATACTGAATCGAGATAACATCAACTGGGTATGATTTATATTCACTTTGAACAAGTCTAAAATGAACAACTTCCAACTCCCACCTTCAAATCTTCAAGCTTCAGAGCAAAGTCTCCAAAACTCTGAGAACTAAAATTGAAGTATTCTCAGTCTCCCAAAATAATATTTATGTCTAAAGTCTGATACTAAGCTAACAATTTAAACAAGTATTTATAGTGTTCAAAAATTTGTGTTGTGGAGGACCATTCGGCGCATTTAGTCGTGATCGCCGACACACTCAGCGATCCACCCTTTGGTCAAGTTCATCACCTTTCTTCTTTTGCATTCAGCATTCTCGCATTTTGAGGCATTGGGCAATAGAGTGCTGCTTTGTGAAGCTACTCGGTGACGCGATGACTGCTCCTTTTCATCGCAGACTTGACCTTCTCCTTCAGGGCTCAGCACACTGGAACATTCGGTGGGATTTAGGACCTTTTGGCGACTCGCCTAATGGATTAGGCGATCCTCAGGAAGTCTTTTCTCCGTTCTTTCAGCCGCTTTGTTCCTTTTTGCTTGATAGTGTCCAAGCTTCGTCCCTCAATTCAAATACCTAAAACTTAAGGGTTTACATCAGTTATTGAGACAAAATATGCATTTGAGGACATTATTTCTATCAAAATATAGCCCTAAATTAGTCCAAATTGTGGACTTATCATCCACCCACTTATTTTCACTACTGCAAATGAATGAGTTTACAATCCAAATTTCTTGATAGAATTTTCTACGATATACCATTCTCTATAGATTCGATCTTGACTCTTAGTTCGGTATTTTTTATTGATGATGACCGATGTCTCTTTTAATTTGTTACATTTGAGAGTCATTAGTATTTATATTTTAAAATGATACAAATATTGTTGAAGTATGTATGTGATGAAAAATATTAGAGGAAAACACAAGTATAAATTGATGAATGATTACCCTATTAGATTGATATTTATTGTCATCACAAAGGAGTAATTAACGTCTAAGAAATACGAAAAATATTTGTGATAAGAAACGCTCATTTTTTGCGCTCTTGCTAGGAGTAAACGGTCATCTTCAAATAATTTATCCAACCTCTACTATAATAGAAACCGGCAATGAGTTTATGAACGCTCTAGTAGTGCGGAGTAGGCTAATCACCGTTGGAGTGAGTATGAATGAATTCATTTTCATAAACTGTAGTATTCCATTTTGTTTGTCATGTATGGAATGAGTGCTTGTTTAAGTTCATAAAGTGATCGCTTAAGGCGTCAAAATAGAGATAGAATGATTTTAGAGGATGAATTATCGACACCTTGAACTGTACTATTGCTACTGTGCTCTGAATTTCAAATTACGAACATGAGAATATACTTTTTTTAGAGGTGAAATCTGAATTTGGGGAGAAAAAAGGTTTCTTTTTAGTGTGTGTTTGGATTAATTTGTTTTAGTGGCCTTTGGCTTTAAAACTATTTTTTTGTTATAACACAAAATGTGTTTTGAGGCACTTTTTTTAAAGATGAAAAAGTATCCAAAAAAGGCCAAAAGTTGGGTGTTCCCAACTTATGACTTTTGGTTTTAACTTATAAGTCATTTTGAAAAACGCAATTCAAACACCCCCTTAGTACCTTATTCTAATATTGTTGGATCAAGATAGTGAGCATGTGAATAAGTAGAAACCATCGTTTTAGTTGAATCCACGAATAGTTCAGAAAGGTGTAAGTAAAATATTACAAGGATAGTAGGTTGATAAAGAAGAGAAATCAAATAAAATTAACTTATGTAAAGAATAAAGTTTGGGGGAAAAATTCATTAGCATTCTCTTGAAAAACATACCAAAATTACAGACGAAATTAATTTAGCTATGATATCCAACTTTTGGATGCATGATATTAAATAACACCGCATCATATTCACATTTATTGATCTTTTTTGCCATGCTTGTAGCCTAGAGTACTTAGAAAATATGATTGCTACAATTTGTTCACCAACCATTGCTTGTGTCATACCTCAAAAAAGCCACAAGGTACAATCTTTAGAGAAAGTTCCAACCTTTTAGAAAAGCCACAAACCTTTAATGAGAAAAGATGTTTGTTTTTAATATAATATAATATACTACCAATTAATAGGATCTCTAAAGACTGGCAGTAATCTACACGGTCATCTTCAATCTAGCTTGTTAGCATCTGAATTCAAGAAATAAATCTGAATCGAAATGTATACAAATTTAATATAGTTTTATGACTTTATGGAAGGATCTAATCATTTTTCCCAAGCAAAGGGTATGTCAAGATTTAATACGTATTTTTATTGAGCCCATGTGTCTAGCAGTTCTAACCGAGTATAGGCGCCCTTTTTCAACCCATTAACGGGCTTAGAACCACGGCTAGCTAGACGGAGTCACAAAGACAAAGCCAACAAAAACAATATCAAATCTGACTGTACCAACATCTCGGAACCAAATCAAGAAACCATATATAAATTTATTTATATTTTGATAAAGTCTAGATCTTTCATGGTAGATATAAAAGAGAAGTTAGCTATCCGACATAGATATGACTCTTTAGTCGGACATAGTCACGGCTCAAATTGGAGGAATAATAAAAGACTAAAATAAAATATAATACCTTATAACGATGGCCGAATCCAAGGCCTATGAGAGAACTATACAAGTTTATTTACTTTCGGTCAGTATCCGGTGAACTCAAACTTTACAAATTGAGAGCTTTACAATTTGGAGAGAGACAGAGTGATTTCTAACCTGCCTCTAATGAAATGAAAATAAACTTATTTATAGAAGAATAAAAAAAACATTTAGAATCTTTGTACAGTAAAGTTGGGTCCTATTTGTCCCCTAAACAATGTATCTATTGTTGATCAACAGTATATCTACTATTGATAATGGCTTTTTACTGTAGAGGTGTCTTTACAGTTTGTCTTTTTCCTTCAATTTTTGAAGGAAATACTCCGCCTTCCTCAGAATATCTTTTGTAGTTGCTTCAACAGGTTTAGCTTCTTGGATATCATCGGTAGCGTCTTCGCTTGTTTCACTTCTCATAGAAGTGTCTGATTTCTCATATTGAGTGATGTTGAGGAGCAAACTCCTCTTGACTTCCTCCAAGTAGTTGTTGATCATTGCTTCTTTATCTCCATCTTGAATGGAGATTTTCCTGGCAATATGCCTAACTGAGCTATCAGCAATTACCCTTTTTTGGGGAGTAATACTATATTCCTATATCCTTTTTTAAATAAGATCCAACAGTTCTTGCCCATATAACATTTTTGTTTTGGGATCCTTTTTCATTAATTTATCCCAAGAGTTATTATAAAAAGTCATGTATAAGCAAGGAAATTGTTCCTCGGTGAATCCCACTTCCGGGGTCCATTTATGAATCCAAGGGACGGAAAATTCAATGAAGAAGTAATTCTGGTCTATCTTGTCCAGATAACAAATATGATCTGTGTTGTATATCTCATTAAGATCTGGAGAAACCTTAACCCATTCTTTATATAATTTGAGAAATGGATCAGGTAATATTTTTATTGTTGGGCCATTGTATGACCACCAGTTTAAAAACCAATTAGGAATTGGTCCTGCAAATATCCTTTCACATACCTTTATAAACCATGTATTCTTGTGTCTCTCATTATTATAATAGGGGACTTTATCAAAGGACTGAATGTAGTCCCAGTATGTGAAATAGAAAGCGATTTTATTTAGGTTGATCTGCCTTTCTTTCATGGTAGAGATATCCCAATCTTCAATAGATATAATCTGTTTAATTATCATTTTTGAGAAGTTATAAACATTCTCACTGGTATTATAGCCTGAAAAGTGTTTGAATTCAACACTACCAGTACTTATCAGAATGGTTTCGTAACACGATCGGGTTTTGTATGACTTATCCGGAAAATATAAACCATTGATTAGGTACCTCTGGAATATCTTCCAGGGTTCTTCTTTTCTCTGAATCTCAGAGTTTTCTAAAAGAAATATCATTTCTTTTTTCGATGCCTTTTCATAAGACTTGATATCATCATTGTCTTCTTTGGCTATTGATGCAAAAGTATCATTTTGCTTTTGTGACAAATAAGCATGCAGATGTGCGTATAACGGACTGTCTTCTGGGATATCCTCCAGATGTACTAAAGAAAAAGCCTCACTTTGGGAGATTTTTGAGTTTATCAAACTCATTCTTCCTCTTTGTATAACTGGGGAGCTAGAAGAGGATCCGTATGACGATCCTGGGGATGATCTTCCCCTTCCTTTTGTATGATCTCCCCTACCTCTCCCCTTGGTTACCCAAGGAGGGTCCATCCTGCAAACATAACACTTTGCTTTATTCGGATGTATCATAGTAGTCACTGTAATAATTATCCTCATCGATATTGATAATTTTTTCAAAATCATGTATAGAGAAATCTTCTCTAATAATATCATTGATAATTTCACATAAAATTAATTCCTGTAAATCTTTATTAAGAGAAATTACTTTTAAAATAGTAACTAAAGTTTTTTCATCAATGAAGGCCGTATAAAAACTCAGTATGAAGTTACATATTCTATAGATAGAAAATCTGGAAGAGAGTTATCACTTCCCTTTTTATATTAGATTTCAAAATCAAAAGGGGCAAATTGGGCCTGCCACCTAGCAAATATTAATTTTGATGCATCATGTTTAAAATCTTTGTTAAACATATACTTCACAGATTGAGAATCAATTTTTATCAAAAACTTTTGATTATATAAATCATCCTAAAATTTTAACACGCATTTAACGATGGTTATTATTTCATGAACCACCATAGCATATTTCTTCTCGGCCTCGCTCCATTTCCCAGAATGAAATCTGATCAAATATTCATTTTAATCGTTGGGATTAATTTGTTTTAATATCCCACCATAACCAATATTAGATGCATTTGTCTTAATAATTTTTTGCCAAGCAGGGTTAGCCAGAGTTAAGCATGGTAAAGATTGAACACGAAGTTTAATATCATTTACCAAAGTGGTAATACTATCAGTCCAAGGTGATTTATGATCCTTTTTCAGCCTGTCGTATAAAGGGGCCAAATCATGAGATAATTTTTTTATAAAAAGGGGATATGTAATTTAAACTCCCTAAAAAATTTCGCAAGTGAGTTCTATCAATGATAACATCAGGAAATTTTGATGCAAAGTCGATTGATCTTTGAATCGGGGTAACTTTCCCTTGACAAATACGATGTCTGATGAGTCCACAATTTGGACTCATTTAAGGCTATACTTCAATAGAATTAGTGTCCTCAAATGCATATTTTGTCTCAATAACTGATGTAAACCCTTGAGTTTCAGGTATTTGGAGTTAGAGACAAAGCATGGACACTATTGGGCAAAAAGGAACAAAGAAAGCCTTAGGAATGAATAAAATAAGGCATGTTGATTGATGATGTCGTTCGGCGAATCGCCAATATCAGCGAAATGCCAAATCGCCAAGATACCACCTAAAGTTACAGAATGTTGGAGCTAAAATGGGGGAGAAATCGACGAGCAGAAATCATATTTGGTGAATCACCAATCTAGTCGGTGAAGGACAACCAGGTTGCCAAAACTACGAAAGAAGATAACAGCAAGTGCTGATAGGCGAGATAGAAGGATAATGGGTGAATCGCGGAGTCATTCGGTGATACCGACCTAGATCGCCTGAAGTGATAGTAGCCAGACCATGAAAAAGCGAAAAATGAAGGCGAGATGAAGAACAATCGGTGAATCGCCGATCCGTCAGCGATACCCGACTTACTTCACCGAGTAGATCTGAGCAGTGGCATTTCAGACTTGTTTAAATTAGTCTTGGCTTGAGAGAGAGAGAAAAACTACAAAAGGGTTGGGAGAGCGATTTTAGCAAGATTTTGAGAGAGAATTTGTAAAAGAGAAAATTATCAATTGAATTTCATCTATAATTTTCATCTTGTACCCAACTATGGGGGTAATAATTAATTCTAATCTTTTTATTTTTGAGATAAGTGGCTAAAACCCTTTACTTGGAATTTTGATTATGAATTCAACTGTTAAATATACTTAATGGGTGTTTGTTAATTGTTGAGAATGGTGCTAATCTGAAATGGGTCTAAGTTGTTGTTGTGTTTCAAGATTGAATTGTGTTACGTCATGTGTCAATTTCATTGTCGTGCACTTTCTCGAGAGAGAGGTGTGAGGCCAAGGTGGCAATCTTAGCGTCCTTAGTAGTGGGTTTTCTTAGTTTCAGCTCGAGAGAGTGAAACAAAGAGCATGTCCTTTGTATCCAGCTCGAGAGAGTGGATTTGATGAGGGTAAAGAGCTGGGCTTCATTCAATCAGTGTTGAAGTTCGAAAGAACTCAACAAAGAAAAGGTAATTGTTCAAGAGAAAGTTACTTTATATATGGTTCGACCTACCCACAACAAATTAGTCTATTATGAGCAGTAATGTTTACCCATTTTGTTGAGATTCAATAGTTGGCTGATCAATTCCCCAAGTTTTACTTTAATCTTTGATTACTGAGATGAGCTATAAGTTTGAATTGGTAGTTAAAACCCGAAATCTGAGATTTGAATATTAATTGTGCAAGAAATGTTTGGTTGAAGAGACTGTCATTGTACTTCCATTTAAGTGATTCAAAGGAAGCACTACTCCCTATTGGATCGACCCCAACTCACATAGTTGGGTTATTATACTGAAGAACGATCGTTGGCATTTAGTATTGGATGAAATGCTACTTGATACGTTAATCAAAATGGCACCACTGCTGGGGAGTAGCATTACTTAGGATTCTTTGATTGAAGATTTGACACTCTAAAAGTTTGTTGGTTGTAGTTGAAGTAGTTTCGGCTACTTTGTGTAGGTAGTGGCTGGAATACGTGAAAGTGAACATGAGTGAAAAAGAGATGAATGACAGCTGAGCAGGTCATCGAGAAGGTATAGATGACATCAATAGTGTCTACAACCCAGCTCAATCGAGTGGAATGGGTGCACTCTACATCCCATGAGCTGAAGAGAGTGCGATGTTTGAAGTCACTAGCACAATTTTTCATCTTCTCCAAATGAGGGGAATATATGGAGGGATAGATCACGAAGACCCGTATGAGCATGTGAGAAATTTTATTGAGGTTTGCAGCCATTTTTCATTCAAAAATGTGTCTCAAGAGTTAATTTGGTTGCGCTTATTCCCACTGTCCTTAACAGGAGAAGCTAATAAATGGTTAGCCGAGTTACCAAACAATTCTGTCACATCATAGGAAGAGCTGGTTGTGGAAGAGCTGGTTGTAGTCTTTAACACAAGATTCTTTCCTCCATCAAGGTTGATGAAACTTAGAGACGAAATTCAAAAGTTTCAAGCGAAAAGAGGGAGAACACATCCATGAAACGTGGGTGAGATTCAAGAAGCTCCTACTTAAATACCCAACTCATGGGCTACCAAATGATTTGTTACTTCAATATTTCTACCGGAGTCTAGATTCGGTTAATAAAGGAGTAGTTGATCAATTGGTACGAGGAGGAATAATGTTACAACCATTTAAGGTAGTTTCCTTCCTTATGGATGAAATGACTAGGATAAACCAAGCATGGTACACCCAAGAGGATTAGGTCTCTCCATTTCATTTTCGACTAACGCAAGAACAACTTGATAAAAAGAGAGAGAGATGAGAACATCAAGAAGATGTTAACTCAAATGGAAGTTCTACAAGATCACATGAAGGGGACATGTGGAGTATTTCGAGTTGAGGAGGGTTCTTATTCCGGTTACTCAAGTCCGGGGGAGAACCAAGGTTGGAACTTCAAAAGATATGAGGAGGGTTTCCACCCACACCATCAACAGCAGGTGGAAATCAAGGTTGGAACTATAAAAGGGGAGAAGAACAAAAGAAGATATCATCAAGATTGGGCTGAGCAAGATGATTACTGGAAAAAGGAATATGATCATGAGGAGAACCAGAATTACTCAAGTGAAAGCCCAAAATAAAATGGGAGTGCAGGCAGCCCCCGGGTGAATGATTTATTATCACACATACTTAATAAAGTTGAGGGGTCAGATGATTTGTTGAAAGGAATGAAAGATGACTTTTCATCATTGAACAGTAAAGTAGATTCTCATGCCGATGCCATCAAAATACTTGAAGGACAACTGAGTCTATCATCAGCTCAGTTGACATCAAAGACACCGATGAAAGATAACAAGAGAGGGCTGGTTGTAGTTACACGTAGCGGAAAGGTGGCAATAGGCAATGTGATAGGAAATGAAGATACTCAAAATCATGAAGAAGGTAAAGGCATAGAGTAACAAGAATCACTTATTCAACAAAACCTTGCTAAAAAACCGAAAAAGAAGTGGAACAACTTGTTCAAATTCTAAAAGTTATGCAACCTTTACCCAAAATACCTCCACCATTTCCCCAATGCTTAAAAAAGAAAAATGAAAATGAGAAGTTCAAGAAGTTCTTGTCGGTATTTCAAAAGCTATCAATAAACTTTCCGCTGGTGGAAGCATTATTGGAAATGCCAAGATATGCCAAGTTCATGAAAGAGCTAGTCACAAAGATAAGGAACGTGGACTGTGAAACAATTGAAGTGTCCCATAGTTGCAACGCAGTTATGACTAAATAGCTGATCACAAAAAGAGAAGACCCCGGGGAATTCACCATCCCTTGCACCATTGGCATGCTCCAATTCGCGAAAGCTTTGTGCGACTTGGGGGCAAGCATCAACTTAATGCCCTATGTAATATACAAGCAACACGGTTTGGGAGAATCGAAAGCAACCACCGTGAGACTCCTGATGGCGGACCGATCAATCAAACATTCAGTGGGGATCCTCTACGACCTCTTGGTAAAGGTAGATCGGTTAATCTTTTTAGCTGATTTTGTGATTTTAGATTGTGAGATCGACGCCGAAATCCCCATTATTTTAGAAAGTCCATTCTTGGCAACTGGGAGAGCATTGGTGGATGTTGAAAGTGGAAAATTAAAGTTTCGGGTTAACGATGATGAGGTAACATTCAATATTTGTAAATCCATGAAACACCCAAGTGATATTCATGTGGTGTCCATCGAGGATGTTAATGATGAGGCGGTAGCTAGTGTGAGCCATTTGATATGCATGAATGAACCATTTGAATCTGTGCTTACTAATTATGATGAATCTGAAGTTCAGGGCTATGAGGAAATAGTATATGCCTTAACGGGATTAGGAGCATATTCAAAGAATCCAATCAAGCTGGATATTGACCTAGAAAATAGAGAAAAGCCTCTTGCAAAGCCGTCAACTGAGGAACCACCTAATCTGGAATTGAAAGTCCTGCCCCGCTCATCTCCAATATGTTTTCTTGGGGGCAAACAACACTTTACTAGTGATCATTGCAGCTGATTTGCTTGAATGGCATGTGAGTTTACTCATTGAAGTATTGCGAAAGCACATAAAAGCTATAGGATGGACCGTCACTGATATAGTGGGCATTCCCCCTGGTATCTGTACTCACAAGATTCAGCTTCATACGGATTGTAAGCCTAGTGTAGAGCATCAGCGGAGATTAAACCCACCGATGCAAGAAGTGGTAAAAAATAAGATCATCAAGTGGTTGGACGCAGGTGTGATCTACCCTATTGCGGACAGCAAATGGGCAAGCCCGGTGCAATGTGTACCAAAAAATTGAGGTATCACGGTAGTCCCAAGTGCAAAGGGGGAGCTTGTGCCAACTAGACCGGTGACCGGGTGGAGAGTATGCATGGATTATCGGAAGCTAAACTCATGGACTGAAAAGGATCACTTTCCAATACCCTTTATGGATCAAATGTTTCATCGGCTATCAGAGAGGGGATGGTACTGCTTTCTAGATGGGTCCTCCGATTACAACCAAATCTCTATTGCGTCGGAAGACCAAGAGAAAACCACTTTCACCTGTTCTTATGGAATGTTCGCATTCAAAAGAATGTCATTTGGGATATGTAATGCCCCAGCGACATTTCAGCATTGCATGTTATCCATTTTTGCGAACATGGTAGAAGACTCTATGGAGGTATTCATGGATGACTTTTCAGTCGTCGGAGATTTATTTGAAGAATGTTTGGCACACTTGGGGCAAATACTCCAAAGATGCGTGGAAACAAACCTGGTTTCGAATTGGGAAAAATGCCACTTCATGGTGAAGGAAAGCATAGTTCTTGGGCACAAGGTGTCACAAAAAGGATTGGAAGTCGATAAGGCAAAAATTGAAGTGATTGAAAAATTACCCCCGCCGATTTCAGTTAAGGGTGTTCGCAGCTTCTTGGGACACGTCGGTTGCTATCGGAGGTTCATCAAAGACTTCTCAAAGACTGCACACCCCCTGTGCAAACTCTTGGAGAAGAAAGTGAAGTTTTATTTTGATGATGCTTTGATGAGTCCACGAATTGGACTCATTTAGGGCTCTATTTTGATAGAAATAGTGTCCTTGAATGCTTATTTTGTCTCAATATCTGATGAAAACCCTTAAGTTTCAGGTATTTGAAGTTTTAGTGGAAGTATGGACACTTAGGCGCAAAAAGGAACAAAAAGGCTGAAAAGAACGAAGAAGCTGAAGCATGAGCATCGCCAAGAACCTTTGACGATTTGCCAAAAGGACAGACTCCGCCCTTTGTTCCAGTATACGAAGCCCTGAAGGAAGAGGATCAAAAAGGCAATGAAAGGAGCAGTCAGTGCTTCGCCGAATAGTTCGGCGAAGAAATACTATACCGCCCAATGGTCCAGAACGTGAAGATGATGTAGGCAAGCACTCAACGGCGATGAGACAAAAGAAGGGTGAGTCGCCGAGCCATTCGGCGAACTCGACTAACTTTGCCGAACTATCCGCCTGCACTAATTTCTAATGCCTATAAATACTAAACTCTTTAATAATTTTACAAGTTCCAAACCATTATTATTATTTTCAGAATAGAATAGTACTTTCTTAGATATTTTCTCTCAAGTTTGGAGAGGGTTTTGTGGGAGACATGAAGAGAGAAGGATTTCATCTTCCCCTAGTTGGAAGTGGGTCTTCTCCATTCTTCTTCCTTTTCTTAAATCAAGGTTAAATTTCTTATACCCATTTGATTTTAGTATCATTTTAGGTGTATTTTGTTGTTTCTTGATGTGTGGCTAAAAACCCCCATTCTTGGGGTGTGATTTAGCAAATATGTGTTGATATTGTTGTTGGGTTTTGCTTGCTGATAGGGTAGATGTATTTTAACGGTGATTTCACCTAGTGGTTGTGGTTTAATTTGATGGATTTTTAGTTGCAAATCTAAAACCACACATGTGTTTTTGGCTCGCCCTAGAGGGAGGTCGCGAAACCAAGACCACTAGACTGATGGCCTAAGGAGTGGGTTGACATGAGGTTCAGCCCAAGAGGATGAGCCTTAGTCCTATATCCTAACACTCAACTCGAGAGAGTAAGTGGAGTAAGGCGTAGGTTGGTATTCATGCGGCAAATGGGTGTCCGAGAGGAACCCATTTGAAATGGGGTAAGTTGCCCGAGAGGGAACTTATTTCCATCTAAAGCTTAACCTAGTCACCATTATCTTGCAAATTTGCTATTGAAAGCATGTACCCAACGATTTATCTCAACTTGTATTGTGGTCACACCCCAAGAACATTTCCCCATACTTGATTTTCTTGTTAATTTTTGTTGTTTTTATTACTTATGCAAAACCCCAATCGATATTTAACACTTTTGTGTCGCCCCCTTTAATTTACAATGTTTTTGTTCATTAATGTCTTTAGCTACAACTAATTTGAGCTAAATTTTATTTTTCTATCAATTCTCAAAACCACTCCCTTGGGACACGACCCCAACCTTTAGTTTGGTTACTATACTATCGACGATCGTAGACACTCGAACCAAAGGTTAGTGTCGTAGGTCACAATAAGCATCACGCTTTTATGATGTTGTTTCGAAGCTTGAAAGAAAAATTAGCATCCACCCCAGTCATTATCATCCCTGATTGGTCCGAATCTTTCGAAGTGATATGTGATGCTAGTAGCACAGCACTGGGAGTGGTATTGGGGAAAAATGCAATAAGCATTTTCACCTAATTTATTATGCGAGCAAGACTCTAAATAGTGCTCAACATAACTATACCATCACCAAACAAGAGTTGTTTGCGGTAGTTTATGCATTTGAGAAATTTCGAGCATATTTGTTAGGCACTAAAGTAATTGTTCACACTGATCATGTTGCACTCCATTACTTGATGGCAAAGAAGGATGCAAAACCAAGGTTGATAAGGTGGGTGCTACTATTACAAGAATTTGACTTTGAGGTCAAAGATAGAAGAGGTTACGAAAATTAGGTGGCTGGTCACTTATCGAAGTTGGAGGGCAAGGAGAATGATGAACCTGAAACTGACATAAAGGATTCCTTCCCCGATGAACAGGTGTTTGCAATTTCCCTTGAAAAGACCCCATGGTATGCAGATTTTCCAAATTACATTGTGTGCGGACTAATGCCGGATGAGCTGAACTTCTACCAATGAAAGAGGTTCATGTTCGATGTTAAAAAGTACTTCTGGGATGAACCTTACTTGTTTCGTGAATGTGCAGATCATATCATTAGAAGGTGTGTTCCAGAAGAAGCGGCGGTAGGAATTCTCCATGCTTGTCATGCGTCGCTAGTGGGAGGCCACCATAGCCGGGTGCGTACACCCGCTAAAGTTCTCCAGAGTGGATACTACTGGCCATCCCTCTACAAGGATGCGTATGAATTTGTAAAGAAATGCGCCCAATGACAGAAGTAAGGTGGAGTATCTAAAAGGCACGAGTTACCCCTTACTCATATTTTAGAAGTGGAGCTATTTGATGTTTGGGGAATCGATTTCATGGGCCCCTTTGTGAGCTCGTTTGGAAATAAGTATATCTTGGTAGCTGTAGATTATGTTTCCAAATGGGTGGAGGCTGTTGTAGTTCCAAACAACGAAGTAAAAAGCATCGTCCAATTTCTGAAACACTACATCTTTGCGAGATTTGGAACTCCTAGGGCAATTATTAGTAATGGGGGGATCCCACTTTTGCATCAAGTGGTTCTCCGTTGCATTAAGTAAGTATGGGGTGAAACACAAAGTGGAAACCCCATATCATCCCCAAACAAGTGGCCAGGTTGAAGTGTCAAATCGGGAGATCAAAAGCATCTTGGCCAAAATCGTGAATGCCAACAGAACTGATTGGTCTCGGAAGCTCGATGACTCACTATGGGCATACCAAACCGCTTACAAAACACCTATTGGGATGTCTTTGTATCAACTAGTTTTTGGTAAATCTTGCCATCTACCCGTTGAGTTGGAACACAAAGTGTTGTGGGCACTGAAAGCCTTAAATCTAAACTGGACCAAGACCTCAAGGGGGAGAGTGGAATAGTTAAACGAATTGGATGAATTCCGATTCAGAGCTTATGAAAGCTCAACCCTCTACAAGGAAAAAATGAAGAAGTGGTATGATGTTAAAATCTTTGGGAAGGAGTTTAGAGTAGGAGACTGGGTGTTACTATACAATTCACGACTTCGACTCTTCCTGGGAAAGCTCAAGTCCAAGTGGTCAGGACTATTTAGAGTGGAAAGAGTATTCACCAATGGTGCCATAGAAGTTGAGGGGCAAGAGGGACCTGCATTTACGGTGAATGGGCAATGCTTAAAATTATACTTTGGAGAATGCCAGGAGATTTCTTAAATTGGTGTACCTGGAAGATACTTGAGAGCATCTTTTTGTCGTGCACGATATTAAATAAGGCGTTTCTTGGGAGGCAACCCAAGTGTTAGTGTGTTGAATAATGTGTATTGATTTTGCAGGAGTAGGGATCATAAGCGACACAAAAGTTTTCCTGGTGAGTCACTGAACTATTTCGGCGAGTACAAGCGCTCGGCGATAAGTTCACTCCATGGACAACTGGACAATTTAGTGAAGATTCCTTGTGACCCTGCTCTACTTGTTTAGACGCTAGATTGCTTTCATTTCTTATCAATCTTTATTTACTGTTAATATTTAGTTTGCTTGCAAAAAATACCCACTCTCTACCCATATTAGGGACAATGTTGACTATTTTTGGTGGGGGTATTCACTGCTCATGTCTCAATGTCCTCAGTGTTGACAACACCCCTTCTATGTGTGGAATGTGAATGTTCTTGTGCAAATTTGAGTCTCGGTTTTGATCAATATCGATGACTCAAATAGTGCTCATAATCAAACGAACATGAATGTACGGATACGATGAGACCAAGTGAATTTACATAGTCAATATGTGAACTCTTTGCATCTCGTTGTGACTAGCCAAGTATCAAATTGATTCTCTTGTGATGAAGGTTGAACACTAGCAATAGTGTGGAGTCTTGCTTGACTTTGGTGTCAATGCCTTGTGTGATAAGCTTACTGTGAACCATGCATGATAACAACTAGAATTTTCCCCGTTGGTCCGGTCGACTAAGTAAGGCTATCTCTCAATATGATCTTAGGCAACTTCGAAGAGTGTGAGCTAATTTGACATGAAAACATGACTTTTCTTAATCCACTACCCATAATCCTCGTGATTCGTGGTTGATTAAATAGCCAACTGTGTTGAAAAGAAAAGGCAAGTCAAGAAGTGTAAGAAAAGTCCCATTTAACCCATGGTGTTGAGAAAAATGGAGCCCCTCCATAAAAAAAAAGAGAAAGAAAAAGAAAATGAATGAAAAAGTTCTGAAATAAAGTACAAAAGAAACGGGGTCCCGAACAATCCATGGAAGTGAATAATGCAATGACTTATGAGCACTAAAGAAGATGATGAAAGAAGAGGAAAGGGAGTGTTGAAAGCACCACATTTCACGAGGACGAAAGTCACTGAGCCTAAATGACCATACATTTGCACTCAGCCCCATTACAAGCCTTGGAAAGACCTTTTTGATCTTGAGTGAGCTGAAACAATTGTTAATTGGAAAATACGGGCAAACCTATGGGTGAAATCATACATTGTGTTCTTCTTTGTGAGATTGAGCGTTGCACTTGATTCCGGAATTTTAAATGATTAAACCATTGTGTGTAATATGGAATCATTCTTTGTGTGAGGGCATTTGAATACCTTTGTTGAGCTCGAACTTGCATTTCAAGCAAGTATAGTAAGCTTGAGAATTTTTGACAATGGTGTGTCACAACTTGAATCTTTGAGGATACAATTGATCCTTGCATGAGTAAGTTGAGCCTTATTGTGTACATTCATGATTGAGTATTGTGTAGCACTGTTTGAGACATCCTTTTTGAACTACTGAACTTGAGTTTTACTCGAGAACAAGCAAAATCTTAAGTTGGGGGTGTTGATAAGTCCACAATTTGGACTCATTTAAGGCTATATTTTAATAGAATTAGTGTCCTTAAATGCATATTTTGTCTCAATAACTGATGTAAACCCTTGAGTTTCAGGTATTTGGAGTTAGAGACAAAGTATGGACACTATTGGGCAAAAAGGAACAAAGAAAGCCTTAGGAATGAATAAAAGAAGGCCTGATGATTGATGATGTCGTTCGACGAATCGCCAATGTCATTCAGCGAAACGCCAAATCGCCAAGATACCGCCTAAATTTACAGTACGCTGGAGCTAAAATGGGGGCGAATTCGGCGAGCAGCAACCATATTCGGTGAATCGCCGATCTAGTCGGCGAAAGACTACCAGGTCACCAAAAGTACAAAAGAAGATACAAGCAAGTGCTGATAGGCGAGATGGAAGGATAATGAGCAAATCGCGGAGTCATTCGGCGATACCGACCTAGATCGCCTAAAGTTACAGTAGCTAGACAAAGAAAAAGCGAAAAATGAAGGCGAGATGAAGAGCAATCGGCGAATCACCGATCCGTCAGCGATACCTAACTTACTTCGCCGAGTAGCTCGGAGCAGTGACATTTCAGACTTGTTTAAATTAGTCTTGGCTAGAGAGAGAAATTCATTCAGAAAGGGAGAAAAGAATAAAGAAAACACTACCAAAGGGCTGGGAGAGTGATTTTAGCAAGATTTTGAGAGAGATTTTGTAAGAGAGAAGATTATCGATTGAATTTCATCTATAATTTTCATCTTGTACCCAACTATGGGGGTGATAATTAATTATGATCTTCTAATTTTTGAGATGAGTGGCTAAAACCCTTTACTTGGGGTTTTGATCATGAACCAACTGTTGAATATACTTAATGAGTGTTTGTTAATTGCTGAGAATCGTGTTAATCTGAAGTGGTTCTAAGTTGTTGCTGTGTTTTGAGATTGAATTGTGTTACGTCGCGTGTCAATTTCAGTGTCGTGCACTTTCTTGAGAGAGAGGTGTGAGGCCAAGGTGGCAATCTTAGCGTCCTTAGTAGTGGGTTTTCTTAGTTTCAGCTCGAGAGAGTGAAATAAGGAGCTTGTCCTTTGTATCCAGCTCGAGAGAGTGGATTTGATAAGGGTAAAGAGTTGGGCTTCATTCAATCAGTGTTGAAGTTCGAAAGAATTCAACATAGAAAAGGTAATTGTTCGAGAGAAAGTTACTTTATATATGGTTCGATCTACCCACAACAAATTAGTCTATTATGAGCAGTAATATTTACCCATTTTGTTGAGATTCAATAGTCAGCTTATCAATTTCCCGAGTTTTACTTTAATCTTTGATTACTTGAGTTGAGTTATAAGTTTGAATTGGTAGTTAAAACCCGAAATCTGAGATTTGAATATTAATTGTGCAAGAAATGTTTAGTTGGAGAGACTGTCATTGTACTTCCATTTAAGTGATTCGAAGGAAGCACTACTCCCTGTGGGATCGACCCCAACTCACATAGTTGGGTTATTATACTGAAGAACGATCGTTGGCATTTAGTATTGGATAAAATGCTACTTGATACGTTAATGAATGTCCTAGAAATCGAACATCAGTTTGGAATAAACTCATTTTCGATTTAGAAATGACCAAACCATTTTGTATAATAATTTTCTTGAAGATGTCTAGATGCTTAATATGCATTTCAAACGTTTTTGAGAATACCAAAATATCATCAATATAAACAATGATAAAATCCAAATATGGGTTAAAAATATCGTTCATGATTTTCTGAAATTCAAATGGAGTATTTTTCAAACCGAATGGCATAACATTCCATTCATATTGTCCAAATGGGACATTAAAAGTTGCTCTATAAGCATGCTCTTTAAATATTTGGATCTGCCAATATCCTAATTTTAAATCAAATTTTGAAAATATATTGGCATCATATAATCTAGACAATAAACCTCTTATATTTGGAATAGGATACCTAATCCATTTTAAATATTTATTTAAAGGTTTATAATTTATAACCAATCTAGGGACACCTCGTTCCCTTTCAGCAGCATTGTTAACATAAAATGCAGTACAAGACCAAGGTGATTTTAAAGGTTTTATCAAACCCTTTTGTAACAAATTATCAATTTCTTTTTTGCAAAATTCTACCAATTCGGTGTTCATCTGACAAGGACGAGATTTAGTAGGAATATCATTCTCAGAGAAATCATCTTCATATGAAAGAGTAACAATATGCTTTTCTCGATTCCAAAAAGCACTGGGATGATCAGCACAAATATCAATAGCAATTTGTTCAGAAATTAATTTAATTTTTCTTATACTTTGGTAGATTTCAAAGTATCAAATATATTTATACTAAACAATTCTAGTTGCAAAGAATCAACATGCTTTTGTTTCATATTAATCAAAGCATTAATATCGCAAGAAATAGGGTCAGTGATAAAAATATAACTAATATCTTTGTCTTCATAAGTAGCAGAAAAACCTTTAGCATTTATGCTAGTAAAAGGATAAATGGCATTTATAAAAGGGGTTTCAAGTATAATTGGAGGGTATAACTGATTTTTAACCAAGAAAAAGAAATGCGGAATGCAAACTTTATTTTGGCAAATGCGAGTATTAGGTAATTTATACGTTATGTCTAAAGCATGTCCAGAAGCAGATTTAACCATATGGGTTGTTGTTTCAAAATATTTAGTAGGTACAAGACCTTCTTGAATACAACTAACATCGGCTCCACCATCAATCATAGCAATATCAGTTATTGAAAAACTATTATCAATTAATATGGTGCATTTAATATACCATTTATGAGCAGTAACAATTTGCATCATTCCTAAAAACATACCTTGTCTAGGATCAAGATTAAAAGGTTTTGCAAGAGTATTTTCTTCAACAATGTTTTTACCCTTGTTATTAATAGTTTCAATTTGAGTAAGTCGATGATCACAAATCATTTGATTTTGTTTAAGAGATTTAATCTCATTTTTCAAATTTTCAATTTCCCCTTTCAAATCATCCAAAGAAGAATCTCTTGTGTGAGTAGTTTGTTTATTAAGTCTGTTATTAATTTCAGACATAGAATAAGGTGCAGAATATTCGAATTCAAAATCATTTTTTTGTTTTTCTGAATTTTTTGAAAAACTTGAACTAGCATTATTATTAGTCGCTAAATGAATAATTATTTCACGAAGATTATTATGAGTAACTTCTTTTAAAAGTTCTATCACATTATCAGATGTAACAGTATTGATATTCAAATCTTCAAATTGAGATTGCAATTTATAAAATTCATCATTTTCACATGAACAAATATCACCATGACAAGTGTTGAAAGTATTACCATGCTAATTACTATCAGATAAATCAAGCAAATCAATTTCTTCTTCAGAACCCGAATCAGAATCATAATCAGACTCAGAACCAGAGGTGTATAAGAAACTATAAACCTTATCATGAACTTCCTCATCAAGTTCTAGGGATTTCAACTTTTCAAGCTTACAATTCAGTGCTATATGACCAAAATTTCCACATCTATAGCACTTGATTTTAGCGAGATCTCGCTTGGACCTATTCTTAGTAAATCTATTAGACTTACGAAAGGATTTTCTAGCGTCGCGTTCTTCCTTAGATCTATATCTAGATCTCTTTTTCCTATAAGGTTTATCAGGATTGGGGTATCTAGAATCTCTATGTTTCTTCTTCTTGCTATTAGCCGAAGTATCAGGTAAACCGAACTGGGTACAAAAGTCTCATAGCTGAGATCTTTCTCTAAGCTTATCCATCTTAAGATGTCTGGATAACTTCAATTCATTGCACAAATTTATACCTTCTTGAGTGCAAACTCCTATCAGCTTACCATAAGTATAATCCTTATAAGGAATTTCACCATGATCATTCCTCAGAATTTTTCTAACTCTTTCTGCAAACAAAGGGAGAAGGCCATCTATAAACTTAGATTTCCAATTCTCATAGTTGTTTTCGGGAAATTTCATCACCCTACTAATATAAGTATCTTTATACCATCTAAATTATCCTACGGTTCTACAACGTAGACCATTTAACAGGGTACGAACAGACTCATATTGATTGGTAAATCTACCATTGAAATGTTCTAAAATGGTTAAGACCAAGGTATAAGCAGCGTCTTCTCTATTTTTCACTAGAGCCATTCCCAAGTTATCAACACATTCACTATCAGAAGTAGCATTTATTACAGCAGCTTTTTGCTCAATGCTTATATAATTATTCCACCAACCTCTGAGTTGGCCAGTAAAACCTGCAATAATCATTTTGCAAATATTTCTATTTGTGTTTTTAACACTTTTACATATAGTTGCATACATAAGCATTCTATGAACAAGAATAGTTAATTGTTTATCAGTCAAACCATCAAGATTTCATTCATAAATTTCAGACCCACTATAAGAGGTATTAGTCTGATTCCAGTCTTGTTCCTCTATAAGCACATCTTGAGGAGTTGGTCTGGAATAATAATAGGTTTGCATGCTTGGTTTATGAGCAAACTTTATATTACTATTCTTCTTGGGATAACCGCGAAGTTTTATTAAATTCTAAAGAAACATGATTTTTAAATCAAAAGTTTTTTCCATTTCATCTACAAAATTATTTGACAAATCAATAGGCTTTGCACCAAATTCAGACAATTTTTATCAAGAAGTTCTTCTAAATCATAAAGTGATTTAAATTTAAAATTTCGAATCTCAGGGGGGCCTTTGCACATGAGTAGAAATAATCTGAGCTTCTGAATTACCTTTAGAAGTAGAAGCCGTATCAGAAGTCTTTAAATCATTTTTTATTTGAATTATCAAAGTAGTTAATTCATCCAATTTTGTATCAAGAGAACTAATATGTTCACCCAAAACTTTTACATAAAGTCCCAAATAATTATTTTGAGAAATTAAATTATTTATTTCATTAATGCTGACTGTCGCAACATCTTCTTCAACAAATTTGTGAAAGGCAGTAAATGTGATACTAGTATTATTTGGTAAAATAAAATATGACTGAGGTGGATAAACAGCCTTAATAATATTACCAGATCCATCTTTATAAGATCGTTCAAGAACGTTGATAAATAAAGGTAAATAAGTGGTTATAAACTATGGTACAAAATACATAATTTGATTATGTAAAGCACAAGTTTCATAAAACTCTTGAGAAATATTATTTAAATCATTAGCACTATAAGTGTCAAAAAACCATGTTTTAAACTGGTTCCATTTATCACTTGATAATTTGTTCTGAATGTACTTTCTTGCCAGTGAACCTAGACTAAAATCAATTTGGTGTACATTCATTATTAAGTTTTATTGGGATCAAAATCCATTTCGGATACAGAAGGAATATCCTTATCAGGAATATCAGAAGAATTATCATTAGATTGAACAATATTCAACCGAGGATCAATTTTTTTTATTTTGATCAGCATAAATAATAGAAGGTAGTCGGCCATCATTATAAGGTATTATATTTTATTTTAGTCTTTTAATATTCCTTCGATCTGATCTGTGACTATGTCCGGCTAAAAAGTCATATCTATGTCGGATAGCTAACTTCTCTTTTATATCTACCATGAAAGAACTAGACTTTGTCAAAATATAAATAAATTTATATATGGTTTCTTAATTTGGTTCCGAGATGGTGGTACAGTCAGATTTGATATTGTTTTTATTGGCTTTGTCTTTGTGACTCCGTCTGGCCAACCGTGGTTCTAAGCCCGTTAATGAGTTGAAAAAGGGCGTCTATACCCGGTTAGAACTGCTAGACACATGGGTTCAATAAAAATACGTATTAAATCTTGACAGACCCTTTGCTTGGGTAAAAGGATTAAATCCTTCCATACAGTCATAAAACTATATTAAACTTGTATATATTTCGATTCGGATTTTATTCCTTGAATTCGGATGCTAACAAGATAGATTGAAGATGACCGCGCGGATTACCACCAGTCTTCAGAGATCCTGTGAACCAGTCTTCAAAGATCCAGTAAATATAAATAAATTTATATATGGTTTCTTGATTTGGTTCCAAGATGGTGGTACAGTCAATTTTGATATTGTTTTTATTGGCTTTGTCTTTGTGACTCCGTCTAGCCAGCCGTGGTTCTAAGCCCATTAATGAGTTGAAAAAGGGCGCCATACCCGGTTAGAACTGCTAGACACATGGGCTCAATAAAAATACGTATTAAATCTTGACAAACCCTTTGCTTGGGTAAAAGGATTAGATCCTTCCATACAGTCATAAAACTATATTAAATTTGTATATATTTCGATTCGGATTTATTCCTTGAATTCGGATGCTAACAAGCTAGATTGAAGATGACCGTGCGGATTACCGCCAGTCTTCAGAGATCTTGTTAATTGGTATCAATATAATATAATATAATATAATATATATGATATACTAAATTAGGTGCTTTTAGTTGAGGGTATTATAGTAACTTAACATTCAAGTTGGTATCAATATAATATATATATATATATACGTAGAAACGAGATATTTTTTATCCAAAAGAAATAATTGGACATTTTGAACCAAATTATTAATGGCATGGATATTGTTTGACCAAACTATTAATGGGAGATATATTTGTTCAATTTCATATAATTCAAAAACGTTTTCAACCCTTTTCCATATTGTCTATGATATGATGGTGTAGTGGAAGTTGTGTTAGAAAAGTAACTTGAGAGAATGGTTCAACCAAGCGCATGGTAACTCGTTAGGTGCCAGTAGCGGCAAAGGAATTTGGGTGATGACATATTTCCCCAACAGAGACTTATAACATGCTAACCATTCCTGCCACAACTTCCAATTCTCACGCTTCAACAAATACAATAAAATTTCACTAAATTAATACTCAATAAATTAATAATCTCTCTAAGATAATATTTTCCTTCGGTCTCGATTTGGGTAATAGAAAAAATCACTTATTTCGATAAGATAATATATTTTCAAAAGACCTTTATATAAATATATGGTCCCATTAATATTTTAAATTAATAATTTTTTAAAAGTACAAATATATCTTAAGACAATTAAAGAAAATGTGATTCGATTGTGTTTTGGTTTTTGTTAAATTTTAAAGCTAGTTGAAGTTAATCTCTAACTTTGCTTATTGCATTCAAAAGTTCTGGTGTTGTCTTTTTGAGTTGCACCATAAAATTGTGAAAAATTCTAGATACGATAAGTATTTCCTTACACATAATTGGTTCCAAAGGTATTGTATCATCTACAACTTCATCATCAACATTGTTTTTTATTGTATCCACAATTTCTTCTAAGTTCTAGACCTCTGAATATGTATCATTTTTACCTGGATAATTCAATAGGTTATTGACATCCATTTTATTGAGGTAACCGAGATCATAAATCATGACCTCAAGCTCATGAATGTCGTTTTCATAAATGGGTTCATTCAAGTTCTTTGAGATTTCATCCTCCAAACAAATTTTGCAGTATAAAATAATTCAGTGTGGTCTCTTGCTGAACATTTTTCGTCCAAGCCACGATTGCAAAATTGATAGCATATAAAACATTAATCTTTCCTGGATCAGTTTCATGTCCCACTTCCTAGCCTTTTAATAGCCTACGATAAAATATGTTCTAATAATACACCTTAAAAGTTCTTATTATCCGAACATCACAATATTGAGTCTCAAAACACTCTATAAACTATAATTATTAATTTATCGATTAAATAATACCTCTATAAAATAATAATATTTCACGGTGCCAACTATATTAATTTAGTGAGATTAGCATACAACACTAACAAAATTTTCTAACCAAGTTAATCTCTTCATAAAATAGAAACTTGTCCCTAGTCCCTACGCCTTACGAAAGTTAAGTGCAGATGGTAATACAGGTAATAGGTCAGACTAGTATGCAAACTACGATTCAGAACGTGAACAAAATATTGTCAACTGTACTTTTGGAATTTGTTCCATGCAGTCATATTACAAGTACATTTTATTTACCCCTCTCCCCCACCTTCTTTGCTCCCTTGAACTTACAACCTTAAGGTTGGAAGTGAGGGGTGTTCACCATTCGTGCAACTCTCTCTTGTCATAAAAAAAACTTTTTTTCCTTGGAAAAGGCTATCGGGTCAAGTGTTACCTCACTCAACCTGGGCTGCTGGGCATGTGTGTTTGCTTGCTGATAACTAAGACCACAAATTTTACTTCTGGCTATTAAAAAGTAAAGGTCTGGCTGCTGTTCATAAAGGCACAAATACTATCAAGTCCTCCATAGTTCTGAAGGTAATAAAACCTAAAATTTCCCTGCACAAGGTTAGACAGCATGTCCAACAAAAAGTTCTTGAAGGCAATGAAACAAGAAAGGATCTCCGAGGACAAATACATGGTTATAACTATGCACAGAATAAGAAAAGGAATAGATTACTCTAGCTACGCTACGTTTAAATAGTTAAATCATGGAGCTTTTCACTGTACAATGACTCAATTCTCTACTCACCCTGTGTTGCATCTATTGACTTGTTTCTTTTCTGGATGAAACTAGAACTTAAAAATACTTTTATAAACCTTTGTTACTACTCGACAGGTCAAAGAAACTCTGGTGTTAGCCCTGCAAATGACAGTGTCATCACTATCAAGCCCTTTCACTGAACCTGACGAGTGCGGAACTACTCCATGATTCTGAACATTTGTTATATTTACAGCCTGGAAAAGAAGTGTGTGCAATTAGACAAAGACTCTAGGTACTCATTTTACAGAAAGTGTTATCGAGCATAACTCCACCACACACTCAGGAATGCTATTCATCTTACCGCGTTACATCTATGCACCTCAGAATCTTTTATACCATGCAAGTAGTCTGGAACAACAAGAAACATCAAAAATACTTAGTAACAAATATGTGTAACAACAAATTGAGACATCTTCACAAATGCCAACAGAGATTAATAGAGGTGAATCATAGATTTTGAAAATAAAGATGTGGGAGTTTATTGACAAGTTACGTTGCATTTGGACCACTAGTATTGGAGGTTTGGCAAATCAAAAATCAGAAGATTGGAGGGAAGGGGGGAAGAGGGGGAGCCTTCATTTCACTAGAAATGGAAGTCAAAATTTCAAGGACCACTATTGACACTATATACTCTGATATTAATTGAGTGGTTCTGTTGAAACCACCTCTAACAGAAAGTTTTACCTGAGTACACCATATCTTTGAATATCAACAAACTGCGAGGCATTAATATGATAGAAAAGGGATGGAAGTTATCTAGCCATTCATAAGAATTCATCACAGCAGCCTCCTGGTCAGAAATTTTGTCCTCAGCACCGTTTCCATGTGCACCAACACGGCAGCTCAAATTAGGATGTGGAGTGAAATCAATAACTACAGGAGATCCAAGAGAAAGAATTGCCACTACTGGATAATAAGCTGGTCCGTCTTGATGCAGCTGCAGTGGAGGCGTTCTTGTCAGCAAAATTAATGTATTGTTAACCAAAGTCAAGGAAATCAATCCTGATTCACTAATTAGAACCTATTATCCTGTTTATAAGGCTATATCCAAAATCTAGCAGTTTCAATCTAAGTTGCTCGGGAATCTCCAAAAATGTTGCCACACATGTGTTGGATCCTTCAAAAATACACTATTTTAGGAGGATCCGGCACGCACCCGTCGACATTTTTGAAGAGTTTGAGCAACACAGGTTTCGATACAGAACTCCTAGTTATGAAACCAGAACTAACATGATTAAACATGTAACTTTATATATAAGACAAGACAGCTGCATGTCAAAGTGTTCAAAGCTTTGTGAGGAATTAGGAGTTACAAAACTAAAGAGATAAATTTGCGAACACATATTTGAGATAAAAGTAGAAAATGGGGGAAAAGGAAGAAAGAAGAAAAAGCAGGAAATGAAATGAGCAACGCAGCTTGCACGAGTTCAGAACAAACCATTATTCCTTGGTTAGGAAGGTATTCATTGATAAGCACATGATTAATTGATGATGGAAATAACCCCGATTTCTCATTTATTCTCTCTGTAATTCTAGTTAACCAACGAGGCACTGCAAATAAGAAAGGAAAAAGTGGTATAATAAGTTTTCACTAATAACTCCGAATATTTCAGAATACAAAAACTCTCAACATAAACATCACCTTTTTTATAGATAGTTTGGAATTGAAATGGTCAAAGATGCCATATTGAACTAATTTTTGCTTCTTTCAAGTTCCCTTTTAAACTTTATTCCTGTATCTATCGTTTTATCTTGTGGAGGCAGAGGGACTGCTTCATTCCAAAGCAAGCAGCAAAGCATACAAGGTTTGAGTACGTTTTAGGACCATCTGTTTGAGTATTTACGTATCATTGTATGATTTAGGACTTCCTTAGGTTCTGATGTTTTTACACTTGTTGGTATGTTCGGGTTGGGACCCGAGGGGCAAGGGGGTGCTTTGGCACCACTTGGGGACAGTTGGAATTGCAAATTTCTCTAGTGCAGGTGCTTTCTTCATGACCAGGCAACACCATTGTGGAACACAGGAATTTGTCATCGCAATTGCCAGGCCCAAGGGCGCAACAGCAAAGAGAAAAGTCAGGTCAACCCCGATCAAGCTTTCTACGCGATTGTGACCACAATCGTGCAAGCCTCCACAATGACTGAACTGCAAATGTGGGCCCCAAGGGTCACGAACATGAAAGAGGACCTGTAGCATATAAAACCCTGATTTCGAAATTCAATAGCCATTTTTACACTAGTTTGGGGATTTGGAGCTCGTGCATGGGATTTGAATTGACGGAGTTTTGAGCTAAGATTCAAGGCATGACCTCCCTACTTAAACCCAATGATATACTTGATCTATATGTGATTTGAACTGCAAAATCATGAATTCTTTTTTTTTGAAACTGGTAAATGTGTATTCCTCAGCATTAAGGACATGCTGGACACCATCAAAAAGTGTTAGATAAAAAAAAACAGCAACTAGAAAACAAGATACTTACAGAGATCTTAAGAGATCTTAATAAATCTACAAACTGATCTATATCCTCTAAACCTACTTCGTTACACCAAAAGTAGAAAGATATTATACAATTCCATTTAACTTTCTAGATGGAATTGGATCTATCTTCATAACACCTCCCATTTCTCTCTCTCCAAACTGTCCACCAGATGCATTGTGGGATCATCCTCCACCACTTCTTTCGACTTTTGCTGCCTCCTTTTTTCATCCAGCAACTAAGCAAATCTGCAGTATGCTCCGGCATAGTCCAGCTTGTCTTTGTTCTGTTGAGAAATAGAGACCAAAGTTATGCTGTAAAAGTGCAGTGCAGAAATAGATGACTGTTTATTTCATTTGTCTCATTGCATAAGAAGCGCCTGGAAACTATGATGGCCCCTTTTTTCTTCAAAACTTCTTGTGTCAGACATGCTCTTTTAACCACCAACCAAGTAAAGCATTTTACCTTGGTTGGGGATGGACTATTCCATAAGTTTCTCCATATTTTTGGTTGCCCTCTACACTGTACCCTTTCTTCCATTTTATAAAACCCTTTTAATAGAGAATTGCCCATCAATATTGTGTTTCCATCTTAATGTATCTGGTTCAACAGTAGTGCCATTGAAATCATCAATCCTATTTAGCAAATCGGCTACTCTATCGATCTCCCAGTCATTTAGCAATCTCCTGAAGAATAAGTTTCATCCCTGTGCACTCCACATATCATAAATGGTGCCATCTGGGTTGTTGCTTAGAATAAACAGGTCTGGAAAAATCTCCATTAATGGACTTTGCTCCTTCCAAGCTTCCTTCCAGAATTTTATTCTTTTCCCATCTCCAACTCTCTTCTGCAAGTTCCCTTCCCGTTTGGGCCATAGAGCTCTAATGGTCTTCCAGACTCCAACTCCATAAGTATCAGTGCTCACATTGGTTCACCAAACTTGTGTCTAATTACCTCCCTCCATAATGCATGATCCTCCCCATTGCATCTCCAGATCCATTTCATCAATAAACTATTGTTCTGTGCTCTCAGGTTTCTGATGCCCAAGCCACCTTGTTCTCTACTGGGCATTGTTGTCTGCCAATTGACTAGTTTATATCCTTTGCCCTCTTTACAGCCATGCCACAGAAAATCCCTTCTAAGTCTATCCAGCTTTTTCATAACTTTGGGAGGTATGGGAAATAGAGACATTACATACGTAGGAAGTGCATCAAGTACAGAGTTGATAAGGATGAGCATCCCTCCTAGTGATATGTATTGTGCCTTCCACCTAGCCAATCTTTTTTCAGTTTTCTCTAATATTCCATCCCAAATTTCCCCTGCCTTGTGTTCACTGTCTAGAGGCATACCAAGGTATGTAGTTGGCATATTTTCAACTTTGCACCCTAAAATGATTGCAAGATTTTGGAAATTTGGCACCTCTTTTATCGGGAACAAACTGGTTTTTTCCCCAATTAACTTTCAAGCCAGAAGAAGCTTCAAAAATAGTCAAAATCATTCTGATGTAAGCTTTTTTTTATTTTATTTATTTTTTTTTTTTTTTGATAACCGAGAAACCGCCCTTTAGACCAATCACAACCTTCTAAACTCGGTGGATAATGGGCCTGCCCCTCTACCCCCACTTAAATACCGGGCTTCGCTTTGCATGGTGTGGGGCTTGAACCTGCGACCTAAGCCACAAATCCTCCACCTTTTGCCATTTGAGCTAGGCCTTGGGGGCTTCTGATGTAACCTATTTGTTCAACCTTTGGCTCACAAAATATCACTGTGTCATCTGCATATTGTAGGTGACATACCTCTTTTATTTCCCCTCTGCTATTTCCTCTCTCAAACCCTTTAATCCATCTATTGTAATGTTATCCTCATCATGCTATCAAATCCCTCCATTGCTAGTATAAACAGGAAAGGAGACAGAGGGTCACCTTGTCTAAGACCCTTTTCAGAACCAAAAAAACCTACAGGTTCACCATTCACTAAAAACAGAGAACTTGACAGTTTTAATGTAGAAGTCAATCCATTTCAACCATTTCTCACCAAAGCCCATTTGACTGAGAGTAAGTATTCAACAAGAATCTCCAGTTGACATGATCATAGGCTTTTTCTATGTCTAGCTTACACATGACACCTGCTTCCTAAGTTGCGCGGACTCTTTACTTTCAATGCCGCACCTGTGTCGGATTCTCCAAAAATACACTATTTTTGGCGAATCCGACACGCACCCCTTGACATTATTGAAGAGTCCGAGCAACATAGCCTGCTTCTGCCCCTTTAAGTCTTGAGTCCACACACTCACTAGCAATTAGGGTTGCATCCATGATCTGTCTTCCTTTTATAAATGCCATCTGATGCTTGTTAACTAAATTGTTAACCACCTTCTTGAGTCTTTCAGCCAGTATCTTTGCCACAATCTTATATATTCCACCTATGAGACTTATAGGTCTGAAATCTTGCAACTCTGAAGCTCCAACCTTCTTTGGGATCAAGGCTATGAATGTTGCATTGAGGCTTTTCTCAAACTTCTGATATTCATAAAAATATTGGAGAGTCTTCAAGATGTCCTCCTTTATAAGTTCCCAGAAAGCCAAATAAAAGGACATAGGGAATCCATCCGGCACTGGTGCCTTCTCCATACCACACAATTTAATGCCTTCTAAGATTTCATCCTCTTCAAATTGTCTTTGTAGCTCCTCCTGCTCTTCTGCAGATATCCTTATAGCTTCATGTAACACTAATTCTGGCCTCCACTCTTCTGCCTCCTTATACAGGTTCTTGTAGTAATTTTGAATAGCTTCTTTGATCTCCTCTGCATCTGTCACCTCCATACCATCCACCTTCAAGTTATCTATGGAGTTTACCCTTTTGTGAGTTGTAGCTATCCTATGGAAGTATTTTGTATTTTTGTCTCCCTGTTTCAACCATTGTATTCTTGATCTTTGTCTCCAAGCTATCTCCTCAGTTCTTGCAACTTCTTCAACTCTATAGCCAAATTTGATTTTTGCATTGCCTCATCATCTGTGAGAGTTCTTTGTTCCTGGATTGCTTCCAAAGCTGCAATCTACAGTCTCTTCTCCTCAAAGCATGTCTTCCTTTCCAGCCAAACATCCATAATATGCAAATGGGAATAGTCCTACATATCTGTTCAAACTTCTTTTATGAGCTTGCCAAACATCCAACAGACTGTTTATCTTCCATGGTATTACCAGAGAAACCCAATAATATTCAGAAAAAAAGTGCCTAGCATTGTCTTGAGAAACTATAATGTAGGAATAGATGTTCAACTGTTTCCTGCTCCCTGTTTAAAAAAAACATCTGATGCACATGTGGTAGCCTCTCCTTAATTTGCAGGTTATTCTGGGTTTAACAAGCATCCTTGGCTGCTATCCAGCCAAAGCAGGCTACTTTCATAGGTGCATTGGTTCACCAGATCATCTTCCAGGGTCAATTAGGAATCCCCTGACGAATCATCTGTAAAAACAGTTTATAACTATTGACTGAAAATAATATATCCCTTCGAATGACCCATACTAAAATATTTGCTTTGAATCGATCAATTATCAGTTCGGTTGTATCAGTTGACAGAAACACTCTGATTCCCAATCATTCAAGTTTCTCCTTTAAGTAATATGTCAGCCTGAGTTTAGATAGAAATATATTATGTGACCCTCTCTATATAGCAAATCAAGCAAATCGGGGAATGTGCTCTTAAAATTTTCATCTCCACTCCAAGTATCTATCCTGAATTTAATTCTAGCATCATTGCCAACCTCCAGCCTTGTATGTTGTAAGAACTCATCCCATTCTTCACTTATTTTCCTCTAGATCCCCATGATTTCTTATCTCCAGTAACCACCTGCCACTTTACCAAAAGAGTTCTCCTTTGGTTTGTCTTTCCATCTTATAGAAACTGTCTTCTAATGGAATCCAATTTCTTTTCAACTGCTACATGCATTTTAAATAGGGACATTGTATATGTTGGGATCCTATCCAAGATACTGTTAATTAAGATAAGCCTCCCGCAAGAGATAAGTAATGTTTTTCCAAGGAGTCAAACTCCATTTCACACCTTTTTTATGCAAGGGAAACCCGCAGCCGCTCCGCTCCTATTCAATAGTTCACAAACCACACAGGAGAGGTAATCCGCACTAGGCTAGCCGGGTGCGACAAGCTCGACCCAAAAGGCAAACCCCTTGCTGCCATTCGCTGGCGAAGGGTTTCTAACTCGAGACCTCCAACATGGAAGTCCCAAGCCCAAACCACTTGCCGGATGATTTGTCCTTTCTCTTCACCCCTAATAGAATCCCCAAATAAATAGTGGGAAATTTATCTACTTCACAGCCCAAAATGTCTGTAACCTCTTCAACACAGTCATCACCATTAATACTAAAAATGATACTCTTAGGCCAGTAAATGCCTTAAAGCACAAAAGGACCCCTCTCAAATACAAAATTTGATCTCTATCAGCCTCACAGAATAAAAGAGAATCACCTACATAAAAGATATGATTAAGCATCATACCTTCCTGATCTTTTCTGCCTATCTTTAGACCCCTTAACCAAAAGTTTTCTGTTTTCCTTCACATTGTACTGAGAATTTCCATTACTAGAACAAATAGATAAGGAGACGAGGGATCCCCAGTCTCAGGCCTCAATAAGAGTTGAAAAAACCTTAAGGGTCACCATTAATTAAGATGACAAATCTCACAGTTGATATGCAAAATCTGATCCATTATATCCATTTCTCACCAAAGTTCATCAGCCTCGAAGATTCAATAGGCAATGCCAATTGACATGGTCTTGTACTTTTTCTAAATCCATCTTACAGGCCACCCACTTTTCTTCCTTCTCACCAAATTGTCAAGGCTTTCATAATTTACCATTGCAGCGTCAGTAATTTGACTCATTTGATAAAAGCATTCTGATTATGAGAAATAAAATTACCGATAACTCTCTTAAGTCTTTCTGCCAGTAGCTTGAATATTGACTTTACTTTTGATCTACGTCTGATACTTTGTACTCAAATACTAGTAGCTCCATGACTTAGTCTCTTTTCTTTGGGTAATATGGGTTTCTGCACTATATCAGATATTGTACTTATTTCTGCATTTACGTTATACTAGACTGTTGTTATATCTCTTCTATCATATTTATTTTCACTATTATGAGCATATATTGATAGAGGGTTCACCAGGCAAGGGTAGTGACTTGTAGGGTGCCCTGTCACATCTAAGTCCTCAATTTGAGTTGTGACAAACTTCGTATCAAAGCCTAGCATCTCAAATTCCTTGGAGTCATGGAGCAGTATCTAGTAGTCTTATTCATGGATGCATAGATCCCCGAACTTGTCCCGAAAAGTCAGTTACACGCTTTAACTATCACAGTAACCTATTACACATCCTTGCTACTCCAAAGTGAATTTATTACCACCCTGAGACGAGTAACACCACTCTCACATCTCACATTATGTGATATATTACACTCGCTGCCATATCGGCAATACATCAGCGCCATGTCATAAATTATAATTTTTTTGTTTTCTTTTCTTTATTAATTAACTTTTCTTTTGTTAACTATATTTTACTCTAATTAATCCCTAATTAATTATTTTAATTTTCTCTAATAACTATATCTTCTTCATCACTAAATCCCACCCATTTCAATTCTTATTTCATCGGAAAAATCATATCCAGCCACCTTCACTATTGATTTTATTCTTCACCACCACTATATCACCTTCAATTCTTCTTCTTCTTTGTCACCCAACACCAAATATCACCACCACCAATATTAATATCGATTTTTTCTTCTTCACCATCTTCAATTACCTTTATAATTTTTTGTCACCCACCACCCATCATCACCAAACCCATAAAGTTGCTATCACCACCAAACCCAAAAATTGATTAAGAACCAAAATTTCTTTAACAAAGCCAAAAAAATGAAAAAGATAGAAGCAACCAACCGAAACTTTTCTAGATAAAATACAATTATTCACTAACAAATCTATGAGAATTAACCTAATTGCGAATCAAAAAAAAATAATTGTGCTTTGAGATTGTGATAAAAAAAATAAAGAAGTGTGATGAAAATAAAGAATCTTTCTCCAAATGGGATTTTGCTTCCAAAAAGACGTAAAAATGCTCCCAGGCACTCCTACCGAGGTAAGCCTCTAGCGGTCCCTTCTGGGCCCTAGAATCCCTTTCCGGTGATCTTCCATTGCCGGAAACATACCCGCTCCTTCTTTCCCTTCTTTCTCCTCTTCTTTCTTCTTCTTCTTCTTCAAGCCTTTCTTCCTTTTTCTCTCTGTGCAACTATGGGGGATGATACAATTTCTTTGCTGTTGGTTTCAAATCATACGACATTACCAGGGTGGTATCCAGAGCCGAAACATGGTACGACTGGGTAGAGAGAGGCCGCAAGATGATGACGAGGATGAGTATTAGCCAGAAGACGATGGAGTGGCTAGCCTACACCCTCAAGGAAGCTTCAAAAAGCCATGGAAACACTGTATGCAGATGGAAACGTCAGGACCACTTTACTGAGCTTTTCTGCGCTAGGAACTACAACAAATTTGGTAGGTATATTAGTATTATAAAGGTGCAAGACAAGAAAAGAGATGTCATCATCATACCTGAGTAGTCTTTAAACTCTGGATGGATGGACATAGCTACCAAAATATCAGTCTTCATAAATGCTAAGGCCCAACCGATAGGTAAAACATCACATAGGAAAACTGAGAAGGGTTTATTATATTCAGACATTGTCAGGAACAATAAATGGTCTACAACGGAATTAAATGGTGCGAGGATTCAACAAAAAGGGAATTCACTCATTATATCAGATGCCATCTCAACAACTCAGAACGAGTCGCTAGCAAAGAGTGTTGTCGGATCCCTACCAGAGGAAATCCCAGGCATCACTTTAACAGAGATCCGACGATGGGTCGCAAGCACTTGGAGGCACAATCATGGAATCAATATCTTCGATCTGGGGGGAATCGATTTCTCTTCAAATTCCCCAATAGAACAGCTGCTGATCACATAGTAAGGGGGGACTGGTTCTGGAAATCTTACAAATTCAACCTTCAATGGTGGTCACCAACCTCAAACGCCATTTTTGAGAGACCGAATCAAGTCTGGATAAGAGTAGAGGTACTCCCTCTCCATTTGTGGTCCCAAAAAGTTTTTCGTGAGATCGGAAATCTTTGTGGAGGCTGGATCCGTACAGAAGAAGAGACAGAATTACGCAATCACCTCAAATGGGCAAGGCTGAAGGTGCAAGGAGATGGCGAGTCAATTCCGAGCACAATGGAGCTGACCTACGGAGATTTAACATTCAAAGTGCAAATATGGGTGGAGACACCAGTTAGAGTGATCTCCAATGAACGGAGACGAATACCCATTAATACCCAACGGTCTGAAGAAGTGTCCAATCAAAAGGGGGAAGACAGCCTTTTAGGGTTTACAGAAGTGACTAGCCACGTGGGGTTCTCGTATGATCCAGAATTTCAAAATGGCCAGCTGGCCCAACACATGATATCACATGTAAACCAAGGGCCCACCACTATATTCTTCCTAAGAAATCAATCGTAGTAAATAAGGGGAAAAAATTGGGCCCAGATATTCTGGCCCAATCCATTTCAAATGGGCTGCCTTCAGAAATTTCTTTCTCTCTTTTGTTGGACCCAATTGTGGTGGAATTAGAGGCTAACTTAATTACCTCTTCCTCTACTACTCCACATCAGGCAGAAGAGCTCGTAACAGCGCAGGGGTTATCTTTGAGAGAGGAAGAAATTTTGAAGGAGAAGAGAGGAGCAGAAACAGAGATGGGGAATATTGTAGATACCTCTGAGATTCTCTGGCAGCAGGCCAGCAATGCATACAAGGAAACAACCCTCAAAGCACTGAAGTAGTCAGTACCAGTTTGACTCCGTTTGAAGAAGTCGTGCTGCTAAATCAACTCAGCCCAGAAGAAGGGGATGATCCAGAATTTGATGTCCCTATCTGGATCCATCAGAACATAAACAAACTGGCCAAGGAATTTGGAGTGGACATCAAGGGGTGTAAAGATGAAGCTTTATCATTATTCATGAAGATTGACGGTATGAGGAAAATCAACAAAGATAATGGGGCAAACACCAGTAAAGCAACACCAATAATAAAAGGGTCTAAAGAATTGAAAAGCTTGGAGTGTGGAAGCAATTTCAGAAGAAATGGCACAAGAAGCAAAGGGGGATATACCGTTCCAAGTTCCCAATGACAGTGAAGATAATCACATGGAATCTGAGAGGCCTTAACCAGGCAAACAAGAGGGGTGTTATCAAGAATCTAATTCATGAATGGAAAGCAGATGTGTATTGCTTCCAAGAAACTAAGATTGAGGGGATATCAGTAACATTGTAAAAGATTTGTGGGCTAATAGAGGAGTAAAGTTTTGTCAACTTGAAGCTAGTGGGATTAGAGGGGGCATTCTAATTCTATGGGATGGGAAAGTCTAGGAGGGAGCTATCAGCAGTGTAGGAGCCTATTCTATATCCTGCCAGTTTACAGGCAAGAATCAAAATTCACCTGGCTCCTAACCGGTGTCTATGCTCCTAACAATAGAGAAGAAGTCTGGTGGGAGGTTGGATCAGCAAGAGGTCTGGTCAATGGGCCCTGGGTGGTTTGTGGAGACTTTAACACAGTCTGATATCCTTCGGAAAAGAAGAACTGCGGCAAAATATCAAAAGCAATGAACGATTTTTCTGAATTCATTATGGACCTGAATCTGTTGGACCCTCAACTAGCAGGTGGTAAATATACTTGGAGGAAAGGGGACAGGCATGATGTTGCGGCTAGATTAGACAGATTCCTAGTGTCTAATGAATGGGATGAAGGTTTCAAAAACATTAAGCAATCAGTTCTACCGAAAGTAACATCTGATCACACTCCGATTATGTTGCAATGTGGGAACTGGGAGCCTGCGAAATCTTATTTCAAATTCGAAAATTGGTGGTTACACATAGAGGGTTTCTTGGAAAGGGTCAAGGAGTGGTGGACTTCCATAACATGTGAAGGAAGACCTGACTTTATTCTAGCTTTCAAACTAAAGGCTTTAAAAAACAAACTAAGGGACTGGAGCAAGTCTGGTCAGGGCAATCTAACCTTGCAAAAACAGAGTATACTCAGTCAACTTGTTGAACTTGAGGAAACACAGGACCAGAGAATTCTCAATGTGGAGGAGATACACTCAAAGGCTGAACTTCTCCTAGAGTTTGAGAACATTGCCAAGTTTGAGGAGATATCATGGAGACAAAGGTCAAGGGTTAATTGGTTGAAGCAAGGTGACAATAACACTAAATTCTTCCATAGAACTGCCAATGCACACAAAAGGTATAACTCTATTGATGAGTTAAATGTGAATGGGGAAGCAGTCAAGAGTCCAGAAGTTATAAAGAAAGCGATAGTGGATTTCTATCGGGAATTGTACACTGAAACTGAGACCTGGAGACCCTCAGGCAATTGCAAGGGAGGACACATAATTTCTAAAGAAGATAATCTTATGCTTCAAAAGGAATTCGAGGACCAAGAGCTATGGGAGAGTGTAAAGCTTTGTGCCGGAGACAAGGCACTTGGGCCTGATGGTTATACCATGGCTTTCTTTATTCACTGTTGGGAAGTCATAGGAGTATAAGTTATTAATGTTGTTAAGAACTTCCATGAGAGATGTGTTTTTGAGAAAAGCTTCAACTCAACTTATGTTGCCTTGATTCCCAAAAAGATAGGTGCAAAGAAACTTACTGACTTCAAACCAATCAGCCTAATTGGTAGCGTTTACAAGATCATTTCTAAGCTTCTTACTGAGAGACTCAAAAAGGTGATGCATAAACTAGTGGACACTCAACAGTTGGCCTTCATTAAAGGTAGGCAAATAATGGATGCCATCCTCATGGCAAACGAGTGTATGGATTCTAGAACCAGAAGCAATGCTCTAGGAATTCTCTGCAAGTTGGACATACAGAAGGCATATGATCACCTAAATTGGCAGTTTTTGTGGGAAACTCTTGATAAAAGAGGTTTTGGTGGTAGATGGCTAAGATGGATGAAATTTTGCATTCAAACTGTCAAATACTCAGTTCTTATCAATGGCTCACCTACAGGCTTCTTCTCTACTCAAAGAGGCCTAAGGCAAGGTGACCCTCTATCACCTTTTCTATTCATCATTGCAATGGAAGGGCTAAGTGATATGCTGAAAACTGCTCGAGAGAACCTTTGGTTAAAGGGATTCAAAATATCAAACAAAGTGGGATGCGAACTGGAGATCACCCATTTACAATACGCAGATGACACTCTCATATTTTGTGATGCCAATAAAGAACAACTCAGGATGCTAAGGGTGATTTTTATTCTCTTTGAAGTTGTATCAGGACTTCATATAAATTGGAATAAGAGCTTCTTATATCCAGTTAATGTAGTTCCTATCCCCTCTGGCTAGGACTCTGGATGGAAGAATTGGTGACCTCCCTACAACTTATCTGGGGATGCCTCTGGGAGCTAACAGCAGGTCTTTAGGTATTTGGAATGGGGTGATTGAAAAGTGTGAAAGAAGATTAGTGAATTGGAAGAGCCAATATCTTTCCCTAGGGGGAAGACTAACACTTATTAAGAGTGTCTTGGATTCTATGCCTAGTTATATGATGTCCCTTCTCCCCATCCCTGATGGAGTAATTGATAGATTGGATGCTCTAAGAAGGAACTTTCTATGGGAAGGCAACAGCGAGACGAAAAAATTTCACTTGGTTAAATGGGCAGCCTTGATTGGGAATAAACAAGTTGGAGGTCTAGGGGTGAGAAACTTGAAGACTCAGAACCAATGTCTACTAATGAAATGGCTCTGGAGACTAGCCTCCAATGAACAAGCTTTGTGGAAGGAGGTGATTCAGGCAAAATATGAAATGGAAGATCATTGGTCAACTAGCATGGTGACCAACACTTATGGAACTAGCCTTTGGAGAACCATAAGGAACCTATGGCCAAAACTTAGAGGGAATTGCAAAATCAAAATTGGAAATGGTGTGAAGGTCTCATTTTGGGAAGATAGTTGGCTAGAACAAGGTCCCTTAAAAACACTCTTTCCTGATGTGTTCATCCTCAACCAACAAAAGAGGGCTACTGTGGAAGAGGTTTGGTCAAACCAAGGATGGAATCTGAGCTTTAGAAGACGTTTCAATGATTGGGAGATCCAGAGAGTAGTAGAATTCTACAGAACTCTAGAACAATTCAGAGGAGGAAACACTGTCCAAGACTGCCTAGAATGGAAGGATCACAAGCAAGGAAGATTCAGTGTCAAGGGGGCTTACAAAATGTTCAACCCTTTCAATAACCAGATTAATGGGTGGCCCTGGAAAATGATTTGGAAAGCCAAAATTCCCTACAAAGTGTCTTGTTTTACTTGGCTACTTGCTAAACAGGTTGTTTTGACTCAGGAAAATCTCATGAAGAGGGGTATCCAATTGAGCCCTAGATGTTTCCTATGTGGGGAAAAGGCTGAGACTGTGACTCACCTGTTTCTTCATTGTAGGATAACCAACCAGCTGTGGGACCTCTTCATCAATAAAAAAGGACTGAAGTGGGTGATGCCAAGGAGAGTAACCCAAACCCTGAAGATATGGAGTAGTTATGCCAACATCTCAGGACATAGGGAGAGATGGAAAATCATCCCAGCTTGTATTTGGTGGTCAACATGGAAAGAAAGGAACCTTAGATGTCATCAGAACAAGAGCAACACTATTCAGAAGATGAAGATGAATTGTCTGGTGTTGTTTCATTTTTGGTGTAAACAGGAGTATATGGAAGATCTAGAATCAGTTATGAAGGATCCCTGTAATTTTTGTCATAGGATTGAAGATCTTCTGTTATACTCTCTTTAATCTGTAATTAGGAATCTATCTGTAACATGTTGTGGCAGGTTTTGATTTTTTGGAAATAGAAATACAAATGTTACCTTCTCAAAAAAAAAAAATGAAAAAGAAAATGACAATGGGTGGGGTGTGAAGAAGAAGAGGTGTGGGGGTAGGGGTGGGGGTGAGAAAGAGGATTCTAACTTTTTTTTTGCTTTAATTTCAATCTGACGCGCCTATTTTTTATTTTTGTTTTATTTTTTTGCCACGTCAGTTTTAAGGGGTTATAAAATTCACTTTTGAATAGTATAGGTGTGTAAGAGGTCACTATGATAGTTTAAGCGTGCAACTGACTTTTCGGGTCAGTTCGGGACAAGTTGAAGGGGGAATTTATGCCTTTTCCCTTTTTTTTGAGAAAGTTATTTATGGATCCTTAGAGCTCCATATCTATAAACAGGAGGCTACACGAACATTTTAGGAAAAGTTTTCCTTCTTTCTGATTGTTATCGTGCTATAGCATTGATTAAGGAAATAATCCTTCTCTTCTTTCTTGAATAGATGGTTAGGAAACGTTCATTCGCATCTGCCAAGCAAGGGGGTGCGGTGCACCAGCAACACATGGTACAGTAGGGGCAGAGCCTGGTCACGAGGACGGCTCCAACACAGTCAGCAGTCAGGGATGGAGGTGGACCCCCAAACACTAGACAAGCACCATTCGAGCTTCCAGCAAAGGGAGATTTCCAGGACATAAACTGGGGAGTCTCAGTTGCAGTACACTAGAGTTATCAGTGAGGGGACAGTATCAGAGTTAGAGATTATTCTTCCGCATCTAGATGGGATAGTGCCTCCAGCTACTTAACATAAACAGGATACAGTGGGTGGATAGATTCCAGCTACTCATACACCAGCGCAACAGTTTGCACCAGGCTTACAGACCCCATTGCCAGCACTTGTGTTAGCTCCACAGCCAATAGCAGTGGCTCAACAAATAGTTAAACCAGTCAATGTAGTCTGGGTCACAAGTTCGAGAGAGAGCTTTACAAAGGAGATCAACGCTTTCCTATGTTTCAGACCGCCAGATTTGATGCTTCTACAAACTTCTATAGGTCCACACAAGTGTATGGAGAATAATAAAAGGTTTATGATCCTCTTTAAAATTAATACCAGTATCAAAGTGGCAAATGGAAGAAGAACATCTTTTTGAAAAGATAACTAGCTCGGTATAGCGGTCTTTAAAGGTCCTGTTTCCAGATATCTTAAGTTTAAGTCAGCAACAAGATGCAACATTAAATCCAGCTTTTGGGGTTGGCACTTGAATTTTAGAAGACTGCTACATAATTGGGAAACAAAAGAGTTGAAGAGTTTATCTCTGTCCTAGAGAAATTCAAAAGCTTTGAGGAAAAAGAGAACAAGCTGGTAGGCCTAAGCACAGGAAAGAAGTATACACAGTCAATCATCTTATGATGATCTATTCCATACTAGTCAACAACCTACATTGTGTCCCTGGAAACATATATGGAAAGTTAAAAATTCCATACGAGGTATACTCCCTGTCTCGATTATGTGACACTCTTTTACTTTTTGTCCGTACTAAAAAGTATGACACCTTTCTATATTTAGTAACAATTTAACGCCGAACTTCACATTTTTACCCTTAATGAGATGATTTATAGACACACAAATATCTATGGCTTAATTTAGACCATATGTTTCAAAAGTTTCCTTTCATGATTAAAGTGTGTCAAGTCATACACCATCACAAAAAAATTGGGACAGAGGGAGTGGCTTGTTTTCTTTAGTTGGTAGCTTAAGGATCCTGCCTGACTCAAGAAAACTTGAAGAGAAGGGAATATCAACTATGTTCAAAATGCTATCTTTGTAGACAGGAATAGGAAAGCAACAGCCAACTGTTTATTCACTGTGTAATCACTTACCAGCTTTGGCAAATTTTCTTAAGCATGAAAGACATTAGACGGACAATGCCAAGGCTGACTAGTGTATTATTGGCATGTTGGAGCAGCTTGGGCTGAGGTACTAAACAGAAGAAGAGATGGAAATAAAACTTGCTTGCATATGGTGAACCACTTGGAAGGAAAGAAATGGATGTTATGAAAATAGATTCAGTTCCACCCAGAAGATAAAGTTGAATTGTGTCTTACTTTTTCATTTTTGATGTAAAGAAATATTCACAGATGATTCTGCATCTGGATAGAAGTTTTAGAATCTTTGTAGAAATCCTTGTAAGTAGTATCAAGGATACACCGATTTTTGCTGTCACTTTGTTCAGTAAATATGGAAACCAGTACTGCCTTTGTGCTGAAGTTATATAATTATTAGATAACCTTTGACTGAGGAAGAGTTTGGCTGAAAGAGAAGGTTCAACATGCCAAAGAGTTGAGTTCAAAAGTGAATTTGGAGCAGACAGACAAGGTTTAACAGGTCTTTATTCTATATAATATTAAATATTTAACAAAAATTGTTTACATTACTAGGATATTCAATTGAGAGCCATATGGAATGTAAAGACGTCTCCATCGCAAAGATGAATAGTTAGCTATTACAAATACCATAAATGATTAGATGAATACAACTGACTTATAACCTGATCATCATATAGAGTAACATCTACTACAAAGAGGTAAAAAAGCCACTAAATTCAATAATGAAACAGATACCTCGGGGTCCCCTTTTGGTGTTCAAATGGAACAAGAAAATAGAACTCCATGAAAATGAGTTGCCTTTTCACCAAAACATCAAGTAGCAAACTCATGAGCCAAAAAGAGTAGCTCAGTTGGTTAGAGCGTGTGGTTGTTAATCACAAGGTCGAAGATTCAACCCCTTCCTCTAGCGTGTATCCTATATTCTGGCATTTGATTGGAGACTAAAAAATGGTGTTCCTGGACACCTTTTCAAACTAGACACAGAAAAGGCTTTGGACAAAGTCAACTGGCAGTACTTGATCTCTATTTTGAGGCAAAAGGATTTTGGAGATAGGTGGATCAGATGGATCAGGTTCTCCTTTTCTACTGTTAAATACTCTGTTCTGGTTAACAGGATCCCAGTTGGATTATTTTCTCCCAAGAGAGGAATAAGGCAAGGGGCCCTTTGTCCCCTTTCCTTCTCATCTTAGCAATGGAGGGACTTAGCAGGATGCTTGACAATGCTAAAGAACTTAATTGGTTGCAGGGTTTTGATGTGGGCAGCAGAACTGGTCAATTAACCTCTGTATCACACTTATTGTTTGCTGATGACACTCTTATATTTTGTGGAGAGGTAACAGGTTCAATATCGCAATATCACCTTCATGCTCTTTTAGGCTCTCTCTGGTCTCCATATCATCATGTTTAACTACCCACCGGTGTCGGTTTCAGGTATAGGTACCCTCTTGCTTAACGTCGTTCGAGCTGATCCTATTCATGGAGATTCCGTAACTATTCCTAAGAGTGTTATCATCTGTGAATATGGTTAATGGGTTGGAAGAAATGACAGAGATAATGCGTTGCAATACAGGGACTTTCCCAACTACCTACCCCATTGGGGGCTAGCTACAGATCTGTTGAGGTATGGAATGGGGTGGTTGAAAAGTTTGAGGAAAGGCTGGCCACCATGCAACAACAATTTCTCTCTCTTGGAGGCAGAATTACTTTGATTAACAGAGTGTTAGACAGCTTTCCGACTTATTTCATGTCCTTATTCCCTGCACCAGATGAAATATTGCAGAAGCTTGATAGCATCGGGTGCTTATTCTTGTGGGATGGCAATAACAAGTCCCACAAGCTTCACTTGGTGAAATGGGATAAGGTAACTATCCAAAAATAACTTGGTGGATTAGGAGTGAAGGACCTGGCATTCCATACCAAAAGCATGCTCTTGAAATGGCATTGGAGGTATAATCAAGAGGGCATGTGACTTTGGAAAGAAGTGGTCCAAGCTAAATATGGACATGATAGCCATTGGGTTACCAACACTAGTAGATTACCTCATGGTTGTGGATTGTGGAATGAAATCAGGAAATTGTGGACTGACTTCACTTCTAACAACTGTACATATAGGCAAGGGAACCATATCCTCTTCTGGAAAGACCCTTGGCTTGGTCAGAATCTATTGAAGGAGCTCAACCTATTCTCTATTGCCTCCAATCCCAATTCCACTGTTTCACAAAATTGGGAGGGGCATACTTGGTGCCCTAGACTAAGAAGGAACCTTTCCACTGTTTCGCAAAATTGAGAGGGGCATACTTGGTGCCCTAGACTGAGAAGGAACCAGAATGATTGGGAGTTTGAAGAACTTGTAGCACCTATGGAAGATTACATTCTAATGCTCTCAACCCCATGAAAAATGACATGCTCAAATGGGGTAACAGCATGGATGGAATATACTCTGTCAAAGTTGGATTAACCTTACTCCTTTGTATAACCCTGAACAATACTTGGATTTTGTTAACTCTCTTGTATTGTGATAGGTTTTATTTTTGCCCTTTCTAGAGATGACTATCCCTACTTTTGTAAATCTTGCATCCTCGGGATGCTTTGTTATTAATACACTTCTTGCATCATCAAAAAATTAACATAAATATCTGTTAATGTACTTCTATCTTAAGATTTATGACCAACTCTATCAAACTGACAACCACTGCACCAAATTCATGCATAAAAGTTACACCAACTCACCCCACTAGGCTTAGACACAACGCATTGGACCTATGCACAATGTGTCATGGGCAATCCATGGGAAAATATTCACTAAGGGACTTTCTGGTCAATGTTATGGGTTTTTAAAGGTAAAACTATACAACATTGGGGCTGATTTTGGGCATGATTTATCAATCGTTTGAAGGTTCTTTTGGATTCTATTGTTGCAATGAACTGGACGCTACTACAAAGTTCCATCTTCTCTTAATCTCCTAGACTTCTATGTTTTCCTTTCATAATCTTGTGGTTGTTTTTATGGCCATATTGAAACGAGATTGATAAAAAATAATACTCTATATAGCCTATTGCTCTTATGCACATGCCTGATCAATAGCAGAAAATTTGAAAAATATTAAAGAAATTTCTTGTTGGATACAAAAGACCTAACAAACTATAAGGTCACGAGGTTTGGTCTAGAAAACATACAGCTTTGAACATAAAAACCATATAAGAAATCCAAGGTCAAATTTCAAAACAGTACGCCCATATCCCTCTTTGGAGTACCGCAATGCTCTCTTTGATTTATCTACTATCACACGTTTCGTCATCTTCCCTCTTACAATACGAATGTTTCCTCCCTAATTTAATGCTCTCTTTGGTCAAGTGTTCAGAAATTTCAATACTCAAGTTATGATTTTTGATGCCTTTAGAAATTACAAATTTCAACTTTTTGTAGGATACGAAATGTACAGAAGTGTCGTGTTGTACTCCTATGTGCTATAGGCATATCTCAATATTGAAGTTTGTAGTTTAATATGGCCTTAATGCCCTCATAGCTTATGAAATGTTAAACCTACTGAAGTATCACACTCCAAATAATTTGCATGTCATTCACAAATTAAGTGAACATTTGCTTGAGAATTGTTTAATGTCAGTAAATGAAAGTTAATGAAAGTGGTTGTGTCAACATGCACAATTTCTTAGGTTTGTTCAACTTTGATAAGCAAAACTGGTAACCCCAAAATTTGAAGTTAGAAGCAATTCACATTGAATTCAATTATTAATAGTGAGACAAGAGAAAAGGGTTGAATGTGTACGTACAGTCTTGAGCTATAAGGCCTTTTTCATGCACAACGCCTCCTGCCATGGGATACCAACACAAACCAACAAAAGAATTAAGTCTGAATAGAATTTTTTTTTTCAAATGAGGAATAACTAGGGCATATTAGAAAAACAAACAAGATACCCCAGTTTTGCAATCTCCTGTTTGTCAAGGATTTCCATTTAGAAATTGGGGCATCGTATATCTAGAACACAAAAAAAGGAAAAAAATGAAACAGTAGAGATTTGTGAAGAAACTGAAAAGAGAAAAGGATAAAGTGATTGAGAAAAGAGAGGAATTTTACAGTTTTCAACAAGTGGTGGTGTTCTGACTCAGTAATGAAGTCAGGAATGTAGAACACAGTGGGTACAGACCCAACTCTAAACTCGTCCAGAGTTTTTGACATTTCCCTTTGTTTTCTGCTATAGAAGATGACCCAAGTATCAGAGAAATCCCAAGCCAAAAACCTGTCAATTTCACAAATACTCCTACTTCGATCCACTTTAAATTGATCAGAGATGCTAATTAAACAAGATAAATTGTGTCATTTGGGGGTAAATTTCGAGTAAATATCTCAAAATGTTACTTAAATATGTGAAATTATTTGAAAAAGTCATTCAATTTTATTTTGTATCAATTAAGTATAGAAAATGATCAAAATGGTCCTTAATGTATGGGTTTGATTCCATTTGGTCCTTAATATATGAACTTGATGGAAATAATCGTTTATGTATCATAAATTGTGATCAATTTGGTCATTAATCCTAAAATTAATATATTTCTTTTTTTTGCCATCAAAATACACGGAATATGTAAAAGATGCGTTCGTTCAAGACTTTCCTTCCCCTGTTTCCAAAAATTCCAAAAGGGCACATCAATTTTTTTTTAACCAAAAGGGCAAAATCGCTCCTGACAAAGCGATTTTTTTCTGACAAAATTGACGCCGTTACTCCTTTAAAAAACATAAAAATCACTGCCGGTCCAAAAAAAAATTTCTTTTTTCTTTAAAATCGTTGCTGTGAAAAAAATTTTAACAACGCTGCCCCAGCAGCGTTTAAAAAATAGAAATAGCTGCTATAGCAGCGATTTTCTTAAAAAGGTTTAAATTTATTCCCGAGGCGAGGACTGCTTAAAAAAATAATGGGAAATCGTTCCACGTGTAGCGATTTTAGTTTTAAAAAAATTTAAATAATCTTTGCCAAGGCAGCGATTTCAGTAAGAATTTTTATTAATATTTTCCAATTGCTCCGAACAATCAAAAAGTATACAATAAAAAATTATAAAGTAACTCAATTGGGAAAAATTTTCTACTGATCGCTGCCGTGGCAGCGATTTTCCATTATTTTTTTAAGCAGTCCTTGCCTCGGGAATTTTTAATAAAAAAAAAATTAAAACTTTTTTAAGAAAATGGCTACTATAGAAGCTATTTCTATTTTTTAAACGTTGTTGGGGCAGCGTTGTTAAAAAAAATAATTCACAACAGCGATTTTAAAGAAAAAAAAATTGGACCGGCAGCGATTTTTATGTTTTTCAAAGGAGTAACGGCGTCAATTTTGTCAGAAGAAAATCGCTCCTGACGGAGCGATTTTGCCCTTTTGGTTAAAAAACATTGATGTGTCCTTTTGAAATTTTTGGAAACAGGGGAAGGAAAGTCTTGAACGAGCGCATCTTTTACATATTCCGTGTATTTTGATGGCAAAAAATATATATATCTATATATTAATTTTAGGGTTAAGGACCAATTGATCACAATTTATGATACATAAATGACCATTTCCATAAAGTTCATATATTAAGGACCAAATGGAATCAAAGCCCATACATTAAGAATCATTTTGATCATTTCCCCGAATAAAGTAACTGAATTTATGGACTTTTTTTTTATAAAATCACTCGACTTAAACTATTTTTTCTAAGAAATCATTATAACCAAAAAATAAAAGAGAATAATTGCACCCTTCAAGTTTAGTTTTGTAATACTTTTTCCCATTGTATTTATAATATTATGCTTAACTCTCTTATTTTAATGTTTTAATAAATATTTTCTTAACCTAATTGTTATTAACATAACAATTTATGATTTAATTAAATTGCGCTTAGTCATATATTATTTAATTAAATTGATTTTATAACATCTTTGTATTCTATTTCTCAAAAAAAAAAAAATTATGTAGGCATGTAGATGTTATAATGATTTTATTTTTTTTGAGAAATTGATTCAATTTTCTACATGTTTAGTTAAGATTTGAAGCGCCAATCAAATACAATTACAAATTATATTTATTTATGATAATTTGAAGACCAATTCAAAATTCTGTTTAATATGTCTTTACTGGAACATTGATACCCACTCGCATGGGAGCAAAAGAACAATAAAATCATCTAGTTAAATTGCAAATATGGTACATGAAGAGAACAGAAAAAGAAGTGCTTCTGCATGTTCAATGTTCATCTTTACTTGATAAATGACATAGAGCAGATGTACTAGGAATATAGGTACAACTGTTTTGGTATCTTGGGCATAATTAGTTTTCCAATCCTCACCTAAATGGCAGATTATGACATGCTATTCAGTATTCACTATACAATAGCACGGAATCACACAAATTGGGTAACTCAAGGAGAGAAAAGTGTACTCCCTCCGTCCACTATTAATTGTCATATTTTTCATTTTCAGAGTTAAACTATAAAAACTTTGACTAACATTTTACGATATATTTTTTCATCATATTGATATGCAAAAAATTGCAATGTATAGTACTTTTCGTATAGTTTTTGAATAGCTAATTTTTTTGTTTAAAATATCGAATTAATGTAATCTAATTTAACTTTGAAAATTAGTCAAATTGACTTTCGAAAAACGCAATATGACAAATAAATGTGGACGGAGGGAGTAACATTTTTGAGGGTTATAATGATTTTTTTTGAGAAATTGAATAAAAAAATGTTATAGAATCAATTAAATAAAATAAGTGTATGATAAAAGGAAATTTAATTAAATCGTAAATTTTTATGTTAATAATAATTAGGTTAAGAAAATATTTATTAAAGAAAATAAAATAAGAGAGTTATTAAGATAATATGATAAACTACAATGGAAATAAGTATTACAACACTAAACTTGAAGGGTGGTTTGTGCAATTATTTCTTTTATTTTTTGGTTATAATGATTTCCTAGAAAAATAGTTTTAAGTTGAGTGATTTTATAAAATAAAATTCATAAGTTCAGTGACTTTATTGATACAAAATAAAGTTGAGTGACTTTTCCAAATAATTTCACATACTTGAGTGATCTTTTAAGATATTTACTAGGTAAATTTTTTCAAATACTTGTGACCCCCTTTTTTTTTCTTTTTTCTTTTTTTTTGTTACCAAAGTCACATATTATCTTCTCTATATATTATACTCCGACCGTTTAGATTGGCTTTAAAAAAAAAGAAAAATTGTATAAAATAGCAAACTATTAATTCAAACTAAATGTTATGGACATAGTTTCTTTTATTTATAATTCGCAATAAGCATTCTATGTTTTTTGTCATCCCATTGTATATCGAAATATATAAATAGACTCGTGTGGTATACATATGTGTTGTATAAAAATTAATTGCATGACTCATTGAAGGTGCATGAGACGAATTATCAAACGCATGATTTAGAGTTGGCAGCGGTAGTGTTTGCTCTTAAAGATATGGTTGCATTACCTATATGGTGTCAAGTATAAGGTATTTACTGATCTTCGTAGTTTGCAGCATGTGTTCACTCAAAAAGATCTGAATTTGAGACAACGAAGGTGGATGAAGTTACTAAAAGATTATTATGTGACCATTCAATATCATCCGGGCAAGGCTAATGTGGTGGCAAACGCTTTAAGTCAAAAAGCGGTGAGTATGTATAGTTTAGCTTGCTTAAGTGTAGCCAAGCGACCTTTGGCTAAATAAATCCAGACATTGAAGTCTAAATTCATGCAGTTACACATCTCAGAAAGAGGTGGAGTGTTAGCTAGTATTGAGGTAACGATCACCTTCATTGAAGAGGTCACGGGCAAACAATTTGAGAATGAGAATTTGGAGAAACTTAGAAAGAAGATTGTGATTGGTAAGGCACAAGAGACCACTTTTGATGCGGATGGTGTGCTCAATTTAAAATGGAGAATATGTGTTCCTAGAGTAGATGACTTGATTGATAAATTGTTGGTTGAGTCTCATGGTTCGCGATATTCCATTCATCCGGGTGTGACCGAGATGTATAGAGATCTGAAGCGAATTTATTGGTGGCCGGGTATGAAGAAAGACATAGTGGAGTTTGTGGCGAAGTGTCAAAATTGTCAACAAGTGAAGTATGAACATCAAAGGCTTGCAAGTTTACTTCAAAGAATGTCAATTCCGAAATGGAAGTGGGAAAGAATAGTCATGGATTTTGTGGTTGGTCTTCCCAAGACCTTGGGGAAGTTTGATTCTATTTGGGTAGTTGTTGATAGATTGACTAAGTCAACCCATTTTATTTCGGTAAGAATAGATTATAATGCTGAACAATTGACTAAAGTTTATGTGAAAGAGATAGTGAGGTTGCACGGGGTGCCCCTTTCTATCATCACAGACCATGGTACCCAATTAACATCCAAGTTTTGGAGGAAATTGCATGAAGAATTGGACACACAACTCACTTTTAGTATAACCTTTTATCCACAGATGGATGGACAATCGGAGAAGATTATTCAAGTGTTGGAAGACATGTTGAGAGCGTGTGTAATTGATTTTGGAGGACATTTGGATAAGTCCTTGTTGACACCAAATTTTTGTATGATATTTCTAAAATTAATACTTTTTAAGTATTTTATTTTTTAAATAGTTCAAAATATATGTTTTGTCATTGTAATGCAATATGTTGATAATTATCCTTTCTCTAAGTATTAGGATTTTTATCGATTAATTCTGTTTATATTATTTTGTCACATTCAATTGAATACGTTCAAATATTTGTTCATTTTTTATAAAATTATTATTTCTGTTAAATTGCATTTTTTACATGTCATTGGTTACGTTCATTACATTTTTCATATTCATTTTCTCTGTTACATTTGTTAATATTTATTTTGATATTTTGCACAATTCAAAAATTCATTCTGATATAGATAATATTTCATACACAAATATTTTATTAATCGATAATTTTGGCTCACGATTTTAAGATAGTGATATTATTCTATTGATAGTTTTCAATTATTTATTTAAAGAATAGTTTGTTCATTAGTTTAGGGGTGGATAAAATTTTTAGGGGTATAATTTACAGATTTTTTATATTCTTTAATTGTTTATTATTTTCCGGCAAGTAGCCGGAGTTCCGCCGAAATCCGGCGAGTTCATCACCCAAAACCTCATTTTTTTCACCTTTTTCCGGCGAAACCAATCACCACCAGACCGTTGCCTCATCTCTTCTCCCTCACCAGATCTATGCCAAGCCGTTAACCACCAGAAACCCACCGGAATCCGACTAAAACCCCACTCCAAAACAACCATTTTTCCTTACTAGACCCACCACCGGACCCAACCACCAAACCACCATCCTCTCCATTTTCCGTTGCCATCTCCGGCAAACGACGTTCCTCCATTTTCTCAGACCAACGAAACCACCACACTCACTGACCAACAGAGAACACTAAAAGCCACCACAAACGATCTCCAAACCCACTGAAAAACTACCAAACCAGATCCCAAAACCCCATCTCCATTCGCCACATTTTCCGGCGAAAGCAGCTCACACACAACCACCAAAACCCACCTGTTCTTCTCCAAAACAGCAACCAGAAAACCAGCCAGCAAACAACTTGAAACCACCCAAATAAATCCCTTTGTTTTCCTTAAATCGAGCTCAAAACCAACAGCAAACACTCCAGTGAGTCACTCACATCGCGAATCGAAGCTCAGAGCAGCGAACCAGATCCATATTGCAAACCAGAGAACCTCCATTAACGGCGAGCTCCAAGCTCCGACCAACAACAACCAAAGCTCCAATTGTAAACTCCATTTGCAACAATGGTAAAAACCCAAACATATTCCTTTAATTTTATTAAATTTGGCTTGATACTTTGTTTGGTTTATTCTTATTTTTGATCGTTGTTATTGTTTTGAATTTTGTTTGCTTAATCTGTTTACATTTTTGTTAAATTTTGTTTATTGTTATGTTAGTATATTTGTTTAAATTTATATTTTTTTCATTTGTTCATGAGGTGTTTACTTCCATTATTGTTACTGTTTTGTTGTCATTAATAATTGGCTATCTGCTTTTATTATTTGCGCGAATATTATAAAATGTTAAAGTTATAATTAATTTTTTTTTAAAAAATTATAATTAAATATGTGAGATGAGGAACATGTATTATTTAAAATAAAAATAAATATTTTTTTTGTTTTTTGGAAATATATGAAAAATATATAAAACTTTGATTGAATATTTAAAATTTATTATGCGTCAAGTTAATAAGGATAGTCGAATGAAAGCAAGCCATGATATAGTAAAAGTTCTGTAAGAGGTTTATAAATTTTAATAATGCACAACTTAAATATATTTAAAAAATTATACTATTTTTGATTTAATATAAATATGTACAATAAATTTTGAAGAAAGGAATAACACGTATTAAATAAAAAATTAATATAAATTATAATAATTACTAAAAACTTAATATATTTAAAAATGTGATATAAATTACATTTATTATACTCTCAAAATTAAATTAAGTTGAAATGGAATGAGTAATAAATAATTTATTAATTTAATAATGTATTAAAGTAAGATGTGACAACGAAACGATTTTTTAGAAATATTGATGCGCGTGCCTGCAGTATATATATATTGCAAGTCATTAATGTGTGTGCTTGTATGTATATGCATTTATTAGTTTCTATTAAAATATGGTCAATCTAAGTGAATTGGAAAAAAGTAAAATCAAATAGACTTTTGGACAACCCACCAAAATCCAAAAGTAATTGGAAAGTAAAAAGGGAAAAACGTAAAAAACAAACAAAATGGATCTCTCTGGAAGGAGACCAAAATATGAACAAAATTTTCCAGATTTGGAAGGTGAGGTACCTCTTCCGAGTGTGGATCTTCGCTAAGTTTCTGAGTGATTTGTCAATGTTGTGAGTGCTATTTCTTTCATCTCTTTAGTAAATCTTCTATTGCCTTTTCTACTATGAATGTCTTCTGCAAAAATATGGTAAAGTTTATTTTACAACTTCAACATTTGAACATGCAAATGATAACATAGCATAAAAATGACTTTCTTCAAGCAGGTTAAGATTAATATATATGGCATAAAATATTTGATAGGAGTTGTTTTCAGATCTAGCATCGTTCCGACAAAAAATCAATGTACTGTGAAATGGTGAGTTAAATTTTTGACATTTTTTTTATATTGATCCTTCATAATGAGAACTTCAATTGAAGAATATATTAGCATGAAGTAGTTCTTGTTTTGGATTAATTTTAATGAGATTTATTAGGTTATGTCTCCTTCATATCTATTTGGGATGGTCAGATACGGCTAATAGTTTAATTTAATTTAAATTATAAAGTAGTAAATGCATGTTATTGCAAAGCTATAATAAGCTTATGTTGATAAAGATTTTGGTATCTTGTTTGGTGATTCGGAGATTTTGTATATATAATCTGAGTTACAGTTTTCCTAGCAAGCCGGAGTAAATTGTACTTGAAATTTTTTAATGTGAATTGTCAAGACACAGTTTATTAGATATTATAAGAAAAAGTTATCATTTTCTTGGTCTCCAAATCATAATTTGTTAAAATGACCTTAAAATATAGGAACTTGTCACTTTTACTTTTTAGAGAAATGAGTAAAGTTAAAAAAGTAGTAAAGATTGTAAATGTGTGAAGTCTTATAATTTATCTGTACTTTAAATATGGATAAAACTATCTGATAACTATGAAGTTGTATTTATTATTAATGTTTAATAGTAGTATTAATATATAGATTTGTGTAGTTTATGATAATTTATATATATACAACTATTTTGAGCAATGTTCGTAATACAATTTCTGTCTTAATGCATTCTAACTGAAAAAAATTTCCTAATATATTTTCATATTTGCTTTTTAATAAGTGTATTGTAGATGGCGGAGAAGTTGATTATGGGAAGAATTTTTTTTCTGCTAGTGTATCGATGGGAAATAGCAGTGATTATAATTAGCTAATGAAGGTTAGTACATATCGACTATTGCATATTTCAAAGTAATTTGGACTTTCTTTGTCTTTTTTTTATTAATGTGTACCTACTTAATGTTAACTTACTAAGTTAAATTACATAATTCCGAAACCTAAAACATATATAACAGTTAATATAAAAGTTATTGTAACATACACAACAAAAATTGTAGTATATATATAAAAGTTAAAAAATACATTGTATGTCAAATAAGATTTTGGAATACTTCTTTATATACTACATTTGTGGCTTCATTACTTATTTGCCCATCTTCATCGTAAGTAAGTATTTTTAATCCCTTTCTATTTGTCACTCTGGAAAGAGCAACATATAACTGTCCATGCGTAAACACTGGCTTCTTCATAAATAAGCCCACATGAGATAAAGACTGTCCTTGACTCTTATTGATTGTCATAGCAAATGATACAATTATAGGAAGCTGTCTTCTTTGAAACTTAAAAGGAATTCTAGAATCTGAAGGTGTTAAAGTCATTCTTGGAATAAACACCTTCTGGCCAACCATCTGTCCAGATAAAACCTTTGCTTCAATTACTTGATTTCCAAGTTTAGTAATAATCAATCTAGTTCCATTACATAATCCTGTTGACTGATCGATATTTCTTAGTAACATCACTGGAACCCCAACCTTTAAAGTGATTGAATGATATGGAACGCCAGAACATTTAATATTGTTCAAAAATTCAGGGGTATGTACATGTTCCAAAGTTGAATAAGTATGATCAGACCTGCAAATTTTATCAGAACTTAAATATGATTTCTCAGGATTATGATTAAGAGTAATCATATACTGATTCATCGATTCAACCATATCAAGAGTTGGAGCAAGAATAGCTCTTTATTGAAGGTACTCTGGATCATTGCAATTAGTGATGAAATCTGGATAAATACTTTCAACAATAGATATTATAGGATCAGTATACTCATTTATTAGAAGATCATTTGGTATTAAAACTTTGTCTATTCCATCAATTGAACTTCCAATGCTACCATCCCCAACTTTCAATATCCAATTAGAAAAATCTCTCAATTCTTCCAAATGTGTACCGTTTGCATTGCTTTGTAACCTCATATTCTTTGTTAGAGTCAATAGTTGACATTGTGGCCATAAATATGATGAATTTACAGTTGCATTAACAATATCTTGTCTGGTACCTTTTGAAATAACGGGTAAAATTTGTCTAAAGTCACCTCCAAGAACAACTGTTTTTCCTCCAAATGGTAATTCTACCTTAGATGCATCTTTATAGCTAATAATATCTCTTAAAGTTTTATCCAAAGCTTCAAAACAATATTTATGCATCATAGGAGCCTCATCCCAAACAATCAACTTTGCCTTGACTATCAAATTTGCTAAAGGAGTACCTTGCTTTATATTACATGTTGAATCTTCATTTATATTCAGAGGGATAACAAATCTTGAATGTGATGTTCTACCACCAGGCAACAATAGAGATGCAATCCTGCTAGAAGCTACTGTCAAAACAATATTTCCTTTAGATCGTATAGCTGCTGATAGTGTCCTCCAAATAAAAGTTTTTCCTGTATCCAAAGCCGTATAAAAAGAAAAATCTACCACTATTTGTAATAACTGCTGACATAATCTTTTTGTAAACTGCTTTTTGTTCATCAGTTAAATTTTGTAGTAATTCTTGATGTTCATCAGTTAAAGCACCTTTATTGTAACACATTTCATCTCGAATTAATCTGTTGCTATAATCAACACATGATAGACAGGTAATGACATTGTTGAAAAATCTTGAAAACTCCTTCCACACCCTTTTAAAAAGGTTTCAATCTTTTGCAAGCAACGATTCTTCAAATCTGCTATCGATAGATACACTTCTGAAAAAACATATAAACATATACTAATTTAATAAAATAATCTAATTCTAATTTACTAATTATTAAAAATTATTAAAAGTAAATTAATAATAAAATAATAAGAAAAAGAAAAAAAAATTATATATGATTAGTGTCAAGTGTAAACATTATTAAATACCTGGGTTATCTAACATTCTTCTTTCTTCAAAAATGATATCTTCTGATAGTAAGTGCCAAGTTGATTGCCACACTATCTCTGGACGTGACATTGAATTAGATATAAGTAGCATAGCAAATAATTTCGTAGATATGATGGCATTCCCCATTGACTTGCTTGTACTATAGCATCAACATATTCTTTGTCATCATCTAATAATCCTAGAGCATAACATGAATCTCTAAAGGTCTCATGATCAATATCATTTATTCTTCTGATCTCCTCATAAGAAGTTGGACCTTTAACAACATTCAATAGCAATCTAAGGTAATATTGCTCACCTGATCCTAGTGGAACAAAGAAAATTCTTCCAATAGAAAATGTTGAAGTTTTCCTTTTTTCCCATCTCTTAGATTGTTGCTTCCAAACAAACTTTAAAGGAAATTCTGCATACATTAGATGTCTTGCTTCAGGAAATTCCTTATTAGCTTCCAACCATCTTAAAAACATTGATTCCTTCACTGTTGGTTTATTGATAACAACATCAATTGGATCATCATCTGAAAATATGACATTTTGATTGTCTGGTAGATGAAAAGATAACCTTTCTACAAAAGGTTCTCTATGGTGGATTGAGAATTTGAAAATTCTCCATGCTGCTTCACAGGATGATATATAGCGACAATCACAATACATTTTTATTTCATCAACAACTCTTGAATCTGAAGAATTAACACTATCGCAAAAAGCTGCTGTGACTCGATCATGACCTTTATTAACATACTTAAATAAGTATTTAATCGATGTGCAATCAACATTAATATGTGCCCCATATTTCATTAGCAAAAACCTCGACGCATTCCCCTCTCTCCCCGCTATCGTCCCACACAGAAAGAAAGAGCGCAGTTTATTATACAACATATCGATTATCTAAATCAATACCTGATCTCTGTGTAGATCTACCATCATCTCTTCTTCAATATAATGGATATCCTTCTTCATCAAGTGAGGTAGATAGTAAAAATCTTTTTGGAAAGTGCTTTGTACATTTGCCTTTTTGCATGCAAGGGGATGATTTTCTTATTGAACCACATGGCCCATGCATCATGAAGTTTGTAACAACCACATAATAATCCGGATCAAGTAATTTATCAGGCAATTCAGCTGAAATAATCACATCAATGTCTCCAACATTTGGAAATTTATCATGGAGAAAAAGTAAGATATGTGCATGAGGCAATCCACACTTTTGAAATTCAATAGTGTAAATCACTATATGAAGAGAAAAACAAAATATTATTTGTAATTTATGATTTTATTTAAATAAAACAAATTTTATTAACTTTAAAATATAATATAATAAAATAAAGCAAAATAAAGTTCATACTCTCTTTTACTTCTCCAAAAACTTTATTGTCTCTTAAATCTTTTATCAAATAATCCAATTTGATTTTAAATACTCTTGTTATAATGTCTGGCCAATCTTCTGGATGCAATCCCCTACTATGCACAAATCTATTAATTTCAGGCCATTTGGGATTGCATGTAAATGTAATGAATAAATCAGGATATCCAGCCCATTTACATATTGCCATTGGATCTTGATAATTTTGCAACATGTAACGTGTTCCATCAGTGAAGGTAGAAGACAATATAATTCTTTGTCCTAGAGAAGATGGTTCTGTGTCTCCATGCAAAATTGCTTCTTGTAATCCTTTATATAAATGTGTTCTCAAATTTCTTTGATTTAGTCTATAAAACAATAAGCAGAAGATTCAATCATTGTATATCCATCAACCAAGAATTGTTGGAATAATCTTTTAGCAGAAACAATTGTAGGTACTTCATTCTTCCTTTCTTGAATTTTATATGCAAAATATTCGCAAGAACTAACACGTTTTCTTCCCTCACTTGATTCATCAATTCTATTTAAAGGAATATCTTCTCTATAACCATCTTCCCCATAAGGTAGTGGTAATGGATATTGCAAACCTAAATATGCTGCATTAAGCTTATTTATTCTCTGAAGTTGTCCATTTTGACTTTCGATTATTATATCTCTGTCAGTATTTGTTGGTTCAAAATCGCCAACAACCAAAGCTGCTACCTTTGAAACTGATGGCAAGATATCTTCTTCCATTTGATCCTCTTCTTCCGATAAATCTTAGTTTAACATTTGTACTTTGTTCAGCTTGAAATCTATCTCTAACCATACGAAAACTCTTTGCAAGAACATTATGTTTATCAAGCATTTCCTTCAGTTCGGTGACAATTTGAGCATGGATTTGATTGTTGCTTTCACCGCTACTACAAAGTGAATAGTAATATGTTGATAATAGTGATTAATTACTACAGTTATAATTAATCTTATATAAAGCATAAATAAAATAAGTACACACCTGATAACATTCATTCTATTTGTTACCTCATTTTCTGTATCATAAATATATAATTGTGCAAATTTTGGAGTAGATCCCTCATTAGGCAATAAACTTTCAATTTTATGATAATTCTGTCCAGATAATCTGAAAGTTCTTGGCCCCTTTGTTTGATTGACAGATGCATCAATTTTTCCTCCCATTGATGTAAAAGAAAACATGGAATTATAAGTTCGGATATTCTCTCTGAAATGGTTACTTTTTTCACCTACAATAAATTATAGAAATGTAAAATTGATAAACAAAATTATTGACGTGTATTTATATTTGTATTAAATAAATTAATTTACCTGATCCAAATAATAATTCCTTCAACAAAGTAGGAGGATCCTTTGGATTGGGAAGCTTTATCTTTCCATGACCACACCACAAAGTGAAAACATGTCTTTTTTTTTTACACTTCTTATCAATTCTTTCCGCATACCAAAAGTAAGCGCCGCAATATTGACATTCATAAATTGGATCTCCTATATCCCAATAGCCTAATAATTTTTTTTTGTTTTTTTTTTAAAATACATTAGAAACAAAGTAATTTGTTTAAACAAAGCAAAGGGTAGGGATGGTAATCTATAAAAATTACCTTCATTGTATAGTTTTCCACTACCAAACTCATCTGCTGCCAACATATCTACATCTTCATTTTCATCATGAGTTAGATGATTTGATATTCTGTTATCTGTTACAAATAATATAGAATTTGAATATATTGCAGATGCTTATTGAATATTGTTATGTTCTTTTAGTGATATACCTTTGGAAAACGTTGTTAACATAGGTGAGTATACATTATAATCCATAAATATATACTTACCCTTAGACTTTCTTGAATGTAGATGAACTAATTTGCAGATATTACAATAAAAATTAGACATTATCTTGTTTTATGTATAAGAATAGTAATATTTAATATGTAGTATTTCTTTTAAATCTGAAGTAGATAAGAACGTATACTACAGTGAAGAAACATATGAAAAAAATTATTTTTAAACAAACAAATACCTGTAGAATACCTATTTGGAGTATTGAAAGTAGATGAATAAGTATGCTCATCCACTAAAAACTCTTGCCCTTTTAGCAACTGCGTATTTGAAGAGCTAGTGCTTGCCAAATCTACCCAAATAATAATAATAATTAATAGTTACTTAAAATAAATAATGAAGAAAGTTTACGATGAATTCACACAATGTTAACCATATATGAATTACATTTTATGGAATGTCAATAAACAAAAAGTTTAAGATTTAAGAGTATTATTTATTAAACAATATGAATTATATCAGCGTGTATATTACAGTTATTTGACATGTTAGTAGAAGACATGTACTATATTGAGCAATAAAAATAGAGATAGGAGATCAAACCATTGACATCTGATGAGTATTTTTCACGTTTTTTATTCTAAATGTTTGTTTTCTTGCTAATTTCTTCTGATCTGTCATGACTTTGTTATGAGTTATTGAACTTGAAATCTGATTATATGGTGAATTACCATGAATAAATGCAGTTGACCAAATGGCAGTTATTTTAAAATCCATATTAGTGCATTTAGTTAAATAACTGTTAATTTAAAAAATTATTAATTATATTATCATTCTGATATTGTGAGTTATTAGACGGTAAATATTTCGGAGTATAGCAGTTTAAAATTATAACTGTTTTTTTATTGGTTGTGATTTTGAATAGATTAAGGACCTCAAAGAGAAATAAATCGATTTATAGTTATGCTGAAACTTTTTAACAGGTTTAACTTTATAATAACTTGGAAAAATATATTCTTCACTTGTAACAATTACTAAGAAGATTAATATTTGTTTAATCTCTCTCTCAATGTTTTTGATATGTATTTACCATATCATTCATAAGAGATAGAAGTAGTTGAATGTTGTAACATATGTGATCCTAGTAAAAATTATGTGAATCAATAATTTCTTTGACATTGCTTTTATTTATGTTAGATCTGAATATGCATTTGTTTTTAAGGAGCTGTCCCAAACTATAGGCATTATGTGAAGGGTAACAAAATATACATTGATCAGATGAAGGGTAACAAAATATACACAGAGGAAATGAGAGAAATATTTGTCATTGCTTTGGATCAAATTCCTCATTACAATTTATTTGTGCTTTGGAATTTTCATTTATTCAATGCTAGGTTCCTTCTTATAATTGTATATATGAGTTACTGTTCAGTAACATCTATTGTATGACGTGTTATAAAAAGTGCACCAAATGCAGTAGATATTGCATAAAATATATAAAGATCATGCAGAGGATTTGATAGGAATGTCTATGAACATGCTCGAGTATTTGATGAGTTAGTTTATTTGATAATTATATATGAAATAAGATACTGGCACCAACACTTGAGACAAAACTTATTATAACTATGTGTAGGATGTTGCCTTTCTTTTCATCAGGTTGTAGTTTGCTTCCTTTTAGGGTCTTGACCCTCCCTCTAAATAATATAACCAAGGAAAAATATATTTAAGATAATATTTTACAGAATGTTATGTTTTACTATGTAAAATACTCTATTTTTATATTTTTATATGTTTTGCTATGTTATATATATATATATATATATATATTTTTTTTTTTTTTTTATTATTTTTTTTATTTTTTTTATAACTTTACCAATGGTAAAAAATAAAAAACTCTATTTTTATAGTATATGTGTTATTGAAGATTTATTATATATGATTTATCTATTTTTGAAATTAGTTCACGAAGTTTGCGCACATTGATACAATTGTCAGTGTGCTGTTTAGTGTGAATTTGGTGTGAATGTTTTGGTGCAATTTCGGGGTCTGTTTACGCTGTTTGTATCGTGCAGTTTTTGGTGCAGTTTCAATGTTTTTCTGGTGATTTTTTAGGTGCAATTCTAACGTTGTTTTAGAGATGATTTTGATGCTGCTGTTTTGGTTTAATTCCAATTATGATTTAATATTTTTATTATGAAAATTTAGTGCAACTTTGGATGTTTTCTGCTGCTGTTTTGGTGCAACTTTGGGGCTGTAGCATTGTGAATTTAAATGAAGATTCAACATGTTATATAAAGCAAGGTACTCCTTCAACAAATTTGATAGAATTATTATAAATCATTGTTCATTATGACTACCTTTGAACATATATATTGGAAGAATGAAGATGAATTGCTTGGAGCTTTAGAATATCTGATTCCTATTCTGAATATATCAGCTCAGAAATTGATGTGAATCCACCATATTGTTCACCAAAGTGTTGCATGTTTTTTAACATATGGAATAAGGTATGTCTCTTAAATTGCACTAACGTATTTGTAGAAATCATCTAATAGTGTGTTGTTTAGATTTTGTATGCAGTAAAGTTAACTTTAATGATCCTTTTGTTACTAATGAATGTTAAACTATAAGTTAGAGAATATAAAATACACATTAAGACAACATGTAGAGGATTAACAACATAAATTTAAAAACAACCCCACAAGCACACACACATATATATGTAGAGAGAGAATGATAGATAGATATTGATTGAGAGAGAGATATATAAATAAAGAAGACAACTTAATAGCTTGAATTTATATAATAAACTACATAGATCATCCAACTACCTTATTAAAACATAAATATTAAAATAATAAACTAAACTTAATACAAGCTAAATTAAAACATAATCTTCCAATAACTTTTTAAATTTGGAAGATAGCTTTAGGCATTCTTTTCCTTCTTAATCACTTTGTGAATTTTGTTGCTGCATTGTTTGACATTCAAATCGTCTTTAATTTCATGCCTTGTAGATTTTCCAGCAGCTTTGCTACTCTTGGTAGATATCTTTGTAGTTAAATCAATCACATCTTTAGTAATTAGTGTACCACACTCTGAAATGCTGCTCTTGATTGGAGTCTAAAATTAAAATAACATAAAGATTATAAGTACTTCAAGTGTTTTCAATCTGATTAGTAATATAGAAGATGTAACTTATCTAACGTTAGAATACCTCAAAGAGTTTATCTTCATCATAGCTTTGCTCACACTCAAAAAGTGATTTCTATTTGAACATTATAAACATAATTAACAATTTATACAAAATTTAAAAATTTGTATGTATAATGTAAACAAATATGTTGGTGTTTAAACACTTACATTAAGACTGTCCTGAAGATCAGGATGACAAAATTCCTTTAAAAGAGTATCATCATCGGTGAAATTTACAACTTTATAGACATTATCTTTTCTGTTAATGTTTGAGTCCTTGATCAAACTCTTAAACATAAATTTCTTTTCCATTAAATCACCAAGCTCGGTTGGATAAGAACTTTCGTCATCTTCAAGTAATCCTTCTTTCAACTCTTTTGCAGTTTTACCAAGTAGTTGATAGTCTCTTTATTCCAAAGCAATATTGAAATAAATGCAGTGCCATCCATAACAGACAGTTGTAGCCTGTATCTAAATAGCATAATATTTTGTGTTATATAATCTATATAAAAATAATTTTAAATAGTTTGATTTTTTAAACAAACCTGTGAATAACAGATTTAACTTCAGAATTGCATTTTTTACAATAATATTTGGTTCCCTCTGTATCAACCTTTGTAATACAATTGTTGCAAGCCAAGTATGACCATCCATGGTCAAGTTCCAAACAGACGATTTTTGCAACAATCCAAAAGGAAGATTCCTTTGAATTAAAAATTAAAATAACATAACAATTAAGTTAAATAGATCAATTATACATTAAATATGTAAATATATAGTGAGAAAATTTAAAATAGATTAGTAGACTCACCTCGTAGCATTGAATCAAATCAGAAAGATATGTAAAAGATACAACACCTTTAGACAACTCATCAGTAATAGAATGACGTTTTTGAGAACTTGTCTGGGAGAGCCTCTCACATTTATAATCACATGATGAAATCAATCTGCAAAAAAATTCATAACATATAGTTTTGATATAATTTAGAATTATTATTAAACAAAAGAAGAATTAACTACATTGCAAATGTTGAGAAACATGCCTAAGCAAAACTAAATAATTTTCTAACCTGTATTTGAATTCGGTAGGCTGAGGAAGATTAGGATTAATCCAGATTTTGGTTTGATACCAACAACTACGTACTGAGTAATTTTCTGATGATTGATATTAAACAATGTCAAAAAATTATACTAATTAAATTTGTATTTTATATACAATTGTTGCAATTACAATGTTTAAACCTCTAAATTTGTGAGCCTTCATTAATTGACAAACCACAATCAAAGGTTCATCTGCAGATCCCGTCAAGTGTGGTTGTATTTGGTCTGCAAGTTCACCCCATAATGTTGTTGACAGTCTATTTTTACTGTATGAATGAAATTTAATTACATTTTAATATATATAAAAAAATATATCTATTTATAAAAGGATAAAATGAATCTAAAATAATTACATATCAACTTCTAGAACAATATTGATGAAATAACTATTGTTATCTCCTTGCTTTATTTGTTGAATTGGTTGATATGAAGCAACATGTCCAACAACATCTGCAAATAAAATACATTATTAATATATTGTAAATTTAAAATCTAATGAATGGAATAACATATCATTATTACCCAAAAACTCAGTCTCATCAACATTGTGATGAATTGTCAATTTGTCAAAGGTACGGATATTGAATATATCCATATGAAAAGAAGGATCTTGAATTTCCTTAACATTTGTAGTCACAGTGAAGTTAAGCTTGTGTTTGTGTGTTGTCTTAAATTTCATGATGTTTGGGGCAATCACATAGTAATTCATCCGAAAAACGGCAAGTTCATATAGAATTTCTCTGAAATGCTTAATTACTGTCTTTCCAAGTGATGCATGAATACAATCACCTTGTAATAAAACAAAATATAAATTATCAATAGAACAAGTAAATTTTTTAGCTTTGAATAAGAGAGATGTAAGATTAGAAAAGAGAAAGTGAGAAGAAATAGAAGGGAGAATGATAGAATATATAAAAATAAAATTAGAAAAAAAAATAAGGTAAAAAAAAGAAGATAACTTGTAAGTTAAAAAAAAAGTACACAACTTTTCAACTTTTTATGGGAAAGTTAAAAAGTCATAGTCATATCTATGACTATCACTTCATTTAGCCGTTTAGACTTATTGACTTAGCTCTAACAATTTTTTTTTAAAAAAAATTTAATCTTTCCTAATTAACTAAAAAATGGGGCCTTTGCATTTATTGTCTTAGTTCTAATATTTTTTTTTAATTTAATCCTACCTAATTAACTAAAAAATGAGGCCCCCTAAAATTGGGGGCCTAAGGCCAAGGACTTTTTTACGAGCCTTGCCAGCCGCCCCTGATAAATTTGGCTTATTCTTATTTTTTATCGTTGTTATTGTTTTGAATTTTGTTTGCTTAATCTGTTACATTTTTGTCAATTTTTGTTTATTGTTATGTTAGTATTTTTGTTTAAATTTATTTTATTTTCATTTGTTCACGAGGTGTTTACTTCCATTATTGTTACTATTTTGTTGTCATTAATTTTTGGCTATCTGCTTTTATTATTATCATTTATTATTTAATTATTGAAATTAATTATAGATACTTTGCTAAGAATTTTCTATAGTTATTTGTTATCAATTGTTATTAATATTACTTTGTTACGTTGTTATAAGTTGAGTTTGTATTTACATTATATCGTCTTTCTATCATGTCTTACAGATCCCTTTGTATCCCATTCATTTGCCATTGTTGTAGCTGCTTTAAGTTAATTTCTATTGATAATTTTAGTTGGTTGTTATTTGTATATTTGTTGTTATCTACTGTTTGAGAATATTGTGTTGTTATTTCTTTATTACGTTATTAAATCTATTTGGTTTGTTAAAATTGGCTAATGAGAAAATTTCTCCGTCGGTTTTGGAGGTCTTCCCAATGTTAAAGACGGAAATTTAATTTAAGTTCATATATTTTGTTTGTTAAAAATGACCGATGAAGAAATTATCGTCGATTCCTAAGGCCTCCAATGTTAATAAGACGGATTTTTAATTTTAAGCTAGTATTTAATTCATATTTATTTAGTACTAACACTTTTACTAAGTGTTTTTACAGGTATTCGAAGTTTCTTCCCATTGAAGCTATTCGAATGAAGTTCGAACAATATTTTTGATTCATTATTGTATATTATTGACGATAGGCAAATTTAGGCTGATTTTTATATTATTGTTGTATCATATTACTTGTATATATTGCATGTTTATTATACTTGTACATTATTGTTATCTTCTCCTCAATTTGAAAAAAGAACTCAGTCGGGATCCACATTTGTAGATTTTGAAGGATGCCTAACACCTTTTCTTCTGAATAACTTGAACCCTTTATCTAGAATCTATTGGTTTCGTAGACATTCTTTTTAAGTTAATTAATTAATTGGTCTCCTAGTTTTCCTAAAATTAGGTGGCGACTCCCTTACCTCTTTACCCTTTTTAAAATTCTTTTATTCTTTTAAAATTGAGTCACCGCAACGTTGCGCCCTCTCACGGGATGTCAACAATCCTTACCTTTGTGTGAATTTTCTTATAACAATAATTATCACTCCATCATAGATATGACACCATTCAAGGCACTCTATGAGAGGGGATGTAGATCACCAATAGGATGGTTTAAGGCTGACGATGTGAAATTTTTGGGGGTTGATTCAGTGAAGGATGTTCAAGATAAGGTGATGAGTATACAAGCTAAGCTTCTAGCAGCCTAGAACAGAAGAAGTATGCATATTATAAGGTAAGGGACATGACATTTTAATCCGGTGAAAATGTTCTTCTTAAGGTATCACCCATGAAAGGGGTGATGAGATTTGGTAAGAAAGGTAAGTTAAGTCCTAGATACATTGGTCCATTTTAGACTTGAATGTGTACGACCGGTGGCGTATAGATTGATTTTACCTCCTAATCTATCGAATGTTCATCCAATATTTCATTTATCCATGTTGAAAAGGTATCATGGTGATAGAGATTATATCATTAAGTGAGACTCAATTGTGTTAGACAAGGACCTCCAATATGAGGAGGAATCGATTGCAATTCTTGATCGTGATGTGCGCAAGTTGAGGACCAAAGAGATTAAGTTTGTGAAGGTTCAATGGAAGCATCGTCCAGTTGAGGATGCTACTTGGGAGATCGAGAGGGACATGCGAGACAAGTATCCCCAATTGTTCGTCGAATCAGGTACAACTTCACTCTTCCTTAGCCTATTTTTCCTAGTTTGTCACATGGGGACGAGTGATGGGTAAATTGATATCTATTATAACGATCGCGTTCCGTTGTTATAGAAAATCCAATGGGGAAAATTTTTTGGGTTGGAAAACTTTTTCGTAGTATATTGAAATTTCCCAACCTAGTCCAAATTTGGACGAAATCGGAGTCTTTGAGGTGTAGGAAAATCTAGTAACAATCGGGTGAATTAATTATGTTTTCGATGGCATGAGTAGTTAGATAACTCGTTAAAAAACTCGTATGACTTTATGAAATTGAATTCGGATGAGTAGAACTCCCGAAATCGATCTTAGTGTAAAGGGTATTTTCTGAGCGTCATGGGTTAGAGATGTGTTGTGAAATGAGAGTCTTGGAATTCTTTAAATAGCTCACTACCTCGCGTAACTCGCTTTGGCGCCGCTTTCTGCGGCTCTGGCGAGGCCGCTACAGCGGGGTGAGGGTCGCTGTGACGGGATCAACGTAAGTTAAGGTCGTTAATAAACCCTTAAACAACCTCATTATGCACTTTTCAACTTTTAAAGCTAAGGAATGAACCCCATGAGACTCCTACTCGCTTTTCACCATTTTTGAGGCTAAATGTAAGCTTTTCACTCCTCGAATTCATTTTTCGATCTGTAGAACGTAATAGAATGGGTGAATATGAATGGGGAAGGGTTTTGTTATAGATTCTATGGTGGAAACAACCTTAATTTGGATAATTGAAATCATAAGTTTGATCTAGGGTTCATAAAATTGTTAGTAATTTGAATAATTAATGATTGCTTATTGATTTCCGTATTATATTGATTGTTTGTAGATAAAAAATAAGCGGAACGAATTCGGAAAGGAATGGATCAAGTTTCTTAGGGTTTCAAGCTTGTTTTGAGGTATGTGATGGTTGTGATTTTATGATTGTGTGATGTATGCTTGCTCTTGCTTCATTATGATACTTGTATATGTATGAATATTATAATGTTGATCACACTTATTATAAATGAGATAGGTGAATTATCATTGCCATGAAATCATGATTTAAATGTATGATCTTGATGATATACTTGTGATTGTGATTGTGATTGTGATTATGATGTGTGAATGAGATCGGTTGCCACGTTTCAACATAACTAACTTGGATCGGTTGCCACGTTCCGACATAAAATGAGATCGATTGCCACGTTTCGACATGCTAACTGTTTGGGTTTGGGTTCCATGAGAGGACCAATGATGTGATATAAAATGTGAAATTGATTGTTGTTCGTAAATGTTGATAATATTGTATATGTTGATATATATACATGTGATTATATTGTTGTTTTGACTTGTTTATGTTGCACTAGTGGGGTAACCACATAATCCTACCAGTACACTGTGGTTGTGTAATGATACTGCACTTGCTCTTATTTTTGTTGAGTACAGGGTATCTTCAAGCGGCTATTGACAAACCTCGCCTAGAAGATCAATATCGTCATTTCGAATTCAAGGGTGAGCCAATTCTTCTGGGCTGCAATGAGATTCTCTTTCGTCTATGTCCACCATTTTTGGACTTAAACATTTGTTTTAGTTAGTTGATTAGTTTATTAGATTGATGTTGCATCCCTTCTTGTTTAGACTTGTTGAACTTTAGATGTTTTGGTAAATTGACTTTTAGGTTCTAGGTTATTTCTTCCGCATTGTTTAGTTCTTGATAGACTTTTGTTGGAGTTATGAGAACTCCCTAATTATTTCCTTAGTATTTGACTTGCTTCGTATACTTAAATGCCTTAGTTTTAGATTAGTTGCTTGATTTGAGTTGTAATAGTGGTTCTCCCACGGAGTTAGTGTAGATGTCAATTACGATGGTCTGGGTCGTGACATTGTCTTAGGTGTGTTTTGTTGCCTACGCTTAAGATGGTTCATATCCTTAGATTGGTATTGGCTTTTGTTGTGTTGTCTGCGGTGTTGCCCTTCTAGGGCTTTGAGTTTTGAAACTTGTTTTGTGTTACAATTTCCTCTTCTTTTTTATATGCCAAAAGGGGGAAGATATTGTCAATATCGTCTTGTGTATTTTGTATAGTGCTGATATTGTATAGGAAATGAAGTAGATTTATCATCATCAAAAAGGGGGAAATTAATGATTCGACACTCATATCAAATGCCATATAAATGAGATTTTGATGATAGACACGATGAACCAGGTTCATCCCGATTAACTTAGAATTCAAAATAAAAAGGTGGGAAAAGGATCTCAAGCTGAAATTACTGAAATAAAAAAGAAGAGTTTTTGCATTAAGAAGAAAGTCGAGTCAAAAGAGTAAAACAATAAAAGAGGAAGAGTCATGTACAAATAAGGAGATGTGGCATACGCGTTAGAAAGGGGTTAGTATTTACATAAAATATCTAATTCCTTTCCTTATATAAATGTAAATTTCGTCCTTAAACAAATTGGACTTGTAATTAATTAGACTTTATAAAAGGACAAGGCTGAATAAAGAAAAAACGGTCTTTGCATAATTCAAACAAAGAGAGAAAGAGAAAATTACAGGAAGCCCAAAGCAGTCAAGAAGAGAAGAACGAAAGAAGTACTAGAGTTAGGATTTCTTTCGGAATAGTTGAGTCACATTAATTCTTAGTTGAATCAGTGTTTAGGAAGGGGAGAGTAGAGAGTTTGTGAGTTTTGTAAACAAGAAGTGAGTTTGAATTCTTGGGATTGAGTTAAGAGAAAGTTTGAGAGTTTTGTAAACAAGAAGCGAGTTAGGAAGGGGAGAGTAGAGAGTTTGTGAGTTTTGTAAACAAGAAGTGAGTTTGAATTCTTGGGGTTGAGTTAAGAGAAAGTTTGAGAGTTTTGTAAACAAGAAGTGAGTTTGACTTCTTGGAGAGTATATAGTTTTCGATTAGAGTTAATCGAAAAAAAGGTAGTTTTAGAGTTAAATTCATCGATTGATTGAGTTGTAATCTTGAATCTATCTTATATCTATATCTATATTACCTTAAAAGCATAAACTCCTAACTTGAATGTCAAATTACTATAATATCCCTAACTTATGTTGTGACTTTTTTGATGAGTTGTGACTTTTATGATAAGTTGTGACTTTTTTCAAAGGGTTGTGATTTTTCGATGAGTCGTGACTTTTCCCAAGAGCTTTGACTTTTTCAACAAGTTGTGACTTTTCGAAAGGGTTGTGACTTCTCGGAAAGGTCATGACTTTTCAGATAAAACACAAAAAAATACTTGTTCATACTACCTTTTGTTGACTATAAGTAGAGAGGTTTCCTCTCATTTTCAACCACAATATTTTTAATATTCACACAAAAATACTTGTTCATACTATCCTTTGTTGACAATAAGTAGATGGATTCCCACTCATTTTCAACCACAATTTTTTAAATCTTCTACTCTTCTTCTTCTTACATTTTTTTTTTGTGTGATTTATTGTCAAGACGATATTTGTCTTGACAATTCCCTTTTCTATGTTAATCCGTTATTGCTTTAAACTTACATTAACACGGCTGCTTGGTACCCTACAATTGCTCACGACATTCTGAAATTACGCAATGTGAATCACATTCCACGTTGAATATTGCCTATGATTACAACCCTCTCATTCACTTTGTTCCTTCCCCTTGCTGCAACAATATGACTGACTATAGTTTGTTCGCCTGCATTTATACAATTTCCCTGACATTTGCAACTACAAATTTCCTATATTTGGATTAATTCTAACCTTACGAATGGGCTCTTTACATCTTACTCTTCACCTCTGTTATGCATCACATTCACCCCAACTCTGACTCACATTCCTACAGGGAAACACCATGAATTTTGTTTCATCCCCTTCAGGCAACAACTATACAATTCTGACTCACATTTCTAATGCTTAAATTGTATACATAGTCTATACATGCCATACCCCAACAAGCAAAGTTGTGTGTCTAGTTGCCAAATATAGTACAAAAACATTTCCATACATGTATTAAAAGCATAGGCCACCACTTCAACCACCTCCGCGTTGAACAAACACCAACTTCTAGTATTCCCAAACAGATGTAACCTATCGTCTCCCACTCTTTATAACTCATAAACGCAGATGTTTTCTCCCCAAACAGATGACACACAGGTATGTAACGACACACCCTCATATTGAAAATACTGCTTTACTAAAACATAACCTTTTCCTTCGGCAATTTAATTGTTTTCCCTTCACACACATTAACCGCAAACACACATTCCCTTTTTTTTTAATTTTATCTTTCATTACCACGGCTGCCTGTACAATTACTCACGACATTCTGAAAGTGAACCGTATGAATCACATTCCAGATGGAATATTGCCTAAGAGTACAACCCACTCACATACTTTGTTTATTCCCCTTGCGGCAACAATAACATAGACTATTATTTGTTCTACTGAGTATATACAGTCTTCTGGCATTTGAAATTACAGGTTTCCCATATATGTGTTACATCTGACCAGGGGCGACTCTTGCATACAAAATTTGAGGCATATGCCTCAAATTATTTCCAAGAATAAATTTTTGTTATTTTTTTTACATAAAATTAAATTATTTTATTCTCCTTAACCTCATTCAAATAGAAAAAATCAATTATTTTTTGCTAACACTCATATTATTTATCTGTTTGAACTCTTTTTTTGTTTTCAAATCTTTGATAAGGTAGAGTAATAGACTATCAAATATATGAATTAATAGTCGAAAAATGTTGAATAACATAAATTACAATTTTTTTTTATTTCTTCTTAAATTTTCAAGCAATACAACAAACATAGTTAGTAGGATAACCAAGTTATCAACTTCAAATTCTATGATTTTAACTCTTGTTTTTATATAAAGTTTGTCAACTTATTACTAAGAATTATGTTAACAATTCATATAGTAATAGCCCCAGTAAAAGAGTGTTTTCTAATTTGAATTGATAAAATCTTACCTAAAACTAATAATAATAAAAAAGATATTTGAAGAAATCATATATAAAGAAATTCTAAGCAAAAATTTACATCTAAAAAGCTAGAAAAATAATTTTAAAATAAATACATATGAAGTTTATTTAGATTTTAGGCTTTTAATTGAAATATAAAAGTTAGAAAAATAATTTTAAATAAATATATATGAAGTTTATTTAGATTTTAAGCCTCTAATTGAAATTTCGCTTTAGACCTCTAATTACTTTGACCCACCCCTGCTTCTGACCTTAAGCTTGCGCTCTTTACATCTTACTCTACCCTCTTGTATGCATCACAGTCACACCAAATCTGCTTCACAGTCCAGAGGGAAAGTATCATACAAACTAGCATGTAGAGGGCACTAATCGACTTTGTTACATTGCCTTGAGGCAATAATTATATGGACTATTATTGGTTCTTTTGCTTACCTGCAGTCCCTTGGCAATTATAAAAATAGTCATTATAATATATAAATATATCTGTTGCTGCAAGCCTTAGGTTATCCGCACATTGCATTTTACTGATAACGTTTTTTATGCATCAAATTACTGCCAATTATTGCAGACTATTACCCTACGCTACCCTCATCAATGGTACTAATACATTTTTACCCCTGGAGTTAACATTGTTGCACTCATCTCCCCAGGTACCTGCACTCATCGAGATTCAGGCCACATGGCGACTGAGACACAAAGACTGATGTGAACAAACTGCATCACATGTTGAACATCTTAGCAGGGGCTATCATACTGGTCGTCTGGCTTCTTATCCTCAAAGTTGCCACTACATATTTCCTGGTCTTTATGAGCTCTTAGGTTCTTCTGGTCGTATTCATGTTGGGAAACACGACCAAGACGACATTCAAGGCAATAATATTCTTATTTGTGATGCACCCATTTGATGTAGGCGACCATGTTGAAATTGACGGAGTTCGTGTAAGAATTCATCCACTCTTAAAGGACCTTTTATGATTCTTGGGTTACAGATGATTGTAGAAGAGATGAATATATTGACTACGATACTTCTGAGATACGATAGCCTGAAGATCATATATCCCAACAGTGTCTTATCTACAAAGCCCATAAGTAACTACTATCGCAGTACAGACATGCGAGATACAATCGAATTTGGCATGCATATCTCAACTCCTATTGAAAATATAGCATTGATGAAAGAGAAAATAACAAGGTATATATAACTATTCATCTTCCAATGATCAATTTTAGTTGTTTACTTTACGGATCTCTTGTGTTATAGTGGTTGACTTACTCTTTTATGATGCTCAACATAAGAATACACATATCTTAGTAGTCTCTCTACACACAAATCACCCGTCCCGACTCTTTTTCCGGAAATAGTAATGTTGGTAAAATAGATGGAACAAAACGCCTTTTTTGACTTGCTTCTCAACTTAAGCAAGAAACCAGAGTTCCTCTGTGTCAATTTGTTTTTCTTACTTTCTTATTGTGTTTGTATAAAAAAGACATCTTTTCCTTTTTGCAACTCTTTAATATCAACTTTTCACATCACAATGCTTAAGACCACAAGATTCAAAAATATTCTTAACTTTCTAATGCTCCAAATACTCAAAACCAAACAAATAAATTGAAACGAAATGAGTAATATTCATCCCCTTATAATAATTTATGGTATGGCTTCTGTACTGCTAGATATATTTAGAACAAAAGTGATAAGGGATATTGAACACTTAAACAAGATAAGATGGTCAGTATAGATTACACACACAATGAATTTGCAAGACATGGGAGAGATATGGGCCAAGATAGCCCTTTTAGTTGAGGAAATGGTTAAGATATTCAGAGAGTTAGATATTGAGTATCATACACTACTAAAAAAATAGTGAATACCGACCTACAAATACCGACCTCCGGAAGTCGGTATTCCCTGAAATACCGACCTAAAACCGACATTCCAACTTAGGTCGGAAAAAGCTTGGTCGCTATTCAATACCGACCTCTGGAGGTCGGTAGTTACTGAGGTCAGTTTTTATTTTATGTCGGAAAATTCATATATTATTATTTCCGACTTCCTGAGGTCAGAATTGGAATACCGACATTCGAAGGTAGGTATTTTTATTTTTGTAATGTTGAAATTCTGGCCTCCGGAGGTCGGTATTTTTATTTTTGTAATGTTGAAATTTTGACCTCCGGAGGTCGGTATTTTTATTTTTGTAATGTTGAAATTCTGACCTCTGGAGGTCGGTATTTTTATTTTTGTAATGTTAAAATTCCGACCTCCGGAGGTCGGTATTTTTATTTTTGTTTTTTTAAAATTCCGACCTCCGGAGGTCGGTAATTTTATTTTTGTAATGTTGAAATTCTGACCTCCGGAGGTCGATATTTTTATTTTTTGTAATGTTGATATTCTGACCTCCGGAGGTCGGTATTTTTATTTTTGTAATGTTGAAATTCTGACCTCCGGAGGTCGGTATTTTTATTTTTGTAATGTTAAAATTTCGACCTCCGGAGGTCGGTATTTTTATTTTTGTATTATTAAAATTTCGACCTCCGGAGGTCGGTAATTTTATTTTTGTAATGTTGAAATTCCGACCTCCAGAGGTCGGTATTTTTATTTTTTGTAATGTTGATATTCTGACCTCCGGAGGTCGGTATTTTATTTCTGTATTTTTAAAATTCCGACCTCCGGAGGTCGGGTTTTTTATTTTTGTAATGTTTGAAATTTCGACTTCCAGAGGTCGGTATTTTTATTTTTGTAATGTTGAAATTCCGATCTCCGGAGGTCGATTTTTTGCTACAAAATAGGTAGCAAATTGCTGCAATTTTTAGTTGCCCACCTGCATATTTATACCAAAACAACCCAAAGCCAAATAAACTTCATCCAACCAAAACAACACAATATTTTCAACATATACATTAAACTATTTCAAAATAAACTTCATCCAACTTCAAAATAAACTAAAATACGATCAAATTAAACAATTCCAAAAATATAGAAGTCTAAAATGTCAAATAGATACAACTACTCCTAATCACTCTCACTCTCCTTGTCAGACTTACCATTCTCATCACCCTCACTTTTCTTATCAGACTTATCATTCTCATCACTACTGGTCGGACATGGAGGAAGAATATTTCCTAATTCAAAAAGAAAAGTTAGTTGGGCCTGAAGCGCTGCATACCTCTTGTTCTCTACCTCCTTTGCTGCCGCAATCTCCTTCTCTCTATTCCTCTCTTTTTCTTCTCTCTTCTTCTCTCTTTCGGCTACAACAACAAGTTCTGCATGGAGATAAGCTATCTTACTCTCCATTGCAGATATTGTCTCTTTATCCCCGCCATCAAAGCTTGAGGATGATGAACCACAATACCAAGACTTCTTTTTCTAATACGCCTTTTCTGGATAGCCGTAGATTGAACCTCTAATCAGTTCACCAGCATTCTATTTCCATAGATTCTCATTTTCTTCTTGTGTAAATGGTCTGTCCTGACTCTCAAGTGGTAGAGTACTACGATATTCCTGAGATATTCGTATATACCTATCCTGTAATTTAAACAAAGAACTCTACGAATAAGAATGTAATATATACAAGGAAAAGAAAAAAAGATTAGTTTGAATGGAGTTCTTACATATGTCTCTTGAGCACGTGGCTCAATCCATCTTTCTTCTTCTGTGGGGTTCGTACTCTTCTTGACGTGAGTAACCTTGAACATCTCTGCTACAACTACCTGCCTACCCAACTCTTTTTCCTGCAAATAACATATATAGAATATGATCTCATTAATCTCCAAAAAGTACTAATCAAAAAAGAAAAAAAATATTTTACTAAATTAAGAAAGTATACCATTCTTTCCTTTCTAGTAACTTGGCTAATAGCTCCACCAGTGTGCAAAGAGCCTCCCTTTTCTGATGCGCGAGCCATATTTCCAATCTCACTCCTCTTTTTAAATTTTTCATCAGTACTCCAATGTTTCAGTAACAGAGCCCATCAATCCGGTAACATAAACTTAGGCATTCTGTTTTTTTCCGACAGTCACAAAATGTGCTAGAAAACAACTTTGAAGCTTTAAGCTTGAAGTTCACTTGAACGTCATCCTCGTGTTCGGGAGCCCATACATAATATTTCTGTAATAAAAAATAACTAAATATTTATTGTTCAAATGACTGGAGAATTAAATATATATGATGTGAATTTAATTTATATATATTCTTACCTTAAATTCGTTGAACATCTGCCCTTGGGTGTTAAGTGGAATCGAACTCCAATTCGGATACACACCATTATAGTGAGTTTCGATGCACTTTAAAATAATCTTTGCCATACCCACATCCGGACGTAAGCTGAAATACGAGTTCATTGACAAAGTAGAGTAAACAAAAAATAATCAATCAATTAAAACATAAATAGATAAATGAAAGATAAAACATAATTAAATCATACTTGTATCCTAATGGCTCGATGACGAGTCTCCGAAAATTGTCTCTATCGCCTGGCTGAGGACCATGTGCATCTGAGTGCTGGGTGGTGGGAGTATTAGGCTCTGAGCCATTGGATTCAAGATGAAGATTGGAAAGTCCAATTGATCCACTATTAGTATTCAAAGTATTGCACTGACTAGCACTAGATGATGGTATGGTAGACCCACGACCAAGATGTGAATAGCCCTGCAAAGTTTGGTACCCCGAACTAGGTACCACAGTGGGTGTAGATATAGTATAACCAGATTGTGGAGCCACATGAGTAGAGGCATTATGTGACTGGTGTGCCGAGTGAATAGTTGAAACTGAGGCTCGTTTTGAAATATTAACTCGAGAGGGCTCATCAGATATCACGACCCCAGTGGGCCTTCTCATAGCATTTTCCTTAAATTTCTTTTTTTGGATTAGCATATTTTTTTGATTTACCCTTGTCTTTATCTACCATCTATATCAATTAAATATAAAGATTAAAACAAAGTAGTACACAATGATGTCACAATGTCGAACAAATATATCAAACAAAGTTATCATAACATAAGGCTTAATCCAAATAGTCTTTCACAATGTCAAACAAAAGTTAAAACTACTAAAATATAAAGTATACTCAAATATAAAAATCCACTAACTAAACATACAAATTGTTATTCATCCTCTTCAGAAGTTTCTTATCATCTATCCATTCACATGCATCATCTTCGGAAGTTTCCTCCTCATCTATCCATTCATCCTCTTTAGAAGTTTCTTATCATCTGTCCATTCACATGCATCATCTTCGGAAGTTTCCTCCTCATCTATCCATTCATCCTCTTCGAAAGTTTCCTCCTCATCCTCCTCCATATTTGTTGGCATATCTAACTCCTCTCTATTAACTTCTTCTAAAATGTGATCAGGATGCTCCAAATTCATTTCTAACTCAGCATCCACTACTTGATGAACACTTGATATTTCATTTTGATATGCAACATCCAATTCATTCTCAACTTCCACTCGCCCCATCGATTTTGTTTTGATTACAACCCACCAATCAGACTTATCCATACGCAACAGATAAGGAGCATAGTACACTTGCTTAGCATTCTGTGCAATAATAAAAGATCATAAGCCTCATACTTCCTAGTGTGCTTGACTTCAATGATATTATGCTGCTTAAGCTCCCTCGTACCTCTTGAAGTTGGATCAAACCACTTGCATTGGAAAAGTACTATTCTTTTGCTTGGCCAACCCGAATACTCCAACTCTACAATCTCCTGTAGGACGCCAAAATAATCAACATTCTCATTTTGATTTCCATCATCACTTTTAACCCAAACACCACTATTATTAGTTTTCTTATTCTTTGAGTATTTCTCTGTGGCAAATTTAAAACCATTTACGTTATATTGGGACATTGTGTGAACTGTAATCGGTCCCCAAGAAATATCCTTGAAAAATTGATCAAATGTGGTGGCATTTTCTGAATTGTAGACCTATATATGGTTAGTAAATTAAAAGCAATGTTAGTAGAAAGAAGAGTACACTAATCTCTTAATAGGTGTATATATTACAACACTTACCCAATTAGTATACCACGTTATAAATGATGGAAACACTTGATCATGACCATATTGGCTCACAAAATAACTGCAGAACCACATTGAAAATACAGTTAGTTTCCTTAATAAAATCGGAGTTGAATATATGTTGTTTACATACTTAATTTTCTTACTCTAAGAAGGGTTGGACTTTTGGACAATTCAACAAGATGAAGCTCTGCAGATTTTTTCTCCTTTTCGGTAAGTTTGTGCAATGTACACTTTTTTGAACCCTTACCCGGTTGGTTGAAGATTGATAATGATTGCACTGCAGGATCATTCCCAGTAGCATCATGTTGATTAGGTCTGTTTCTCAAACACGACACATAATCATCAAAGTAGTAAGAACAAAAGTGGGATCTTTCTTTAGCTAGATATACTTGAACCATACAGCCCTCCACCCTATGCTTATTCTTAATACCCCTTTTAGACTTGCCAATGCTCCTATAAAATTTTATATTAGATATATAATTTCAAAAGATATATGAATGATTTATGAAATAAGAATAAATATGTTATAGTTACTTACCGCTCAAAAGAATACATCCACCTATATTGGACTGGACCTCCCAGTATGGCTTCATGAACAAGGTGATGGGAAGATGTTCCATCACATCAAAGAACCCAGGTGGAAGAATCTTCTCCAACTTATCACTAATAATAACGATATTTTTGGCCATCCGAACCAGATTCTCTACTCTCAATGTGCTGGAACACAAGTCTTTGAAGAACAAACTGATCTCTGTCATCGGTTTCCATATGTTTTCAGGCAATCCACAAAAAGCAATCAGAAGTAATTGTTCCATGAAAACATGACAATCATGACTTTTCATCCCATGTAATATTCCACGCTCAATGTCAACCCTCTTTCCCAAATTTGAGGCATATCCATCTGGCATTTTCAAGCTTTCCACCCATTCACAAATTTTTCTCTTCTGTTCCATTGTGAATGAATAACTAGCCTTGGGGTTAAGTAACTTGTTGTTGGCAGACTCCTGTAAATGCAACTCCGGTCGTCTACAATGTTCTGGTAAGTCAAGTCTCGCCTTAACATTATCTTTTGTCTTGCCACTCACATCCATTACAGTGTTGAACAAATTATCAAAATAATTCTTTTCAATATGCATGACATCAAGATTATGTCTAAGCAAATTATCCTTCCAATAAGGTAACTCCCAGAATATACTCTGTTTAGTCCAATTATGTGCAACACCATACCCATCAAATTTGTACGGTGGTTCCTCAGTTACCTTTGGAAAATTTTGAACCCTTTCCCAAATATCATCACCTGTTAATATTGGGGGTAGACCATCTCGTTTAGTTTTATTCTTTTTAAATGCATATTTCTTTCTCCTAAACTCATGATCAGGTGGCAAGAATCGACAGTGACAATCAAACCATGAATTTTTTCTCCCATGTTTTAATGTGAATGATTTAGTATCTTCCATACAGTAGGGACATTCTAATTTTCCAGCAGTCATCCATCCAGATAGCATTCCATAGGCAGGAAAATCATTAATAGTCCACATTAAAGTAGCACGCATGTTGAAATTTTGTTTACGAGAAATGTCCCATGTTTCTACCCCCTCAGACCACAACAATTTCAACTCATCAATCAAAGGTTGTAAGTACACATCAATCTTGCTTTTTGGATTACTCGGACCAGGAATGACACAATTCAGAAATATATATGGACTTGTCATACACATCTCAGGTGGAAGATTATACGGTGTAATAAACACAGGCCAACAAGAATATGGTGCAGCCCTAACTGAAAAAAGGGGTGAAACCATCCGCACACAAACCCAGCCTAACATTCCTAGGTTCAGCGGCAAAATCTGGATAAGTTCTATCAAAATGTTTCCAAGCCTCTCCGTCAGATGGATGACACATGACACCAGGTGGCCTTTTATTTTCACGGTTCCATCTCATATAAGGAGCAGAGCTATTTGATGCATATAACCTTTTCAATCTTGGTATAAGAGGTAAATAATGCATTGCCTTAATAACAAGTTTCTTTCTGGTAGAACCAGTCTTATAGCGAGGGTGACTACAAAAGTTACAAGACTCTAGATCGACATCCTCCTTATAGTATAACATGCAACCTTTTTCACAACAATCAATTCTTATCGAGGAGAGTCCTAACTTAGACACCAATGCATTTGCTTTATAATAAGAATCAAGAATCTCTACATTGGGATCAACTAATTCCTTTATAAGATCTATCATAGAGTTCATTGCACCTTGAGAAATATTATTGTCAGATTTGATATCAATCTAACTGCAACAGACAATTTAGAGTGTTGACTCCCGTTGAACAAAGGACTACTACAATCACGCAATTGTTCATAAAAGATGTTTTCTTCTTCATTAGGAGCTTCTTCTACATTTTCTCCTTGTTCAAAATCAGAATGCATCCCAAAAGCATCATCGACCATATCTGACATTCTAGAACCTTGAAAATAATTATGCTCGGTAGATCTACTACTTTCACCGACAACAAAGTTATTAAACATAATGTCACTTTCAACCTCACCATTACTAGTCCAAATTGTATACCCTGGTTTGAATCCATTCATCATAAGATGCATAGCAACAGTCTCTGTTGTATGATATCTCACATTTTCACAATTAATACACGGACACCTAATCAATCTTGAAGTTAAAAAATCATCAAGTGTCTTTGCAAGATTTATACATCTAGTGACACCATCTGCGAATTATGGAATTATACCCGCTCGACCAGGATTGTTTCTATTATACATCCAACTATGATCAGGATCCATCTACACAAACAATAATGATAATTTTAATTCCAACAACTAAATTCACCAACTAAACGACATTATTTATTTTAACTTATTCAAACAACTTAACAACTTTTTAACTTTAACTAGTTTAGTTTTGACTTAATTCCAACTACTAAATTCACTAACTAAACCACAATATTTATTTTAACTTATTTAAATAACTTAACAACTTTTTAACTTTAACTAGTTTAGTTTTGACTTAATTCCAACAACTAAATTCACTAACTAACCCATATTATTTATTTTAACTTATTCAAACAACTTAACAACTTTTTAACTTTAACTAGTTTAGTTTTGACTTAATTCCGACAACTAAATTCACTAACTAACCCACAATATTTATTTTAACTTTTTTAAACAACTTAACAACTTTTTAACTTTAACTACATTAGTTTTGACATAATTCCAACAACTAAATTCACTAACTAAACCACAATATTTATTTTAACTTATTTAAACAACTTAACAACTTTCTAACTTTAACTAGTTTAGTTTTGACTTAATTCCGACAACTAAATTCACTAACTAACCCACAATATTTATTTTAACTTCTTTAAACAACTTAACAACTTTTTAACTTTAACTACATTAGTTTTGACTTAATTCCAACAACTAAATTCACTAACTAAATCACAATATTTATTTTAAATTATTTAAACAACTTAACAACTTTTTCACTATAACTAGTTTAGTTTTGACTTAATTCCGACAACTAAATTCACTAACTAACCCACAACATTTATTTTAACTTATTTAAACAACTTAACAACTTTTTAACTTTAACTACATTAGTTTTGACTTAATTCCGACAACTAAATTCACTAACTAACCCACAATATTTATTTTAACTTCTTTAAACAACTTAACAACTTTTTAACTTTAACTACATTAGTTTTGACTTAATTCCAACAACTAAATTCACTAACTAAACCACAATATTTATTTTAACTTATTTAAAAAAACTTAACAACTTTTTCACTATAACTAGTTTAGTTTTGACTTAATTCCGACAACTAAATTCACTAACTAACCCACAACATTTATTTTAACTTATTTAAACAACTTAACAACTTTTTAACTTTAACTACATTAGTTTTGACTTAATTCCAACAACTAAATTCACTAACTTACCCACAATATTTATTTTAACTTCTTTAAACAACTTAACAACTTTTTAACTTTAACTACATTAGTTTTGACTTAATTCCGACAACTAAATTCACTAACTTACCCACAATATTTATTTTAACTTCTTTAAACAACTTAACAACTTTTTAACTTTAACTACATTAGTTTTGACTTAATTTCAACAACTAAAGTCACTAACTAAACCACATTATTTTTTTTTAAAACTTATTTAAACAACATAACAACTTTTTAACTTTACCTAGTTTAGTTTTGACTTAATTCCGACAACTAAATTCACTAACTAACCCCACAATATTTATTTTAACTTCTTTAAACAACTTAACAACTTTTTAACTTTAACTACATTAGTTTTGACTTAATTCCGACAACTAAATTCACTAACTAACCCACAATATTTATTTTAACTTATTTAAACAACTTAACAATTTTTTAACTTTAACTACATTAGTTTTGACTTAATTCCGACAACTAAATTCACTAACTTACCCACAATATTTATTTTAACTTCTTTAAACAACTTAACAACTTTTTAAGTTTAACTACATTAGTTTTGACTTAATTCCGACAACTAAATTCACTAACTAACCCACAATATTTATTTTAACTTCTTTAAACAACTTAACAACTTTTTAACTTTAACTATATTAGTTTTGACTTAATTTCGACAACTAAATTCACTAACTAACCCACAATATTTATTTTAACTTCTTTAAACAACTTAACAACTTTTTAACTTTAACTACAGTAGTTTTAACTTAATTCCAACAACTAAATTGACTAACTAAACCACATTATTTATTTTAACTTAATTAAACAACATAACAACTTTTTAACTTTACCTAGTTTAGTTTTGACTTAATTCCAACAACTAAATACACCAACTAAATCAATTTTATCATCTATATGATCAAATAGTGTTGGTACTTATGCTCAACAAATGTATTATTTCTAAATTTAAAGCTAAGTGTCAACATTAGATGGACACAAATCGATCTTGCAAGAAAATCAATTTTGTCATCAATAGGATCAACTAGTGTTGGTACTTATGCTTAACAAATTTATTATTTCTAAATTTAAAGCTAAGTGTTAACACTAGATGGACACAAATCGATCTTGCAAGAAAATCAATTTTGTCATCAATAGGATCAACTAGTGTTGATACTTATGCTTAACAAGTATATTATTTCTAAATTTAAAGCTAAGTGTCAACACTAGATGGACACAAATCAATCTTGCAAGAAAATTAATTTTGTCACCAATAGGATCAACTAGTGTTGGTACTTATGCTCAACAAATGTATTATTTCTAAATTTAAAGCTAAGTGTCAACATTAGATGGACACAAATCGATTTTGCAAGAAAATTAATTTTGTCATCAATAGGATCAACTAGTGTTGGTACTTATGCTTAACAAATATATTATTTCTAAATTTAAAGCTAAGTGTCAACACTAGATGGACACAAATCGATCTTGCAAGAAAATCAATTTTGTCATCAATAGGATCAACTAGTGTTGGTACTTATGCTTAACAAATATATTATTTCTAAATTTAAAGCTAAGTGTCAACACTAGATGGACACAAATCGATCTTGCAAGAAAATCAATTTTGTCATCAATAGGATCAACTAGTGTTGGTACTTATGCTTAACAAACACATTATTCCTAAATTAAAGCTTAATATCAACACTAGATGGACACAAATCGATCTTGCAAGAAAATCAATTTTGTCATCAATAGGATCAACTAGTGTTGGTACTTATGCTTAACAAACACTCGACGGACACAAAAAAGTTATCACAAAATTAAAGCTAAGTATTAATATTAGATGGACACAAACACATTATTGAAAACAATTGTACTTGAACTTAAGAAATTTAGAAGCACCAACCTTATCTCCAACTTTGATGAAAGAAGAAATATAGTCTTGTATCAACTTTTTGAGATGTTGAGCTTCCTCAGTTGCCTAACACGAAAAGTTCTTAAATTAATTAAATATAAACTTCATATCCAAGAATATTAGTTATATATATATATATTCAAGTTTTAATAAGTTCAAGTTTCAATTCAAGTTCATATCTAATTTCTAAACTTAATTAGTTATATATTCAAGCTAATTAGTTCCAAGTTCAAGTTCTAATTTCAAGTTCATATTCCTAATTAAGTTCAATTTATAGTAAATTCAACTTATAATTAATTATAAGTTCTAATTAAGTTGTAATTCAAATCCCTAAAATTCTAAATTCAAACTAGCTAGCTAGTGTCCCAACTTCAAACTATTAATTAGTCCTAAAATATCAAATATAATTCAAACTATTAGTCCTAAATTCCAAATTCAAACTAGCTTTAAAATTACAAATTGAAAGTACTCCTAGAATTCAAAAATCAAACTATAGTGCTAAAATCCCAAATTCAAACTATTAAAAGTCCTAAAATCTCAATAATAATTCAAACTAGTCCTAAATTCAAAATTCAAACTAGTCTTAAAATCACAAATTCAAACTAGCCCTAAAATCCCAAAATTTACCAACCCTTAATCCAAAGGAGAATCATGATCATGTTAAACAGGACACAAAATAGGGCAATAATACCACTGTTAAGCAAAACACTCTTGTTGTCAACTCCAATTTTCCCAAAATTTCCAGCAATTTTGAGAAGCAAAATCAACTTCCCAATAGGAGCAAACCTGGAGGTCAAAATACCACTGCCCATACGGGCAACAACCATCAAAGCTTTCAGAACCATCAGAACAACTCCAAGAAAGAGCAAATTCCTGAACCTGCACCTTTTACTGTGATCCAGACATTTGCAGCAAAACTCAAACAAAACCAAAATCAGAAAGTGGATTGTTTAAACCTGGCAGCCCATGAATTTACCACCAGACAGTGCCTACCAACAGTTATTTTCAATTCACAAGCAACAAACACAAACTAACAATCAAACAAACTAACAAACAATCAAACTAACAATCAATAAAACTAAGTATATTAGTACTCTAATTTTGAGATACTTCAACTAAATAGAAACAAAAGTAATCTTTTATGGAGGTTCTAAAAATTCACCTTGAGTAAGAAGGTTGGGGATGGTGGCGCGAACTGAGAAAACTGACATGGAGGCGGCGCGACCTCCTGTTGCTGGGTGCGACCAGCAGCTGCGCGCGACCTTCCTCTACCTCTGCAGCTGCGCGCGATCTTCCTCTGCTGCTGCGATGGTGGCGTGGCGTGGTGCTGGTCGGGGATCGTGGCGTGGCGCCGGTCAGGGAGGCTGGGGATGGGCGCTGATGGGGGTGGGGCGGGGGTGAGTGAGACTTCACTTAGGTTTTGAGACTTCACTTAGGACGTAGGAGTGAGACTTGATATTATCCTTCTTTTTTTAAGATAATTGTTTAATTTACTGACCACGGAATGTTGGTATTTTTAAAAATAATTATCTATATTTAAAAATATTTAATAAATATCGACATAGTGAAGTCGATATTATTTAAATAAAATAATAATTTAAATATACCGACCTCTTTAGGTCGGTATTTATTAATTTATTTTAATATAAACTCAGCTCTTGAGGTTGATTTCATTAATTAAACATATATATATGATCAACAGACGTTTAATTTAATAAATTTAATTTATCGATTAAGTTAATTTTATAAATTTAAATTATATAACTCCTAATTATATAAATTTATTAATTTTATTGATCAACAAAGTTTATCAATATCAAACATATATATATATATAAAAAAAATTTAACTACACATCAACAAAAGTTTAATTTAATAAATTTAATTTATCGATCAAGTTAATTTTATAAATTTAAATTATATAACTCCTAATTATATAAATTTAATTTTATTGATCAACAAAAGTTTATCAATATCAATAAATAAATAAATATATATATATAAAATTTAACTATACATCAACAGAAGTTTAATTTAATAAATTTAATTTATCGATCAAGTTAATTTTATAAATTTAAATTATATAACTCCTAATTATATAAATTTAATTTTATTAATCAACAAAAGTTTATCAATATCAAATTTAATATATAAATCTCCTTGAATTGATCCTCGGTATTTCTTTAATTGATAATGTATTTCATATCTAAAAAGACTTGATTTGTTAAACTACTCGAGGAGTATATAATTAATCGACGTATTTCATACTCCGATAAGGTATCGTTTACATGTCATCATAATTAGGAGGTGATCACTACACTTAACATCCATTCAATTAGATCGAACGTATATAATAATACTATCTCGCATTTCATACTCGAATGGATTATATGTTAGCTCTTCACCTCTACATCATGAAATGAGATATTAAGTTCATGATTAGACGATGGACTGATAGAATTTGTACATTACTCTAGAAATATAAGTATAATTATCTCCTAATTCATATCAACGTAGTTTCATACTCTAAATATGGATTATAGATATTTTTTTATTTATTCCACGAATTCTAACTTTTTATTTATAAAAGTATACAAAATTGTTACACTTTTTGAACAATTAATTGTAGGTGTAAAATGAAATTTTAGTATTATGCACAATAGCAAAATTATGAGTATTAATAGGAATATTCTAAACAAACCGACCTCTGGATGCCGCTTTTATTGAAAGTAATTAGATTTAATAAAAAATACCAATGTCATGAGGTCGATATCACATTAAATTTTAAGATAAATAAAAGTAATTATGTTAATTAAATAATATTGACATCGGGAGGTTGGTATTTTCTATTAAATTATTTTTTAACTTGTATAAAACCGTCATTCGGATGACAATTTATTTAAAGTTAATTGAAAATATTAATTTATTACATAACACAAAATCGTCCTCCGAAAGACGATTTAAATAAAATTAAATCAAAATAGAAAATAATACCGACATCAAGAAGGTCGGTTTTTATTGTAATTCATTTTCTAGGAAAAATTCCGACCTCTTGAGGTCGGAATTTGGTTTACCCGCAAACCGCAAATCGACCTCCGGATGTCGCTTTTAAAAGTAATTAGATGAAATAAAAATACCGACCTCCGGATGTCGCTTTTAAAAGTAATTAGATGAAATAAAAATACCGACCTCCGGATGTCGCTTTAATTAATAGTAATTAGATGAAATAAAAATACCGACCTCATGAGGTCGGTATTTTAATTACATACTATTTAATTTTACCGATATTCGGAAGTCGGTATTATAAAATATTTAATTGAGAAAAAATTTCGACCTCAGGAGGTCAGAATTTCTAATGAATTACAATAAAAACCAACCTCTTGATGTCGGTATTATTTTCTCAATTAAATATAAAAAATACCAACCTCATGAGGTCGGTATTTTATATTAATTTATTTTTACTGTTTAATTTTACCAACATACGGAAGTCGGTATTATAACTTTTTTTGTTTTTTATTTTACACAAAACCTATTGAGAAAAATTAAAATATTGTTATTTATTTATTTGTTTAATACCGACATCAAGAGGTCGGTTTTTGTTGTAATTCATTTTTTCCGGGAAAAATTCCGACCTCTAGAGGTCAGAATTTTGTTTTCCCGCTTTCCGCAAATCGACCTCCGGATGTCGCTTTTAAAAGTAATTAGATGAAATAAAAATACCGACCTCCGGATGTCGCTTTTATTAATAGTAATTAGATGAAATAAAAATACCGACCTCATGAGGTCGGTATTTTAATTACATACTATTTAATTTTATCGACATTCGGAGGTCGGTATTATAAAATATTTAATTGAGAAAAAATTCCGACCTCAGGAGGTCGGAATTTTTAATGAATTACAATAAAAATCGACCTCTTGATGTCCGTATTATTTTCTCAATTAAATATAAAAAATACCGACCTCATGAGGTTGGTATTTTTATTGTAATTCATTTTTTCCGGGAAAAATTCCGACCTCCAGAGGTCGGAATTTGGTTTTTTCGCTTTATTTTGCATAAAAACCGACTATTTGTAAATACCGACCTCCGGAGGTCGGAAATTACCGAACTCCATTTGAGGTCGGAAATTTTTAGGTCGGTATTCACTGTTTTTTTAGTAGTGGTATGCTCCCTCTTGATGTCAATGTTCGTAATATGCCACACTTGTCGTCGAGCAGAGTCCCTTCTAACTGGACTCTTTGTGCATAATTGATGATTGAAGCGTCTATTCATCTGATAATCCTCATCAGAGACAATTAATGGAAGGTGAGTTTGTTAATGAAGCATTGTAATCTTGAAACTTATCTATGAGTTCAGATGGTAAAGCAGTTTTGATCAGTCAATATTTGGGGAGTTATGTACATAATGAGCTGGTCTCACTTTTAGTTGAAAATTTAGTAAGCTATTTGGTTTGATACAACTCAATACAAGTGGAACCCAAAGCCGTTATGATCGGGCCAAACAAAGACAACTACTAAAGAAACATATATCGAATTATTGGAGTTAATAACTTAAAAGGTCACTGAACTATAGGAAATTATCTAACAGAGTCATTGAACTTCTGTTTTATATCAATAAAATCACTAAACTTAAGACTTTTATCTTTAAAAATCAGCAATGTACATTTTTCATTAAAACAAATTTTAGATGACAAATTAAATTATTTTTTATGTCATATAATTATAATTATAAACTCCACAAATAAACAAAATCATAAAATCTATTAATTTTGAAAGGATAAGTCTCTAAACTCTATGAGACCAGAAAGGAACGGTAAATCAGATCCCATAATACACAGGATGCTTGGCATCAATTAGCTGCCTGAGTAATTAGGATCAGCCACTGCATATATAATAATAATAATAATAAACAACAAAGTTGAAAATTCGGCCGATGCGTTCAAACTGATGGCATAGAGCGAGAGAGGAAAAAAACTCGGTATAAAAATAAATACAGTAGATTTTATAATTTTTGTATGGGTGGAGTCCATGATTACATGACATAAAAATAATTTGATTTGCCATTTAAAATTTATTTTATTGATAAATGTAATTGAGTGATTTTCTAAAATAAAAGCCTTAAGTTGAGTGATTTTATTGAAACAAAACAAAATTTAATAATTTTGCTAGATAATTTCCCATAGTTCAGTGACCTTTTAAGATATTAACTCTAAATTATTGTGTTCATTGTTGCGTGTTGTATAAATAATACCCCGATGAAATAGTGAGGGCAGCACTACTGTAACTTTTAACTGTGGTATCACCACTTCACCATTTGTATGGAATTTATGGTTATCTTCAGTAAGTTACTTTTATAACAAAGACACTGCCAAAAAACACCATGAAGAAGTACATTACTCAAGCGTAAAGCGGTAATATTTAGGAATCTATAATTGGAGACCCATAAATTACGGTTACAACTGTAGGAAAAGTCATCTAAAAAAACGATATATTGTGACTAATATAATCTAATGCATTTACATACACATGTCAATCTCAAGACGAGGGAACCACGTGCAACGCACGTGCGGTGAATCTAGTTACCTTAAAAGCATGAGCTCCTAACTTAAATGTTAAATTACTATAATATCCCTAAGTTAGGTTGTGACTTTTTCGATGAGTTGTGACTTTTTCGATAAGTTGTGATTTTTTCGAAGGGTTGTGATTTATCGATGAGTTGTGACTTTTCCAAAGAGTTGTGACTTTTCCAATAAATTGTGACTTTTTCAATAAGTTGTGACTTTTCCAAAGGGTTGTAACTTCTCAAAAAGGTAATGACTTTTCAGATAAGATACAAAAAACATTTGTTCATACTATCCTTTGTTGACTATAAATAGAGGGTCTTCCTCTCATTTTTCAACCACAATTTTTTTAATCTTCTACTCTTCTTCTTCTTGCATTTTAAATTTTTTATGTGATTTATTGTCGTTGAGTGAGTTCGAAGTTTAGCGGATATGAGGTACCACTATTCTGATGAAGTAAGTCATTCTATCCTAAGAGGGTATATTTCATAACCCCGAGTACTTGAAGAAAATTATTTTGATGATATAATAATTATTTTTTTGGTTAATATATACATTAGTATGTAATGTTCCAATATATAAAGGTAACATTATGTAGTCTAAATTCATTTATATTCGTTAATAATTTCTCTTGTGATGTAGATATATGCTTTTGAATATCTTTTTCAAAATCTAGAGAATTATCATGATTTATTTTTGATACTCAAGACAAAAGAATGACTTTATTTATCAATGCTACTTATGTGATTTAGACTCTCATGAAGTTTACTTCAAAACAGTAATTACTATATAAACAATGCCCTTTTGTTTTACTTATTTACTATTTCTTAATATTTCAGTATTTTAGATGAAAAAAGTTCATATGACTTGTAATAACGCCAACTGAAATTTGTATTAGTTTAATTTTTTTAATTATTTAACAGTTAATTTATGAGATAAATATTTTCATTAATGCAAATATATATTTATATTTGGGTAGGTATTTGTATTTAAATTAAAGTATTATATATGTCACAAATGTATTATCAAGTTAACAAGATCTTCTAACTTCAAAATATATTATTTTAAAATGCTCCGATTTTATTTTAAAAAAAAAAACTCAGAACCAATGTGAAAATATGTGAATATACAAAATGTAGTTGTTCTCTTCGCATGTTCATATGACATCTAAACAATTTAACGTAGAATACGCATGCAAAGCACATTGGTTAGATGACAAGAGAAATACAAAGCAAATATTGTCTATAAGACAATATTAGTGAGATAAGACTAATTACATGATTAACCTCATCAAACTAAAATAAGTATATACATTATTACATTTAACTAATAAAAAATTTCATTGACCATCTTCATAGGTTTGTGTGAATAAGAAATATAAATGACGATCTACGTTGAACATTCACAAAAAAATCTGCAATATTTATTTTTTGCTAAGCTTATTATTCATATCTTTGCTTAAATAAGCAATACTATTTACTATAACATATATTTTTGAAATTGGTAATCACGTGCAACACACGTGTCAAAAAAACTAGTTAATATAAAACTTTGGTGTGATTTTTCCCTTCCTTGAGTTAGGAAGGTTTCCACAATATATCTATTTTGTTGTCGTTTAAGTAATTTTTCGTGCATTATTCAAGAACCTGGTTCTTGAATACAAGGTAGAATTTCTTCAGTATTAATATTTAATATGGAATGTACTGTAAATTAAGAAATCAAATGGATGAAATTCATTTACAAAAGAAAATATCTTTACATGGTGAATTATTAAATTCAAATATTACGGCCAAAATACCTAAAAAATTGAAGCGTATAATCATCATAAAGAAGGAGTTTTAAGAGTCAAAAATTTAGAACTTGTGTAGCTTCGTTGCTTTCTCTTGGAATTATAGTGAGGGCTTCGTTGTATACTAGAAGTCTCAAACTACCACGATTAGCTTGGTAACCGAATTCGTTGATTTGATCGGAATGAATATCATAGGAACTCAAAGTTCCAGTTCCGGTTTGAAAAAGTAATACATGATCCTTCCAAATTGCAAACGAGGATTCAATGGGAAGAGGTCTGATTGTATATTTCTTAATCCATGTCTCATCTTCACCATACTCCTTTATGAACCAAATATCTGTGAACTCTTGTCCTGGTTCAATATGGCATTTTGGATGTGGGTAACAAATTAAGGTTAGAGAGTTTTGACAAACTGTGAGCCCATAACCTTTATTGTCATAGAAATAACAAGTATCAGGCAATTTTATGTTGCGAAAAGATTCGGTGGTTAAGTGAAAGCAGAGAACGATGGGCACTGCATCATCATCCTGTGCAGTCCAATGACAGGCTCCACTAAAAAAGGCTTCGGAACTAACATAGCGATGCACCCTGGGCAACAACTTTACTGTAGGAATGACCCACCTCCAAGTATCTGTGCAAAAATCATAAACCTCAACTCTGCTATGTCTCGCTTCAAAATCCCTATCATAAGGTTCCGAAGACAGTTCATAAAACCTGACTACCTTGTAATCTTTTTCGATTGAGTCATATCCAAAACCAAGACCTCTGGTGACATAAACGAAATCTTTTGGACACCTAAAAGGGCTGTGTGGGAGAAGTCTATATTTTCTAGTAGTAGGATTTAGAAAAATGATGTCTTCAAAATCTGTCAAAGCAATCAAACCATGAGAAGAACCAAGGAGCTGTTGAAATTGAACACAAAAATCAGTGTCAAAATATGGTACATCTATTTCTGGAGAAACGTGCTTTAGGGTATCATCATTATCATCGTTATCGTTACTGGAAAGAAAATACAATATATTTTTATATAGGTTTTCATCTAGAAAGATGGGTCGCTTTAAGATAAGCAATTCATCTTTTGTGTTTCTTCTGCGGTTGCGATGAAGATTGATGAAAATGGAGCAATGTATGAGAGTGTACAAAATTTTAGAAATGCTCTTGAATCGCATCAGAGATTTCACTGGCAACTCTAAAAGAATGTGAATCACCACATCTTCGTGCAATTTCTTCATAATTCCATCTAACATCTTGGATTCTCACAACTGTAATGTCTATTTGCTAATATCTGCATACAAATTAAAAATGTTCCTTCCTTCAGCTACTTGAGGAGCGATCCGTGCAAACATGAATATTTGTGGTTATTACGTTTTTCAACTGCTTTCTTTTCGTTTCATCTAGTGTTGTAAATTATAATTAGCACTAAATGCCCGTTAAATCACGCTACACCACCTTCCTTAAAAAATGGGTTAAATTTTTCTTTTAATGAAGTAAAGTAATTTCTAAAACATTCATTCAGTCATTTACTTAATTTCCTCAGTGACAGATGATTAATTAGACAACAACCACTATAGTTATATTAGATTCCAAAAAGTTAATATATGAAAGAAACTAAGAAAGTGATATATAATCTTATCACCTCAATTCCTATTCATGTAATGCCCAACACATTATATCTTGTAAGCTTAAAAGAAAAAAAAAACGAGGGTCCAATATAATACGACCATTTACATTAAAACTAGCTATTAGGCATCATTGACTAATAATACATTTGTTTATAAAAAAGATTCACAACAATACCTAGTACTCCCTCAGTCCCAATTTATGTAACACATTTCGGATTTGAAGATTCAAACAAGTCTATCTTTGACCGTAAATTTTTCATATATCTTTTAAATATTTGGAATTATCAATTATTGAGACTTATAGTACTTTTTATGTAGTTTACAAATATAGAAATCTCATTTTAAATAATTTGAAGATTCCATGAACAAATTCTCGGTCAAACTTAAATTGTTTGACCCTCGAAAAGTGAAATGTATACATAAATTGGGACAGAGGGAGTATTACACTACACTAAAAAACTAATTTTTAGCAATAATTAATTAACGATAATAGTTTAATTGTCGCGGAAGATGTTCTTTTAGAGGCAATTACATTATACTTATAAATGTTAATTAAACCTATAGCAACATTGTTTACAATGACAATTAACTAGTTCTGATAAAGACTTTAGGACTCTTTGTTAATATGCATATTTATTGTTGTTGTTGTCGTGTTATATTACCACCACCTAAAGTAACAATTGGTCTTCTAAAAAAAGTACGTAAGGAGGAATCCTTTATATAATTTTCAGTGGTCATTATATATATATATATATTTATTTATTTATTTATTTTTTTATTATATTTTTTTATTTTAAAATAGGGAAGAATTAGGAGGTGAATACTGTTAACTCCTTTATTCAGATTAGTAAATCAGAAACACTAATAATGAAAAAAAAAGAACTAACAGAGTGCACAAAACTCACAATATGTCCTTAAGGAATTTGACTCCTCACTGTATAACTGGAGGTTGTGGATTATTTCCTCCCAAAATAAAACAGATAAATTATTAAAGAATCAGTGGTACCTCAAACTTCAATAACTTCGACAAACTCAAAAGTCAGAAACAAGATCACACGCAAACTCTATTTTGTTCATAAGAAAATGTATGCAAAAAGAAAGAAATTTTTGATGCAGAATAATAAGAGAAAATGCCTTTATTTATAGCTAACAAAGGATAGTATGGAAATGTGTTAATTATGCCTTATCAGAGAGATCACATTCCTTTTGAAAAGGGACAATCTCTCAGAAAGGTCACAACCCTTTGAAAAGGCACAACCTTTCGAAATGGTCACGACCCTTTAGAAAAGACACAACCGTTCATAAAGGACAACTATTCCTCCGGCTACCACCGGAGATGTACATAGGGATGGCACAACATCTGATGAGTCAGATGTAGAGACCGACGAGGAGCAGATAGATCTGAGAGATGCTGAGGTGTATGATGATTTGACTAACCTGGAGGATGCTATGTTTGAGACTGCACGCCAGGCCTCTTTGAGAGACACCACCATGGGTGGGTCCAGTGGAGCTGGTCCTTCTGAGGTGACTTCGGGCACTGATGCTTTAATTGACTGCTTGTTGGTGTTCGAGAGAAACCAACTTGATTTGAGATAGATTGTTTGAGATAGATTGTTTGAGAGAAAGTTTATCTCCATTAAAGTTTAGCTTATTCACTAATTTACAACTATTTACTAACAATTGCAATTACCCATTTGTCCAAATTAGTCCATAATCAAATCACATTCCAACAACCCGTCTCAATATTATTACTTTCGTGTTATTTGTTGTTGTAGTTGATAATTACAATCAAATCCCCCCTCTTATTTGACACTTGTGTCACCCTTAATTTGGAATATGTTTTTATTCGTAAATATTTATTCCTATGATTGACTTAAACATATTCATACGTGTCTATTGATTGTCAAACACGTACCACTCCCTGTGGGATTCGACCCCAACTCACTTAGTTGGGTTATATTACTGATTAACGATTGTTGACACTTAGAATTGGATGAAGTGTCCTGATACGTGAAATCAGGTAGGCATGTGTTAGCCTTTCCCCAAACACTTTAATGATGACGAACAAACACCATGGTTGGTATAGTTTGCTCTTTTCCTCTTCAGTTAGGACACTTTTATTATTTTGAGAGTGGGTTGCCTCTTCTACGACTGCTTGTTTTTTGGGCATTTCGTAGGTCTGATTCAGAGCATTTTGCTTGTCAGTCAGCACTTCTTTGAAGGTGTATGGTCATTGTTCATCTTCTATCATGTGACCTGCATTATCCGGTGGCTCCGGCGGGTTAGGGGGTCTTGGGGATGGTAGTTCTGGGTAATTTGGGGAAGAATTGGCCATACTCTAGAGAGAGAATTCCGGAATTATCTTTTGCTTTTTGCGTTTCGTTTTCCTTGGTACTTTTAATAAGTTAAACATATTATGTGCATATGATGCCATTTAATACTTCTGATTTATTAGATATTAGTGTATTTATTCGTGCTTCGCGCGAAATTGAATATATTTTAAAAATAATTGATGTCCTTAATTGACTATTTTTCAATAAAAAATGTATAAAAAGCAATTACAAATCAAGTTACGATCTTAATGTTGTCTATTCAGAAAACTGCTAGAAAGATATTTTCAAACTTTAATTTCCGCTTAACATTGCCGATAAAAAGAAGAAAAACATAGAAATTATCTTAAGAAAAAAAATTAAGCTGATTATATAACATTACATCGGAGATTATACTTTGCAATGGAAAATAAAAGAATTGATTCACATAATATATAATAAACTGTATATTTATAAGAAGTCATGATGTCATTAGTAATTTTTGATGTGTACTTATCTACTCGATTATATGAAAATTTTCATAGAGTGACAAAATATTTAGAGTACATGAACAGGGTGGCTCAAACCCATTGGTGGCCTAAGGCCAAAATCAAACTAGAGGCCTTAAATCTATTTTTCTAGCTTTTTGAGATGCAAAGTTGTTAATAATTTTTGTGTAGTCAATCTCTTATAATAATTCCTTTTCAATCGATAATATAGCCAAACCACTTAATCTTTCTTGAGACATTGTCGATCTTAAATAAGATTTTATTATTTTTAATTTTGAAAAACTTCTTTCGGCTGAGGCGACTGTTACGGGAATTGTTAACATTATTCTATAAGCAATGTAAGCATTTGGAAAAGAATCAAGTCTTTTTATTTGATTGAGTATCTCAATTAGAGTATTGTCTTCTACTTTTATGATTTTCCTTAACACTTTTAATTCAGAAAATAAGTCTAAACCGTCAATATCGGAGTGAGTATTATGTTTTAAGGAACATTCAAGATTAAGACAATATTTTTTAAAATTCTCATCATCTAATGATCTCAATTTTTTTCCACTAAATAGAAAACCAAAAATATTTTCATATACTTCAAATTGTTCAAATCTATTTTGAAGTGAAAAGATGGCTTGGTCTACTATGTATAAGAAGTAATCAATTCTAAATGATTCTTCAAGAGATCTTGTGATTTCATTATCAACATTCTCATCAAATTGTTTTTTTTCTATAAATTACACGTTTCTTACGAAATACAGGTTCAATATTCATCTCTAATGCAATTTTCTTAGCCGAAATCACAGCACTTGTAAATCCTTCTTCTCTATATGTTTTAAAAAAAGAAACTAAACCTCTTAATTGATCTATAGCGACATCAATATGCATAATCTTGTTCTTAATTTCACTTGCCAATAATTTATTAATTCATTTTGTATATTATGTCCAAGATAATGATTATGAATTTCATCATGTTTGATTCGTCGAATATGTTCTTGCATAATTGGATCAAATTCTGCAATCATTTCAATAAGACTCAAGAAATTTCCGTTATTTTCTTGATAGATTTTTTCATTTTTCCCCCTAAATGCCAAATTATTTCTTCCAAGAGTTTTTATGACGGAAATAATTCTTGACAATACATTTTTCCAATGTTCTCTATCTCTATTAATTTGGTCTTGAATGTTTTTATCGATTGTTTTATTATTACGCAATCTAAATTCTAAATCAATCCATGAACTCATATTAATAATATGTTGGCTAGTTGTTTCATGGGTTCTAAGCTTAGTAGTAAGATTTTTCCAATCTCTACTACCTTCATTAGCTAACTTATTATTCTTTGCATTAAAGGTTGTATTAAATAACTTACAACAAAAACAAAATACCTTATTCAAATCTTTGGAATAAACTAACCATCTTCTTTCATGTCTTTCTCCATTTGCCAACTTTTGAAAATAATATGTAGTAGAAAAGTGCCTTAAAAATTTATCCTTTGGAAAACATGTGTCGGTAATTCTAATTGGTCCCTTTTCTACTAAAAAGTCTCTTAACTTTGTATCAACAATATTCCATTGACTAGGATCATAAATATTTTTAGGAGTATGATTATTTAATTCATTTATAAGTTCTTGATTTTCTTGGGAATCTACATCCAACTTTTCACTAATTTCCTCTCCTTCTTCTTCTTTTTGGTTTATATCATTATCTAACTCAACTTCAACTAAGTTTGTAACTTGTTCTTCTAAAGAGCATTCCCCTACCTTTTTTGATTTAATTTTATCATTGTTTTCCAAAAATTTATCAAGAGCACCTTTTTGAGATTTTATCAAGTTATCGACTTTTCTTTTTCTTTTAAGTTTTGAATGACCGGATTCATATTTTCTAGTTGACATATTAAAATCTAACAAATATTTTAAACACTATTTACAATATCAAATAAAAAATATAATAAACATAAGACACAAAACAAAAATAATATTAGAAATTAGAATGTTATTACCAAATTCAAAAGCTATGAAGACTTGATTTTCGAAAATGAATCGGATTGCTGCAATATAGTTTCCTCCAAATTTAAAATATAAATTATCAATAGAACAAGTAAATTTTTTTAGCTTTGAATAAGAGAGAGATGTAAGATTAGAAAAGAGAAAGTGAGAAGAAATAGAAGGGAGAATGATAGAATATATAAAAATAAAATTAGAAAAAAAAATAAGGTAAAAAAAAGAAGATAACTTGTAAGTTAAAAAAAAAGTACACAACTTTTCAACTTTTTATGGGAAAGTTAAAAAGTCATAGTCATATCTATGACTATCACTTCATTTAGCCGTTTAGACTTATTGACTTAGCTCTAACAATTTTTTTTAAAAAAAATTTAATCTTTCCTAATTAACTAAAAAATGGGGCCTTTGCATTTATTGTCTTAGTTCTAATATTTTTTTTTAAAATTTAATCCTACCTAATTAACTAAAAAATGAGGCCCCCTAAAATTGGGGGCCTAAGGCCAAGGACTTTTTTACAAGCCTTGCCAGCCGCCCCTGTACATGAAGTGTCAAGTTGTAGAAAGGTATACCAAGAGTTGGATCAATGTTTGTCCCTAACACATCTAGAAGAGTGGAAGAATTTTATAACATTAATCTAACTCTTATTGTAGTCATCACTAAAAAAAATTAATATATGATAATAACTATTCAAAAAACAACTCCTTTAATGTGAAAAATCAAGATAGATTATTTTTACTTTATATAATTACAAGTTAAATACATATTAATTACATTTATTATATTATAACTATAAAAGAACTTTTTATTATATATGCACACATAAATGATAATTCTTTCTTCATTCTTTTGATTAAATAATTTATTTATCAATTAAAAGTTTTAAAAATATTTAAAAGGTGATTTATTTATTTTGTGATTGATTTCTAATATGATAGACCATATCATACATTTTTAGTGGCAATACTATCTAATTGCTATAAGAAATGTACCATAGGTAATATTATGCCTTTCAACATTGACAAAAAAAATAAAATATTAATTAGAAATTGAAAAACAAATACACACATATAAAGAAGTGAAAGAGTTTTATAACATTAATTTGATTATCATTGTAGTCATCACTAAAAAAAATAATATATGATAATAACTATTCAAAAGATACTCCTTTTTTAATGTGAAAAATAAGATAGATAATTTTTCTTTAAATAATTATAAGTTAAATATATATTACTCACAAATGCACTTTTATTATAGCATAACTATAAAATAACTTTTTATTATATGTGTACAAATAAATGAGATTTTTTTTTCATTCTTTTCATTAAATAATTTATTTATTAATTAAAAGCTTTGCAAATACTAATAAGATGGTTTACTTATATATTTTTAAGGGCAATAATATCTAATATCTATGAGAAATATAGGTAATATTATATCTTTCAACAATGACAAAAAATTAGAATATTATGATAATAACTATTCAAAAGATAACCCCTTCTTTAATTTGAAAAATAAGATAGATAATTTTTGCTTTAAATAATTATAAGTTAAATATATATTAATCACAAATGCACATTTATTATAGCATAACTATAAAATAACTTTGAGATTTTTTCTTCATTCTTTTCATTAAATAATTTATTTATTAGTTAAAAGTTTTAAAAATACTAAACAGACGGTTTACTTATTTATTTTGTGATTGATGTCTAATATGATAGACTATATAATATATTTTTAGGGGTAACAATATCTAATAGCTATGATAAATGTACCATAGGTAATATTATACCTTTCAACAATGACGAAAAAATTTAGAATATTAATTGACAAACAAATACACACAAAAACAAAAACAAAAACAAAAACGTGATACTTTTCATCTGCATTCATCCGCATAATAACAATGTTTGTAGATATCTAATCAAAATAAAATAAAAAAGAATAAAATAATATTAATTGTAATTAAATCAATACATTAATGAATCTTCAAAATATTTGGAAACCATTCAAACTTTTATTCTAATATGACCATCTCTTTTGATGAATCTTCTAAGATAATTAAGTTTCCTTCTTCATTTTGATGAAGTCGTACCAAACTAATGTGAACATCTCTATGATGAATTTTTGAAGAATATATATGTATGATTTTTATCAAAGGGAAGACCATATCATGACATTATTAAGTACATGAAAGATGAAAAAGAAAGAATGAAAAAATGGAAATGGACATTGAGCATCTCTAAAGAAGATTGTTATTTATAGATTGGGTAAACCATAACAATAGTTAGAAAGAAGTTGAAGAGGCATATTATTTATAAGCAGAGAAGATAAATAGATGAAGGTTTTTTGTAACTTATTAGACATAATTAGAATAGTAAATATGATTGAATTTTTAAATTAATAAACAATTATTTATTGAGAAAATGAAGAAGAAAAATCAAAAAAAGAAGAAAAAAATATAAATGGGAATGGAGGCCTTAGAGGGGTGCCACATCACCTTCTCTATGTTTCTCCTATATCTATATATATAGATTCATTTTGTTTTCTACAAAATTAATTTTTTTTCTCAACTTTGAAGAATTAAATTTTGCTAATTTTTATAATTTAATTATGAGGAAACTATGTTACTTAATAGTATTTATTTTAGTAAAATGTTGCAATAGAAAAAATGAGAAAACACACGTGTGTGATGGGAGAGAGAAATGTCCGAGGAAAAAGTTTTTTCCGATCCAATTCAAATGAGAGATAGAAAATGTTCAGGAAGTTGTTACTATCCAGAAAATTTTCCATTGCAACATACATGTCGAATATTATACACAATGTCGGATGGAATTATGAAGAAATTGCCCCAAGATGTCACCAGCTGTATTATTTTGAGACTTGCAGTGAAATCTCAATTGCGATACAAGTATATCTCCAAAACTTGGTGTACTCTATTGGACTCCTCTTATTTTATCAATCTTCATGCGAAGCGCCTCACCACCACCAAAGACGAATTAATTCTCTTAAAACGATCCTTCGAAGAAGGACCTAATCAGTATAAAAATGTCTTATCTTTTCTTTCTGGTTGTGATGATGATCATTATCCCATTTCTCCAAATATAGATGTTCCGTATCTATCTACAACTTTTGGTAGTGTGACTCAACATATCATGGGGCCTTACAATGGTCTAATTGTCCTGTCTGATAATGAACACGTTGTCTTACTTAATCCCTCCACTAGGAAATACAACCTGCTTCAACCCAGTCCATTCAAAATATGTCCTCCGGGGTTCGACCGTTATATTCGTGGTCTAGGATTTGGCATTGACTTGACGATGAATGATTACAAATTTGTTAGGATCAATGAAATTTCTACGGATCCTTACAAGGATCCTTGCGTGAGAGGGAACAAAGTTGAGGTTTATGAATTGAACATTGATGCATGGAGAGAACAGTATTATGAAGAGGAAACGTTGCCCTCTGTGTATTGGTCTCCTTGTTCGGAATTATTTTACAAGGGAGTATGTCATTGGTTTGCAAGTGGAGATGGAGAGGTAATTCTTTGTTTTGATATGAGCACTGATACTTTTCGCAATATTAAGATGCCTCATACTTGTTATTTTCCTAATGGCATGTGTTATGGCCTTGTTATATTAAATGATTCTCTCACCTTGATTTGTTATCGTGATCCAACATGTGAGATTGATCCAATAACGGATGTGATTGATATTTGGACAATGAAAGACTACGGCGTAAATGATTCTTGGATTATGGGATACACCATTAGACCTCTTCCTATTGAATCCCCTTTAACAATTTGGAACGATTTATTACTCCTTCAAAGCAGAAGTGGACAATTGATTTCCTATAATTTTATTTCAGATGAAGTAAAGGAATATAATTTGCATGGATATCCTGGAAGCTTGAAGGTTATAGTTTATAAGGAATCCTTGACTTCAACTCTAAGGGAAAACAGTCAAGGTACACAAGCTCAGGGATTTTAAAATAAATGGTATAGCTCTTCACTACCTAATCTTCAAGGTTTGTGTGCAACTGATATTAGCACTAAAGAATTTGGGTTGTACTAATCTAAAAGAATAATGCAGGCAAGAAATTTCTGTATTAATAATACCTTATTTGACATACTTCTTCAATGGTTAGTTATACATTATAACTAATACAGGGCATTATCAATGTAAGTGTTTTTAATGCATGCACTAGCATGTTAAACGACACAATTTCCGTTCACAACCATTTCTGCATTCTTTTCAGCGTCGTACTAGTGAAAAGTGTATTTTTCTAAATAAATATTTATTTTAGAAAATTATGCAATGCTTGTTGTTTTTAACATACTAAACCAAACAATGCATACTAATACCAATATTATTAATGTCAACATTACTACTGCATCCTATTTAAGACTATTGTTAGACACCGTAAGAAAGGATCCCTTGAATTTTTTGTAGTCGGTGGTCGAAATGAGAAACTATCGAATTAGAATTAATTTATGTGTTGGACTTTATTTGACTGAAATTTAAACTAGCACCAAAACTTGATATTTGATTATTTATGATTAGCTAAGAAATATGAAGAAGTAAAGACTTCAAGCGTAGGTTCAATCTATTCATAGTTGGGTTGTTCCATATTTAATTCAAATTAGCAAAAAGATTTGCTTGTTTTGACTAATGGAAATAACGTTGCTACTATTTGCAGGGTACCAATATCTTTTTTGACTACCATATCATGAAGTTCTAAAATATTTTAAATTTAAATATACAGGGTCATATATTTTTATTGTGTAAAATACATTATCCATATGGAACCTCCTTTCCATACTGCAAATAAACACATGACCTTGATCTATTCAAAAGAAAGTCCACAATTTTAGATCAGATCCATCAATGTAACTTTTCTATCATATTCTTCACTAGACTAGGTCAAAATCAAAGTCTACCCCAAATTTCATTGTCAAAATCTGAGATAACTGACGTTGCCAGGCTACCCATAAACCTAATAGTTCAAATCTCTTATTAGATCTCGAATCCAGCTTAAATATTTGATGCTTTTAGGTTTTGGACCCAGAATCTTCAATTTTTCTTTTAATATCATGATCTAGATATCCCAAACAAGCATAAGAACATGTATTGTTTATATGGTTGTGTAGAATCATTAGCGTAAAGCTATAATTATTTCTATTCCAAGTGAAATCCCCCTTCAACATGTAACTTAGGCCATCTAAATTAAAATTGTATTGGAATGTCCGAAAGTTCAAAAAAAAGAAAAACAGATCCCCAATTTCCACCATTAAATTGTATTAGTGATATTTATATCCTACAAACACGAAATTTAATGGTGGAAATTAAGAACTTTAGGCCCAAGCCTTGAAAAATTAGAGTCATTGATTTACAAATACTGATTTGAAATCCATGTTGGGTTTAGCAAGGTGTGAATGAGAAATAAAAAGAGAAAATGGAAAGTGAAAGAACCAATGAAAGTGGGGGAACCAATTTTGGAGGGAAAATGAAAAGTCATCATTGCAAAAGTGCAAATGAAAGGTCATTTTTACCATATTGGTAGAAGAAATGAAATTGTTGTCCTTATATTAGGAAACACTTCCTTTAGTTCTTAAAGGGTTAAGAAGAAGGTGCCCCCTCGCGCCGTCGCCGTCGCTCGCTCGGCCTCAACTTCGGATTTGGATTTGGATATCTTGTTAAATCATTTCTTTTCTCTTATAAATTAATTCAGAATGTTAATTAAATAACAAAAACAGATTTTCTGAACAGACGCGTTCCTTGCTGCAAATGGATATAAATAAATATCTTGTTAAATCATTTCCTTTCTCTTATAAATTAATTCAGAATGTTAATTAAATAACAAAAACAGATTTTCTGAACAGACGCGTTCCTTGCTGCAAATGGATATAAATAAGAGGTCTTTTTCATTTTTTCAAACATTGAAAATTTTTCCTCTCTGCATACATTTTCTTACATAAATAAAATTGTCAATCGACTGAGTCTGTGTGTGCTCTTGTTGCTGTTCTTGCGTTCGCTGAAGTTATTGAAGTTTGAGGTACCGCTACTTCTTTAACAGGTTAATCCGTTTTATCTTGGGAGGAATTAATCTGCAGCCTCGGGTACAGTGAGGGGATTAAATTTCTTAAGGAAACACAGTGGTTTCTGTGGACTCGGATTAAAAATCATTATGTCAATTTCATCTTTTTTTTTCTGTTTCTGTACTTTTGACTAACCTGAATACAGGAGATAACAATCTTAAGTAATTTAATAGTTTATGTATTTGAGGTTTCTGGAGATTAAAACCTTTATGGTTTTCTACTCTGTTTGAATTTTTAAAATTCATTCGGTTAACGATTAAAAGAACATAAAAACTTTATCGTTAAATCAGAAACAGTCTGTGTAAGGATTTAGTCTTTACTGGTAGTATTTCACATACTAAATTGTCTGCTATTTGTGACAGAAAAATGACTAATTCAAGTCAAGTAAATGCTGGAACAGTAAGTGCTGCAACAACATCGGTTGCACACAATTGTTCAAATGCTGCCCTAGCACCGGCTGAGAAACCTGCAAAGTTTTCTGGAGTCGACTTTAAGAGATGGCAACAAAAGATGTTCTTCTATCTGACTACGTTGAGTCTGCAGAGGTTCATTAATGAGAACGTTCCTGTTATGTCGGATGAAACTCCGCCTGAAGAACGATTCTTGGTAACAGAAACATGGACACATTCTGATTTTTTGTGTAAAAATTATATTCTGAGTGGCCTGCAGGATGATCTGTACAATGTGTACAACAATATGAAAACCTCAAAAGAACTCTGGGATGCTTTAGAAAAGAAGTACAAAACAGAGGATGCCGGAATGACGAAGTTTATTGTGGCAAAGTTTCTGGACTATAAGATGATAGACAGTAAGACCGTCGTCACCCAAGTTCAAGAATTGCAGGTCATAATCCATGATCTCCTTGCTGAAGGTATAAATTTATTTAATACCTATGTTGGAAATATTAAGTTTATTCTTAATACTCACATAATCTTTAATGTAGGATTGGTTGTGAATGATGCGTTTCAAGTGGCTGCAATTATTGAGAAGTTACCTCCATTGTGGAAGGACTTCAAAAACTACTTGAAACATAAACACAAGGAGATGACTGTTGAAGATCTCATGGTAAGGCTGAGAATCGAAGAGGATAACAAGGCCGCAGAAAAGAGATCGCGTGGTAATTCAGCAATATCTGGAGTAAATATTGTTGAAGAAGATCCCACAAAATCAAAGAAAAGAAAGAAAGCATCTGGTCCAAAGAGCAATCCTCCTAAGAAGAAATTCAATGGAAGTTGCTTCAACTATGGCAAACGTGGTCATAAGGCTACTGAATGTAGGGGTCCCAAGAAGGACAAGAAGAAGGATCAAGCAAATTTGGCTGAATCCAAAGGAGAGATGGACGATCTTTGTGCAATGCTTTCAGAATGCAACTTGGTTGGAAATCCAAGAGAATGGTGGATAGATTCTGGTGCCTCATGCCATGTTTGTGCCAACAAAGAATTATTTTCATCATATACTCCAGCAGCTACAGACGAGAAGTTGTTTATGGAAAATTCCGCTGTTGCAAAGGTGGAAGGAACTGGCAAGATCCTCCTAAAGATGACATCAGGCAAGGTGGTGACTTTGAACAGGGTCTCGTATGTTCCGGAATTGCGAAAGAACCTAGTTTCTATACCAGTTCTGACTAAGAATGGATTCAAATGTGTATTTGTTTCTGATAAAGTTGTAGTAAGTAAGAATGAGATGTATGTAGGAAAAGGTTACCTCACTGAGGGCCTTTTTAAACTCAATGTAATTGCAGTTGATATGAATAAATATTCTGCTTCTTCTTACTTGCTTGAGTCTAAATGTTTATGGCATGAATGTTTGGGACACGTTAATAACAAAACCTTGCGAAAACTGATTAACTTAAATGTTTTGCCTAAATTTGAGTGTAATAAATCAAAATGTCAAGTTTGCATTGAATCTAAGTATGCTAAGCATCCTTATAAATCTGTTGCAAGGAGTTCATATCCTTTAGAACTGATTCACACTGATATTTGTGACATGAAGTCAACACCAACACGTGGTGGGAAAAAGTATTTCATAACTTTTATTGACGATTGCATTAAATATTGTTATATCTATTTGCTAAATGGTAAGGATGAAGCAATAGATGCATTTAGGCAATATAAGACTGAAGTTGAAAATCAGTTGGATAGAAAGATCAAAATGATCAGAAGTGATAGAGGTGGAGAATATGAATCTCCATTTGTAGAAATATGTTTGGAAAATGGAATAATCCATCAAACTACTGCTCCTTACTCTCCACAATCTAATGGAATTGCAGAAAGAAAAAACCGAACTTTAAAGGAAATGATGAATGCCTTACTTATAAGTTCAGGTTTACCACAAAACTTGTGGGGGGAGGCTATCCTTACAGCAAATCGAATACTCAATAGAGTGCCTCATACGAAGATACATGTTATTCCATATGAGAAATGTAAAGGTAGAAACCCCAACTTGAAATATTTCAAAGTGTGGGGGTGTCTTGCCAAAGTCCAGGTTCCTATACCTAAGAGGGTGAAAATAGGGCCTAAGACTGTGGATTGTGTATTCATTGGATATGCCACAAATAGTAAGGCATGTCGATTTTTGGTTCATAAGTCCGAACATCCGAATATTCATGATAATACGGTAATGGAATCAGATAATGCTAAATTTTTTGAACATATCTATCCGTATAAAACTAGATTTGAGTCATCTAGTGGAGGGTCTAAACAACCTCGAGAAGAACCAAAAGAGAATGAAACCAATGAAGAGAGTCCAAGGCGCAGTAAACGTCAAAGGAAAGCTACTTCATTTGGATCTGATTTTGTAACATTCCTTCTTGAAAGTGAGCCTCAAACATTCAAGGAAGCGATGTTGTCTAGCGACTCAACCTCTTGGAAGGAGGCTGTCAATAGTGAGATTGAATCAATCTTAAGCAATCATACCTGGGAGTTGGTTGATCTTCCTCCAGGGAACAAACCTTTGGGTTCTAAATGGATCTTCAAAAAGAAGATGAAAGATGATGGAACTATTGACAAATATAAAGCAAGACTTGTTGTCAAAGGCTTTAAACAGAAAGAAGGTCTTGATTATTTTGACACATACTCGCCAGTGACTAGGATTACATCAATTCGGATGTTAATTGCCCTAGCTGCAGTATACGGTCTTGAAATCCATCAAATGGATGTGAAAATCGCATTCTTAAATGGAGAATTGGAGGAAGAAATCTACATGGAACAACCTGAGGGCTTCGTAGTTCCCGGCAAAGAAAATAAAGTATGCAAACTTGTTAAGTCACTTTATGGACTAAAACAAGCACCGAAACAATGGCATGCAAAGTTTGATCAAACCATGTTGTCAAATGGATTTAAGATCAATGAGTGTGATAAATGTGTTTACATTAAAGACACTACGGGTTAGGAAGTCATTGTATGCCTATATGTGGATGACATGCTGATAATGAGCAAGGACATTGCCAATATAAAAGCTATTAAGCGTATGCTTGCTAGTAAGTTTGATATGAAAGATCTAGGAGTAGCCGATTTGTTATTGGGAATAAAGATTCACAAAACTCCTAACGGTCTAGCATTGTCTCAATCTCATTATATTAAAAAGGTACTTGAAAAGTTCAAGTATTTGAATTTCAAAAAGGCAAAGACCCCAATTGATGTGAACCTTAATCTTGCTAAGAATAAATGTGAAAGTCAATCTCAATTGGATTACGCCAGAGTATTGGGAAGCTTGATGTATGTCATGAATTGTACACGACCAGACATAGCCTGCGCTATAAGTAAACTGAGTCGATACACAAGTAATCCCAATCAAAATCATTGGTTGGCAATGAAGAGAGTTTTGGGGTACTTAGAAGATACTCAAAACTATGCTTTGCATTACAACAAATATCCAGCAGTTCTTGAAGGATATAGTGATGCAAATTGGATTACTGGGTCAACTGAAACGAAATCCACGAGTGGATATGTTTTCACTATTGGTGGAGGAGCAATTTCTTGGAAATCATCCAAACAAACATGTATAGCTCGCTCTACAATGGAGTCAAAATTCATCGCCTTAGACAAGGCAGGTGAAGAAGCTGAATGGCTCCGGAATTCTTAGAAGATATTCCGTTTTGGCCCAAACCAATGGCCCCTATATGCATACACTGCGATAGTCAAACTGCAATAGGAAGGGCTGGAAGCGTTATGTATAACGGAAAGTCTCGTCACATAAGACGAAGACATAACTCTGTTAGAAAACTACTCTCTAGTGGAATTATCACAATTGACTATGTAAAGTCAAAGGATAATGTGTCGGATCCACTTACAAAAGGCCTAACTAGAGAGGGAGTTGAGAGATCATCGACGGGAATGGGACTATGGCCGAGAACAAGTCATCGTGGCGGTAACTCTACCTAGAAGACTGGAGATCCCAAGATCTAGGTTCAAGGAGATAAAACAAAGCCATAGATGACAGTTCAACATTGTCAAAACATATTTGGTGGTCCATTCTCATGATGAGACAATGTTCAGTAACCAGGATAAAGGCATAAGGACTTTTTAATGGTTTCTAAGTTTGATACATGGTATATCAAATAGTGTATCTACGGGATAACACAGTTAGAAACCACCTATGTAAGTGTGAAGTGTAAGCCGCTTCAAGGAGAATCCGGTAAGGCCAGTTCTCTAAGCACTTATTAACCGAGATGTGTTCATGGCTGAAACGAACAAAACAATGAGAACCAAAAACAGTTCAAGGGTTGATTGTGTGACTTATGTTGTCTAGGTATACACTAAAGCTCGACGGTTCAAAGATATCAAATCTACCGACTGACCGAGTATATCCGATATATGTTCACTACGGAAAGTTTAAAGGGAAACCTACTTATCCAGATGCGATTAACCCTTACTTACAAGACACACAAGTTTTTCATGCATATGTTTTAACAATAGCCATTTCCTATTCATGTGGGGGATTGTTGGGTTTAGCAAGGTGTGAATGGGAAATAAAAAGAGAAAATGGAAAGTGGAAGAACCAATGAAAGTGGGGGAACCAATTTTGGAGGGAAAATGAAAAGTCATCATTGCAAAAGTGCAAATGAAAGGTCATTTTTACCATATCGGTAGAAGAAAGGAAATTGTTGTCCTTATATTAGGAAACACTTCCTTTAGTTCTTAAAGGGTTAAGAAGACGGTGCCCCCTCGTGCCGTCGTCGTTGCTCGCTCGCCCTCGGCCTCGGCTTCGGATTTGGATTTGGATTTGGCGAATGATTGATTGATAATATTTTTGGACAAAATTTATTTAATCAATCTTGTTAAATCATTTCCTTTCTCTTATAAATTAATTCAGAATGTTAATTAAATAACAAAATTAATTTGGCGCAACTGAATTTATTTGAAATTTACGTGTAACGGTAATCCTTCTAAAAAGTCGTTACTTTTCCCAAACGGTAATCCTTTCGAAAAGTCGTTACTTTTCCCAAAGGACAGAATGTTCTGGAAAAAATGGGTTTGAACAGATTTTCTGAACAGACGCGTTCCTTGCTGCAAATGGCTATAAATAAGAGGTCTTTTTCATTTTTTCAAACACTGAAAATTTTTCCTCTCTGCATACATTTTCTTACATAAATAAAATTGTCGATCAACTGAGTCTGTGTGTGTTCTTGTTGTTGTTCTTGCGTTCGCTGAAGTTATTGAAGTTTGAGGTACCGCTACTTCTTTAACAGGTTAATCCATTTTATCTTGAGAGGAATTAATCTGCAACCTCGGGTACAATGATGGGATTAAATTTCTTAAGGAAACACAGTGGTTTCTGTGGACTCGGATTAAAAATCATTATGTCAATTTCATCTTTTTTTTTCTATTTCTGTACTTTTGACTAACCTGAATACATGAGATAACAATCCACGCATATATAATTTGAATTGTGGGGTTATGCATGGATTTAGATTTAAATTTTGTCTCGAGTTTGACTTGTCTCACTCAGGATTTAATTTTGGGCTTGGTATTGACAAGTAGAAACGGTGTCTAGGATTCAGATGCCTTCAGGACACCTTCGAAGCTCTTTTTGAAAAAAATATGATGGAACTTTAAAACTTCAATATCTCTTTAGACTTCATACATAAACAACAAATATTCCAAAAAGAAATTATGCACTGTAATTGTCAACCTAAATGCGATTATCAGGTTTGGAAAAAAATTATGAAGGTGAGAGAAGAACATAAAAATTTAATCTGATGGCGAATCAATTTTTTAGTTTACGAACTAGACCAAAAGAAGGACTTTGTAGTTAGTCGATAATAAGGAGGCTTATAGTAGAAGGTAAAGGTGAAGGAATTTATTGTTGATTGAAATTAAGACATATAATATTAGTCTTTTAAAGGACATGGTACAGTATATTAATAAAAATATCAACCCATAAGTAATCAATTTTGATAATGATGAGGCATGATGAATGGGAAATTCTATGGAGCTATCACAGTATAGTCTTCCCATGAAGAGATGAGGCAGAAAAAGAAAAAGTCTACATACATCCGTACATCTGAATAAAGGCTTTACCTATTATAAATAATTTTCTTCTTATGGAGGGGTTGACAGAGAGTTTGAAAATAATAATGATCAATGTAATATCGAGATGTTGGTGATGCGAGAAGCACTGTTATATTCTAGGTGTTTTGATGATTCTTACAAATGCAGGGACCTGGTCCCTGGCAGAGTGCTCTCGTCTAGATTCAAATGGGTACAACTGTAAAGTTGTCATGCCGGGTGGTAGGTGAAAAATGCAGTGTACTGCACCAATAGGAAGAGCAGACGAGATTGATTGTTTTAGTGGCTCACAATTGCAGGGACCCGATCCTCGACTGAGTTCTCTCGTCCCGATCTATAATGGGGTACAACTGTAAAGCTATCGTGTCAGAAGTTGGTGAGGCGTCAACATACTACACTAATCATAATGGACGAAGTTGTTTGTCCAATGGTCAATAACTATTTATGGTTGACTTAGTCAACATGACAAACAACAAATTAATTCATTCATTCATTCAAAAGGAGAGTGAACCAACACGTCTTCTCAAGAACTTACTAAGAAAAGTTTGCAAAGGACCTGGTCCCTACAAGACTGCGTATGTGAAAGGACGACAAGACAACTGTCAGAAAAGCTGCCACTTTTGATGTAGTAGGTGCACATTCTTCCAGAGAGGCAGGCTCTCAGCCAATGGGCGGTCCCAAGGACTTTGTGTTCATTTTGATATAATCTCTTTCCAAAATACACAAACTCAAGATTTGACAAACAAAAACTTGGATTTTCTCTGAAACTTCACAAGCTTGAAAAGAGAAGGCCATCTTTAAGGAAGATCACTACTCATATCAACAAGGGACCAGATGGAGTGCTGAAGCGTCTAGTTGTATTTAGAGTTGTGTATCTTATGTGCTTAAATTGTAAATCTATTCCTATGTTATAAAGGAGTTAGATTTTTTGTTCTGTTCATCTAAAAGTCTAAGTCAGTTAAGGGTAACTGATTTAGTGGGCAGTGTTGTATCTGCTTAGTCAAATTCTAAGTTATCTAGAGTTAGGTAGCTTAGTGGGCATTGTTGTATCTGCTTAGTTGCTTTCTTTGTGGTAGAGTTACTACATTGAGGGGGAAGGGATTTAGAGGTAAATTCTTAGGTTGCAAGAAGTTGTAATCTGAATCGTTGCTCCGTTTCAGTGAAATGGAGTTTGGGTTGAAAAGCCTGTGAGGACAGGTCGTGGTATTCACCGCCCTTGAGCAGGGGGTTTTCCACGTAAAACTCTTGTGCATGTTTTACATTGTGCTATTTATTTTCTGCACTGTTATTCTGTCGAGGGACCTGGTCCCGAGATCACTGGTGGACGCATACATTCCAACAATTGGTATCAGAGCCTGGGCTCTCTATTTGGTTAACACCAAGAGAGAGATTCCTAAAGGATATGACGACACCAGTGAGCGTGCAAAGAAGTCAGTCTCCCACAAGACCTCCTCTGTTTGATGATCAGTTCTAAGCTAGATCTCTTTACTGCTCAGTTCGAAAGTTTCACCATGAAAGAAGGTTAACCTATTTATGAAATGCGCACAAGATTCTCCACCATTACAGATGAGCTCATGCTCCTTGAAGAACCAGTCCCCGTGTTTAGACAATTCTCCAAGATTCTGGAAATTTCTCCCAGATCTTGGACAAATGGTTTTGCGACTGGTAATAAGACAAGGGAACCTGGAGAAATGACTATGTGTGCACTATTTGAGCATCTTCAAGCTCATGAGATGCATAAAAATGGAAGGGTCTCATTCTCAAAGGTGAAGAAATGAGGGCAGATCTGACTAATGATGCTAATAAGAAGAAAGAAAATTATGACAATGATACCAGCTCAAGTGAAGTGTGTTACAAGTGTGATCAACCAGATCACTCAATTGGAAATTGTCCCATGTACAAGGCTGACCACAGGGAATATGTCAAGACTGAAGAAGGTAAAGACAAAGAGGGGGACCAGGTCCGTCCCAAGATAAGCAGAAGAGAAGCCTTTTTCCGGGCGGTGAAGAAGGATCTGACTGCATAGGAAAATTTCTCAAGTGATTCAGATGATTCTAAACACTCAGATGATGCTTTCATGGCAAAGTTAGATGAGGAAGATGTTGATGAAAAGGTAACTCTATCATATTTCAAGCAAAACTCGAATACCTTTTCTACTAGTAAATTGAGAAAGCTAGTTGTTGTTTTACTTGATTTGATAAGTGAGTTGACAACTGAGAAGGATCTTGTGAGCAATAGCCTAGACATCTCTCAAGATGGAAAAATTGTTTTAGTTGCCTAAATATCTGATATTGAAAGTCAAATGGTTGTTCTAGAAGCTGAAAATCTAGAACTGAAGAAAAAGATAAAATGGGCGACTAGTAAATTTTTAAAGGAAAGAATGATGCTAGCAGCTTGCAGCTGGAGCTTGAAAATAAGCTGCACATTACTGAAATGAAGATGAAATCATCTCTAGAGAGAAATCTTGTGTTGGAGAGGGACCTGGTCCGTGTAAAAGAGGAACGATCCCTCAAATGGACCAATTCGTCTAAGATTCTTACAAATCTAATTGGTCAAGGCAACAACAGTAGAAAAGGGCTGGGCTGTGAGAAGATAAATTCCCCATACAATCCTCACAACAAAAATGTTTCTGATGCTGATAATCTGTTGTGTGTGCATTGTGGCAGAGATGGACATCTTAAGAAAGATTGTCTGATTTTGAAAAAATATGAAGGAAGTTCGTCAAACTATTCCAAATAGAGGAATAAACTGAAGAAGGGACCTGGTCCTGCTTCGGGTCCCGAGTTAAAGAAAACCAGTCTGCCTTACTAAACAAAAGATTTTCTTATCACTTCATTATCTACTTACTGGGAACTCTGTCTCAAATAGGTTCCCAAGGCTAACAAGTGATTTGCTATGCAAGTGAGAGGAGGGAGCATCAGTCAGTGTTGGTTTATGAATAGTGGATGCTCAAAACACCTGACTGAGAAAATTGCAAAACTTCTTCTCTCAAGGCACTTCAAGGTGGAGGTGTCTCATTTGGCGATGGCAAGAAAGGGTATATTTTAGGTGTAGGCATGTTTGGAAAAATCTATGGAACACACTATTAAGGATGTGTACTATGTCAATGGTTGAAGTACAATCCTTCAAGTGTTTCACAAATTTGTGATGAATGAAATGAAGTTAAGTTCTTATCAGAAAATTAGGTTGTCATAAACTTGCTTTCTCGGGTGATGATCTTGACAGAAAAGAGATGCAAGAACATGTATATTGCTGATCTGAACACTACTCGTAGTAACAGTCTCACTCTCCTTTGTGATCAAGGTGAGAATACTGATCAATGACTCAGGAGACTAGGCCATGTGAGGGCTCATCTGCTTAACAAACTTGTGTCAAGGGACCTGGTCCAGTCTGCACAAAATGAAATTTGCAGATGACAAAGGTTGTGACGCTGGTGTTAAAGAGATTCAGATCAGACCATCCTTCAGGTGGAATAAACAGGCTTTTAATCTTCCAAAGAACTTTCGGCTGAAGTGTTGAATACTACATGTTATGTGACCAAAAGGATGATATTGAGAAGTTTGATCTCAATATTGATGAAAGAATAGTTGTGGTATACTCTTCCTCCAACAAGGCTTATCGGGTGTATAAAAGGGTGGTCATGTGATTTTTGATGAGTCTGGAAGAGTTGAGAAGTTGCAAAAGAAATAAGATTCTGAGATGGAAGGGTTGCTTTAGATTCAGAGAGACGGTCTAAATAGTGAACTTGCTGAAGAACATCCTCTTAATGAATCTAGAAATCTCAAGGAAGTTGATGCAGGTGATGAACCTGATGAGGGATGATTTAATGTATCAAAGACACTTACTACAGTTCTAAGTCGATTCAGCCACGGCCAACAAGTTCACAAATCAAATCTTCGTTAAAAGAACTCTAAATAACGCTACTCCCCGGCAGCAGCACCATTTTGATTTACGTTATCAGAGACACTTCATCTTATTCTAAGTGTCAACGGTCGTTAGTCAGTATATAACCCAACTAAATGAGTTGGGATCGTTCCCACATGAGCGATACGTGTTTGAGAATCAATTGAAAAGTATGAATATGATCAAATAAGTCATAGGAATAGACATTATCGAATAAAAACATGATTCAAATTAATGGGCGACACGAATGTCAAATGAGGGGTTTTGGTGTGAAATTATCAACTACAGCTGCAACAAATAGCACGAAATACAATAATGAGACAGGTTCTTGGGATGTTATTTGATTATTGGCTAATTTAGACAAACGGGTAATTGCAACTGTTAGAAAATAGATGTATGTTAGGGACTAAGCTAGACTATAGAGGAGGTAAACTTTCTCTTGAACAATTTACCCCGTATCAAGTCGGTTTCTCTCGAACACCAACAAGCAGCAAAATAGGAACAACCTGCGCTTTATTCCATTCACTCTCTCGAGCTGAATGTGTGGAAAAGGGTTTAGGATTCACTCTCTCGAGCTGAACCCATGACAACCCAATACCTACAGACCATCAATTCAATAATCTTGGTTTTAAAACCTCTCTCTCGAGCAAGCCAAAAATACGAAGGTAGAATTGCATTTGCAACTGCAATCCTTTAAATTATATCACAATTACTGAATGAAATCACTTCTAAACAACATTTAGACTAACAATTAGCAATACCCATAAACTAAATCAACCCATGATTACATAATCACACCCCCAAGAATTGGGGTTTTAGCTAGACAACATAAAAAGATAAAAATCATTACCAAATTGTGTTTCTGATCAGTCCACAAATTGGACTCATTTAGGGCTTTATTTTGATAAGAATAGTGTCCTCGAATGCTTATTTTATCTAAATATCTGATGAAAACTCTTAAGTTTAAGGTATTTGAAGTTTTAGTGAAAGCATGGACACTTAGGCGCAAAAAGGCTGAAAAGAACGACGAAGCTGAAACCCGAGCATTGTCAAGCACACTTGGTGATTCGCCGAAGGGATTTACTCCACCCTTTGTTCCAGTACGCGAAGCCCTGAAGGAGAACGGTCAAAAAGCCGATGAAAGGAGTAGTCGGCGCTTCACCGAATAGTTCCATGAAGCAGTACTATACCGCCCAATGGTCCAGAACGTGAAGGTGCTGAAGGCAAGCACGAAACGGTGATGAGGCAGACGAAGGGCGAATCACCGAAGTCATTCAGTGACATCGACTAACTTCGCCGAAAGATCCGCCAGCACTATTTTCTGAAGTCTATAAATACTGGACTTATTATTATTTTTAAGTGTGGAACTTTTATTTTTAATTTCCAGAATAGAATAGTACTTTTTAGATATTTTCTCTCAAGTTTGGAGAGGATTTTTGGGAACATGAAGAAAGGAGTTCATATTCCCCAAGTTGGAAGTGGGTCTTCTCTATTCTTCTTCCTTTGCTTAAATTAAGGTTTAATTTCTTATACCCATTTGATTTTACTATCATTTTAGGTGTATTTTACTATTTCTTGATGTGTGGCTAAAAAACCCCATTCTTGGGGTGTGATTTAGCAAATATGTGTTGATATTATTGTTGGGTCTTGCTTGCTGATAGGTTAGATGTAGTTTAATGGTGATTTCACCTAGTGGTTGTGGTTTAATCTAAAGGGTTTGCAGTTGCAAATACAAAACCGCCCATGTGTTTTCGGCCTGCCTGAGAGGGAGATCGCGAAACCAAGACCACTAGACTGATTGCCTAAGTAGTGGGTCGACATGAGGTTCAGCCCGAGAGGGTGAGCCCTAGTCCCATATCCTAACACTCAGCTCGAGAGAGTGAGTGGGGTAAGGCGTAGGCTGGTCTTCATGCGGCAAATGGGTGTCCGAGAGGAACACATTTGAAATGGGGTAAGTTGCCCAAGAGGGAACTTATTTCCATTTAAAGCTTAGCCTAGTCACTATTATTTTACAAATTTCTTGTCAAAAACATGTACCCAACTATTTATCTCAACTTGTATTGCGGTCACACCCCAAGAATATTTTCCCATACTTGATTTTCTTGTTAATTTTTGCTGCTTTTACTACTTGTAACAAAACCCCAAAATCGATATTTGACACTTTTGTGGCACTCCCTTTATTTACTATGTTTTTGTTCGTCAACTTCTTTAGCTACGACTAGTTAGAGTTAAATTTTATTTTTCTACCAATTCTCAAAACCACTCCCTTGGGACACGACCCCAACATTTAGTTGGGTTACTATACTATCGACGATCGTAGACACTCATACTGTAGGTTAGTGTCGTTGGTCATGATAAGTAACAAAATGGCGCCGCTGCCGGGGAGTGGTGTTATTTGAGAATTTTTAGATTAATAGAATTTCTGTTCTTCTTAGTTGTAGTTCACTAACTTTACTTTCAGTCTTGTTTTTGTTGAGTTGTCCATTTAGGTGCAGAGCATGGCTGAGCAGAGTAGTGGCAAATTATTTGAAATGAGCCAAGGAGTCCAAAAGGACCTCATGCCGACCGCACTGACATCTCAGCTAAACGATTTGGCCACCAAGATCTCAGAGGTGGAAGTTCAGTGCTACAATAGGGGGAGGTATATGCCCTCTCTTGAGCGGAGGAAGTCTAGAAATGAGGAGAAAAATCATGTCGAGGACACACTTCAGATCATTCTCCAAAAGATCACCGTTCAAGATCGGATGTTGGAAGAAATGAAGGAGAATGTTGTAGTGTTGAATCAAATGATTGGATCTCACTCTAGATCAATCCAGCTGATCAGGTCATTCCTGAGTTTTGCAGTACCTCATCTCCACCCAAATGACATATTGGGGTCACCTAGTGACACTGGGGCAAACCCCAATAACGGAGAGTGAGACAAGGCTTACGTCGTGCCACAACGTAAAATAAGGCACTTCTTGGGAGGCAACCCAAGGTTTTACTACTTTTAATTATTATGTTTGAATAATGGTGTGTTGATTTTGTAGGGTAAAATGAGAAAGGTGTTGAGAAGTACAAGTGAGCGAGCCAAGGACCCAGTGGGTGAGTCACCGAATCTATCCTCGACTTTGACTTAATCCGCCGTTGGGACCCCAAAATAAGGGATGTCCTGTAAAACTCGGTGAGGTAAGTAAGCGTTCGACGTGTCGCCGATTTTATCGGTGATAAGATTAAAGTCGCCGAATGATAGAGAACTGAGCGGTTATATTAAGGCAGAAAGTCAAAATGTTTGAATCTCTCACTTTCCCTCGTCTCAAACTCCCCAAAATCACACCAAAAGTACTTTTTCTTAGATTTTTACCTTTCCATTAGTATTTCAATTGGTAAATAGTGCTTGGGGTTGGATCTCTTTGTTGCCTAGCATTTCAACAAGCAATTTGATCGGCATTAAAGGTTAGTCCATAAAACCCCGAATTTATCTTAAAAGTTTTTGCACTCTTTTGCAATTGTAGTATCAGGATAACGTGTGTTGGGCCTATATGATAGAAATAAGTTGATATGCCATGTGTAATTCGTACTTAGTTGCCTGAAATATTCGAATAGTCAAATGTCTTGTTGTTTGTGCTTTAATTTGATTGCGATGGAAATGGTTCCCGCTTGATTGTCGTTGTATTAGTTGGGTAACACCTAAAGAGCCTACATTTGTGCCAAATAACAAAATTTGCTCAATGAAGGAATGTGTGACGACATTCTAAGGGTGATCATAGTTAAATGGCAAATATTTGGCAGGACCGGAAAAAGTCTGACTATTCCAGAATGATGAGAAGTATGGGTCTGGTGTGAATTTAGTGTCTGCATGCTTTAATTGCGTTTTCAGTGCCTGTAAGGTCGATTCTAAGAAGTGGGGTTTAAAAATAGGCATGGTGAATAATTCGGCGAGCTGGGTCATGCTCGCCAAACGATTTGGCGGTTCGCCTACTGATCTTATATCATTCTTCATTCATGTCCATAATGCTGAGAGATCTATAACTTTCGGTGGACATATCCGTGGTCGCCGAAGGTAGTCGGCGACTTGCTATTAGGACTTCAGACCGCCTTTCGCATGCCTCTTCTACCTTCTTTCACTGTACCTTTTGCGGACTACTTCGTCATCGCTGAAAGTAATCGGTGTCCCGCCAAACAGAGTTTTTCATCTCTTATTTGCCTAGATTTCAACCTATTCCCTTTGGCGAGTTCGACCTAGCTCGCTAAAGAGATTTGGCAATACGCCGACTGATCGGTGAACCTTTCTGCTTTATATTTTTTGTGTTTTAGTGTGATTGTTCTTCCGACTAATCACAAACTTTTGCAGATATGGTACGTACAAACCTAAATGCACCACCTCAGAAAAAGGCAATGGGAATTACAATCAATGAAGGAGAATCACGTCCTTCACAGAAAAGAAACCAAGATCTCCCACGGGAGATAAAGGCAAAAGAAAAAAACACATCGCTAGGAAGGGCACAAATGTTGAACCAGCTGTTTCTGGGCCGGTGGATGAGCAACCTTTGATAAATCGAAGGGAGGAACTTAGGGATAGAAATCAGCCCACAGCTACGGAACCCCTTCCACTGCCACTCCCCCAACTACCGAATCAGTGCCGACTCCAGCACCGCCTCCAGCGGCTCCTACACTCCCTGTAGCTCCACCTCCACCCAGTTTGCTGAACATACTAAAAGTCGATTACGAACCATTCTAGAAGAAAAAATATTATCTGTGGAGGGTTTGGAAGGTAAGCATGCTGAAGTGCTTGATATACTCAGGTATCACGAGTTCGAGCAGTTCACTAGACGACGGGGCTCTTGTATCTCTTCCTGGGTTCGGGAATTCTACTTAGCTTATGGGGAGTTGGTCCCAAAAAATAAGAAAAAGGCTGGTGAGTTCCGACCGGTGAAGTCGGTTATGGTCAGAGGCAAGGAAGTGGAATGTCACAACGAGCATATTAATGCTGTATTGGGTCGACCGTTGCACTCGATACTGCCCTACCAAGGTTTGCCTACTGCTCAGTTCCTGGATGACTTGAAGGGTTGGCTAGCTCCGATGATCTCTAACACTACCACGAGGTGGATGGATACAGGAGCTCAGATTGAGAAGAGAGACGTGAACATTGCCTCCCGGGACTGGTTTGGTTTCATTAGCAGTACTATCATGGCATCCCAGAACGAGTCCATTCTGCGGCATCCTAAGGCTGCTTGCCTTGGGTCTATTATGGCCAGGAGGCGGATCGACTTGGGGCTACTGGTTTCACAGGAGATGGCCGTTAGAGCCAAACAGACGCAGACGTCTCTGCCCTTTCCTGTTCTGGTCACCGAATTATGCCGGCATGCTGGAGTACCTCGAGATTCCGCCAGCGATATAGAGGTCACTCCGTCTTCCTCCACTGATATCTGGCGTGTAGAGGCCGAATTTACACGAGAGGAGGATGACAGGAAACGAGCAACCCCAGTAGATAATTCTCCAGAAGTCAATATTGACTTATTATCAGTAGAAACACCTTCATCCACCCCGACCTTTGAACCCTCAGGTATACCGCTCCTTCTTCTTTTTCCTCACAGGCTCTAGGTGCTTCCTCATCCTCCCAGCCCACCAGAATCACTCAGGCCATGATCCTGAAGATGGGGCAGTTGGCCTATTTAGCTGATGTGAGAGCCACCAGACTGGAAAGTTTCAGAGATGATTGACAGGGCCATACTAGCAACACTTACTCCCATTCAAACTTCTGTTGATGCCTTGACAGTGAGAGTTATAGCTTGTGAGAGCAGACATCGGGAAACCTCTGAGGTGACGGCCCTAAAAGCTGAGATTTAAAGTTTGCGAAAGGATGTAGATTACCTTAAGTCTACCGACTTCACTTCACTCTTAGAGAGAGGGAGAGAAATCAGATGATAAGGATGTTCCTGAGACCACCGGAGATGTGCAAAGGGATGGTGCAGCACATGCATAGTCGGATGCAGAAATCGACGATGAGTCGTTAGCAACACAGGTTGAAGAGATAAGAGTGAGACAAAATGCGAGAATATTCAGAGATCTGCCAGATCTAGTAGAGACATTTACATCCACAGCAGCCCGTAGTGGATCTGGCACTGCCTTCCCATCTGAGACTACTCCGGGCGCTGATGTCCTAACAAATATAGAGAATGCATAGCCAGGACCTTTCTCTACCTTCCTCTCTACCTTGATTACATCTACTTTTGGATTTTGTATTATTTGCATTTGAGGACAAACACTTTTATTGGTGGTGGGGTGAGGCTTACCTTTTGTGTGCTAGTTGATACTTGTGTTTTGGTGTATAGTTGGGTTGTCTGTTTATAATTGTGTTAAATACTATTTTTTTTCTGTGGATGTTTGAGCTTGTGGCTCCGTTTACTTTTGATTTCAAAATGATTTTGACCCTTCCGAAAAATTTAACCACCCATCGTGAGTTGAATGTGGCTGTTGTTTTGCAAAAAATTAAGTCTCAGTTTTGATCAATACCGATGACTTGAATAGTGCTCTCAATTGAACGAACATGAATGTATGGCTACGATGAGGCCAAATGAAGTTGCATAGACAATATGTGAACTCTTTGCATCTCATTGTGACTAGTCATTTATCGAATTGATTTTCTTCTTATGACCGTTACACACTAGCGAAAGTGTGTAGTCTTGCTTAACTTAAGTGTCGATGCCTTGTGTGATTAGCTTGCTTTGAACCATGCATGAATAAACCTAGAATTTGCCCTGTTAGTTTGATTGATTTAGAAAGGTGTCCTCTTGATATGATCTTAGGCAACTTTAAAGAGTGTAAGCCAAATTTGACATATATCTTTTTTGTGGCCTACCCGTGGTGTGTGAAACTCTTTTGAACACCCTTTGAACCTTACCTTTCTTTGGGAGAACCTTGATGAACCCTAGACCTCACTTGACCTACTATCTATAACCTTCTTAATTTGTGGTTTAGTGAATAGCCAACTTAGGCCAAAAGCCTAAGTTGGGGGTGTGGTGAAAAGGAAAAAGTGAAGTCAAGAAGTGCAGGAAAAGTCCCCCTTAACCCATGGTGTTGCAGAGCAGTGGAAACCCCTTCAATTCAATTAAAAAAAAGTGGAATAAGGTACGTAGGAAATCGGGGTTCCAAGTAATTCATGAAGATGAATAAACAGGTGACTTAGAAGCATTAGAAAAAGAATTGATGAAGGAGGAGAATGGAAAGCCTTGAGAACACCACATCCCATGATGAAAGAGCAATTGAGACTAAATGACCATACCTTTGCACTCACCCCAATTACAAGCCTTAGAAAGACCTTTTTGATCTTGAGTAAGCCGAATCAAAAGTCGATTGGAAATAAGGTCAAACCTATGGGTGAAAACATGCATTGTGTTCCTTTTTTTGAGTGTGAGCGTTGTATTTGATTCCTGATCTTGATTTGATTAACCTCTGTGTGTGAATATGGAATCATTCTTTATGTGAGGGCATTTAGATACTTTTTGTCGAGCTTGAACTCACACAAGTAACAAGTATTGCGAGCATAAGAATCTCTGGTAATGGTGTGTCACAACTTGAATCTTTGAGTGCAAAGTTGATCTCTGTATAAGTAATTTGAATCTTGTTGTGTATGTTCATGATTAAGTCTTGTGCAACACTGTTTGAGACACCCTTTTTGAACGGCTTAACTTGAGTTTGCTTAAGGACAAACAAAAGTCTAAGTTGTGGGTGTTGATGAGTCCACAAATTGGACTCATTTAAGGCTTTATTTTGATAAGAATAGTGTCCTTGAATACTTATTTTGTCTAAATATCTGATGAAAACTCTTAAGTTTCAGGTATTTGAAGATTTAGTGAAAGCATGGACACTTAGGCGCAAAAAGGAACAAAAAGGCTGAAAAGAACGACGAAGCTGAAACCCGAGCATCGCCAAGCACACTTGGCGATTCGCCGAAGGGATTTACTCCACCCTTTGTTCCAGTACGCGAAGCCCTGAAGGAGAACGGTCAAAAAGCCGATGAAAGGAGTAGTCGGCGCTTCACCGAATAGTTCCATGAAGCAGTACTATACCGCCCAATGGTCCAGAACGTGAAGGTGCTGAAGGCAAGCACGAAACGGTGATGAGGCAGACGAAGGGCGAATCACCGAAGTCATTCAGTGACATCGACTAACTTCGCCGAAAGATCCGCCAACACTATTTTCTGAAGTCTATAAATACTGGACTTATTATTATTTTTAAGTGTGGAACTTTTATTTTTAATTTCCAGAATAGAATAGTACTTTTTAGATATTTTCTCTCAAGTTTGGAGAGGGTTTTTGGGAACTTGAAGAAAATAGTTCATCTTCCCCAAGTTGGAAGTGGGTCTTCTCTCTTCTTCTTCCTTTGCTTAAATTAAGGTTTAATTTCTTATACCCATTTGATTTTACTATCATTTTAGGTGTATTTTGTTATTTCTTGATGTGTGGCTAAAAACCCCTATTCTTAGGGTGTGATTTAGCAAATATGTGTTGATATTATTGTTGGGTCTTTCTTGCTGATAGGTTAGATGTAGTTTAATGGTGATTTCACCTAGTGGTTGTGGTTTAATCTAAAGGGTTTGTAGTTGCAAATACAAATCCACCCATGTGTTTTCGGCGTGCCCGAGAGAGAGGTCGCGAAACCAAGACCACTAGTCATGAGGTTTAACCCGAGAGCCTTAGTCCTATATCCTAACACTCAGCTCGAGAGAGAGAGTGAGTGGGGTAAAACGTATGCTGGTCTTCATGCGACAAATGGGTGTCCGAGAGGAACGCATTTGAAACAGGGTAAGTTGCCCGAGAGGGAACTTATTTCCATTTAAAGCTTAGCCTAGTCACTATTATCTTACAAATTTCTTGTCAAAAGCATGTACCCAATTATTTATCTCAACTTGTATTGCAGTCACACTCCAAGAATATTTCCCCATACTTGATTTTCTTGTTAATTTTTGCTGCTTTTACTACTTGTAACAAACCCCAAAATCGATATTTGACACTTTCGTGTCACCCCCTTTATTTACTATATTTTTTTCGTCAACGTCTTAACTATGACTAGTTAGAGTTAAATTTTATTTTTCTATTAATTCTCAAAACCACTCCCTTGGGACACGACCCCAACCTTTAGTTGGGTTACTATACTATCGACGATCGTAGACACTCATACTATAGGTTAGTGTGTTGGTCAAGATAAACATCAGTTTCCATCAACTGGTAAGATTAATTTCATCGTTACAAAGATCCAAATTGAAGAATCTCAAAGACCCACTTCCAATTTCTCAAAAATGGAGAACTTCGATTCTTCAAAGCTAAGGGAAATTTAGTCTCAATACTCAGAGTTCAAACTCAAAACTTACTCTAATGAATATTCAGAATAAAATTTCATACTAAACATAATGTTTGAAAATGTATTTATAGTCGCCAAAAATATGTTGCGAAGGGCCATTCGGTGCAATAAGTCGGGATCACCAATCAGTTCGGCGATCCGCCCTTTGGTCAGTTACATCACCCTTTTGCTTTGGCCTTCAACATCCTCAAGTTCTGTAACTTTGGGAGATCCAACACTGCATCGCGGAACCCCTCGGCGACACGCCGATTTCTCCTTTCTCTCGCCAACTTAATTTTCTCTTTCAGGGCTTGACACACTGGAACTTTGAGTGAGATGGTGGTCATTCGGCGACTCGCTAAAGGGGCTTGGCGATCACCAAGCCTTCATTTCTTCCTTCTTTCAGCTCGCTTCGTTTCTTTTTGGAAATTAGTGTTCATGTTTTGTTGCTCAATCCAAATACCTGGAAATCAAGGATTTTACATCAGTTATTGGCACAAAATGAACATTTGAGGACACTAAATCTATCCAAATAAAGCCCTAAATGAGTCCAAATTGTGGACTCATTAGGTTGTCAAGACTAAAGATTCAGCGGAGGATTACACTAAACTCTACATTAATGAGATAGTCAGGTTGCATGGGTTTCCTTTTTCTGTCATCTCAAATAGAGGTCCTCAGTTTACCTCTCATTTCTAGAAATCGTTTCAGAAAGGTCTTGGTACCAAAGTAAATCTCAATACAACATTTCATCCACAGACGGATGGTCAGATAGAGCGTACCATTCAGACCTTAGAGGACATGTTGAGAGCTTGCATGATCGATTTTAAGGGAAGTTGGGATGGTCACCTACCTTTCATACAGTTCGCCTATAATAATAGCTATCATTTCAGTATTCAGATGGCCCCTTATGAGGCATTATATGGGCATAGATGCAGATCTCTGTTTGGTTTGTTTGAAGTAGGTGAAACAACATTGATTGGTCCAGATTCGGTTCATGAAGCTATGGAAAAAGTTCAGCTCATCAGAGATAGACTTTAGACAACTCAGGGTCGTCAGATGTCCTATGCAGATGTAAGGAGAAGGGACTTAGAGTTCGAGATTGATGATTGGGTTTCCATGAAAGTGTTACTTATGAAGGGGGTGATGAGATTTGGCATGAAAGGGAAGCTCAGTCCTAAATATGCAGGTCTTTACAAAAATCTTTAAAAGGGTTGGTGATGTGGCTTATGAGTTAGAGTTGCCAGTAGAACTAGCAGCGGTTCATCCAGTCTTTCACATTTCCTTGTTGAAGAAATGTGTGGGTGATCCGACATCATTAGTACCATTAGAGAGTGTTGCTGTGAAAGACAGTCTCACTTATGAGGATGTGCCAGTTGAGATTCTTGACCTTTAGGTTCGTAGGTTGAGAAACAAGGAAGTTGCTTCAGTAGTGGTTTTGTGGAGGAGACAGTCCGTAGAGGTAGCTACTTGGGAAGCAGAAGCAGACATGATGGCCAAGTATGCTCATCTCTTTCCTTCCGATTCCTTTTCAGCTTGAGGTAATAGTTCATCTTCAGTCTCTGAGTTTACACTTGCGTAAATCTAGTCTCAGTATCATGTTCCTTCAGTTATTCTTGCATTTTCAGCATATTTCCATGTTCTTAGAACTCAGTTCAGATAGATATTAGTTTTGGTACTTAGTGGTAGGGATTGCAACTCATTCCCTCCATACTCAGCTAGTTGAGGCTTCATTTGAGGACGAATGTTCCCAAGGGGGAGATAATGTAACACCCTAGATTCGAAAAGCATCAAAATGCAGCTTTTCCAGATGTTACAGGTGCCACCAATGGAGGTCACCCACGGCTCGTGGATGGGCCCACAAACAGTAGGTGTGGTCTGTGGTTGGCCACCTCAACTTTTCTAAAAATTTTTCCAGACAGGCACGACTTACAGCCAGACCTACAAACCGTAGGTGGGACCATAGTTCGGATCCAAGTTTGTAGATCGTGGCCCGCAGCTTCCAATTTCTGATGCCAAACGACACCTGCTAGGATGAACCATCGGTCAGGCCCGTCGAAGGCCCCTATGCGTTGGACATCTAACCTACGTCATTTTACTCAGTTTAATCCTCATATTCTAGTCAGAACTTACCCTAAGCGATTCATTCACTAAAATTCATCAACTTGGAGAAAAAGAGGAGAAAAGAGTCAACCAAGCCCTCTCCAAGAACGCAACATGTTTTCTTCAGTTCTAGCCTCAAAATTGAAAGATTTTTTCATGAAATTTTTCACCAGGTATGTGGGATATCACTAGTGGGTTCCTTTCATCCACTAGGTCCCTAGAATTCAGTTAGATTCTTGATTCTCTATATCATGTTTAGACCTAAGGTTTCTCAAACCTTGGAGAATTGTTGCGAATTAGTTGTTATAGTATTCTTAATTAGATTATCATGTTTTCGTGAAATCGTTGCTTAGCTCTTTGCATGAAATTCAGAACCCTAGTTGTGTATATTCTCTTAGTTCATGAATTACACTTGCTAGGTCAGTTTAAACAGAAATACGTCGTCTAGTTTCGAATGTCACATTATCAGTTTATAATTGTTGCATTCTCATATTTGCATGTCAAAACATTGAGCTATCCAGTATTTCAATTATGTTGTTTGTACATATTCCAGTTGGGAGTAGGCTTAGCACCGAGTTGGACAAGGGTGCAGCGTACCCTCATAGTCCCAGAACTATGTTCCCCCGTAGGTTTATAAGTCCCCTCTGTTGGGCATCATATATAGTGATCATGTTAGTCATGCCTTTATATCCCTTGCAAGGTATATTGGGTCCTGTCGATGGGGCGTATACATCAGACTCTGCGTTTAGCTCACGTGATTTTATATCGGTTAATAGTAGCTCCCAAGTCAGACTTCAGTGCATTTCACCAGGTTTTCAGTTATACTTCAACATTTAGTCTCAGTATGTCATGTTCAGGATTAGCACTTGGTCATAACAGTTAGCTCAGTTTTCAGTATATTTCAACATTTACATTCAATTTCGATTATATCATTGCTCAGTATGCTTTGTTCAGTATGTATTTTATTTAACTATATTCTATATCCTGCATGCTCAGTACATTCAAGAACTGACGCATACTCTGCGCTACATCCTTTCATGATGTAGGTTCAGGTACTCAGCATCCAAATCATGCATAGATCGATTTTCGATCTCCATTTCAGCAGCTTCAGTGGCGAGTCCTCATACTTCGAGACAATAGATATGTTTTTCACTTTAGTTTTTTTATTCAATTTTCAGTTTGCTAGAGTTAGCTGGGGGAATGTCCCAGTAACTCTAGTCAGTAGAGGCTTACTAGACATAGTGTTAGATTCAACTTTAGATTTGAGTTTGATCTTTCAGTTGTTATTGAACTATTAACACATTTCATATTTTCATACTAGTTGGGTATTCCCCACTTTAAGTTATCACTGTTTTTAGCTTCCGCATAGTATCTCTTTATTAAGTTATTATTAGTATGCTTATGATATGTCAGCTTCAAGGTTAGCTTGGGGTCTTTCGTTATCCTAGGTCCCGTGTTTACATCCAGGGGTAGCCCGGGGCATGACACTTGTCCTCCTCCTATACATCCGAATAGGGAATGAAGGAAAAAGAAAGATCTCTCTATTTTTCATTTCTTCTATTCTCTCCCATCCAAAAAAATGAACGAGAGTGGGGAGATACTTCTATATCTTACTTCTATATTTTATTCCTTTATTTTTTTGCCATTGATTGTGTTATGAAGTTTGCTATAACTATCTACTTTTATTGTGTTATTATTTTAATTTCTTTTGATTTGGTTGATAATGAATGTTTTGTCTCTGTTTTTCAAATCTGTCCTGTTAAGAGTAGAGTTAAAATGCATATATCTTTAGCACAAAAAATGTAATTTTTAGTAAGTCCAGAAGTGCAGATTTGATGTACAAAAAGGCAGCTTTCTAATGCTAAAATGCAGATTTTAGTGTAAAAAATATGCAGCTTCAAAAGAGTTTTAAAAATCAGATTTTGAAGGAAAAAATGTATCTGTTTTGAATCCTTAATAATGCAGATTTTTGAAAGCTTAAATACAGTTTTTTAAGAACTTTATATGCAGATGTTTTAGGCCACAAATGCACCCCTTTTTATCATTTTTAAGGTGTAAATTTAGTTTGAAAAATGTAGTTTCCTTTGAGACTCAAACATAGCCTTTTATGAACATTAGAGTACAAATTTTCATGGTAAAAAAATATAACATTTCAAGAACTTAGGAGTGCATTCTCATTCCCTTAACAACCTCATTTTTTTTCACTTCAAAATTTGCATCTTTTATAAGAACATTATTTTTATATCTTAAATTAAGGTAGTTAGCTCAAGCTATTCCTTTCAAAACAAAAAAGTAAAATAAGTTATTTATATTTTTAACCCAAACATGCTTTTTATTTCTACTAATCTTTTTTTTTTTATACCCAACATTCTCATACCGTATTTTCACCATAATACTTCACCTCATAAGCATATACATTTTTCATATACAATGCATATATACTTTTCTCACGTATTATACTATTTGAAATGCTATTTTTCTTGTTTACCATTTTCTAAAAAATGAATCCTTTTCTTCACTTAAAAAAAAAATTGAAGTAGATAATCTCTCGTATATTTTCTATTAACCTTAGTTTGATCGGTAATCATCTTGAACGGATCTTAAAGTATACCTTATCCCTTCCCTGGATAAATTAGAACCCTTACCTAGAATCGCATAAGGTTAAGTAAACTTTAATCGAGAGTTAACTTAGCATAAATTTAGCAAAATAGGTGCCATAATTCACCTTTAACATAATTAGGTGGCGACTCTTTCATCAATATTTTGTACACTAATTGTATCATGACTCGAGCCTACACCCAAAACGTTGTTGGCACTCGAGAACCATTGTTGGTCCAAAGCGAACCCTCATCTTGGCTGACTAAAAGTGGAAGACTAACTAAGGCATACATAAGCATCAAATTGAAAGAAACGTTTTAAAACAGTTTACTGAATCTCAAAACTTTGCTGAATATACTGAATATGAAACATAAATTTAAATAAAACATCTGAAACTAAAAGACTCTCCAAAACTGTCTATCTATGATGCCTCTACTATATAAAGATGAGTGTCGGAACAAGAATCACGACTACGCAAAATACTACTAATACTAACAACTCATAAAACTTGAGTCCTCAAGAAACAAGAAGACCTCACTCGAAAGCTGACGAGCGGATGAAGTGATCTCAATATACTCTTGTTAAGGATCCTAAGAACCTATATCTGCATCATTAAAAGATGCAGGTCGAATGACATCAGTACATTGAATGTACGAGTATGTAATATAGCTAAATAACAAATAATTGAAAGAAAGGTCTGCAATAGATATAACAATGAACTCAAGATGAATGTAAAGAAATAAAGGAGTAAAATCACTTAAAGCTTTACAAAATACTCTCTCATCTCGAAACTCAACAAAATAAGTGATATAAAAATACACTTAAACTCTATTGGGAGATTCTCTAATTGACAACCATCACTATGAGCTACATGATGATACAATGTCTCGCCCACGCTGCCAGAACTGTCATATATCTTACCGTGATATAGGACACCTCAACTAAGTGGATCCACTAAGCTATGTTTAAAAGCAATAAGGAATCATCTAAACAATATGATCCTTACTCATGTTGGCATGCATGATTTATGAGGATTTTGAGTTATCTGAACTCATCCCCATATCGGTGCTCAATACTACTCCCAATAATATATACAATTTATGCTCATATGTTTAAAAATATAACTCTTCCTCTGGTTTGAGATAATTGCTCTCTTGATATATCTTTTGAACTCATAACTCATTTAGAAATCAAAGTTTCTCTTTGATCAATGTCAAAACTCATACATTTGGGAATTCTTAGTTCCCTTATACTCTTGCTCAATTCATACTTAAAAACTCTTTCTAAAAAATATATCAAAATCATAATGTGATATGATCATTGATTACTCGGGAAGACATACTGCATAAATATTGATGGCGTAACTAGATACCATACTGCTTAAACATTGATGGCATACTTGATTTTCATACTAATCATGTTTTAAAAACTCTTTCTCAAAACACATCTTTACTTCCTCAAAAACTCAGTTTAAAACTCAAGTGTTGATTTTAAAAAGCTTTTCAAAATTTATAACTCAATTCATAGGGTTCATGCGGAATTATGGACATGAACGACTTAACTCAGAGATCTTAAAAGTAATATTGAAATTCAGTACTCAGAACTAAAGAACTCAGAACTCAACGATACTACTCATCTAAAAAATTCACAATTCATAAGGTGCATGCTGAAATATAGACGTGAACGGATCAACTCAAGAATCTCAGTGCATAACATATAGAAATTCAAAAATTAGGAATAGAATTTCAAAATGAATCAGGAACTGTAGAACTCAAAATCAACTCATCTCAAGAATACTCAAATCTAGGGGTAGAATCCTATATTTCTCTTTTACTGATTTGAAAGTAGATGTAGGGTGTGAGGGCGAACTAGTCCAACCCTATGATAGTCTTACATACCTGGAAGAACAAGGTTCTTGAAGAATCTTGAAGAATGTTGATGAAAAATTTGATTAGAAGCTTTGAAACCCTAGCTTGAAAGGAGAAAAATCAAGAAAATCTTTCTTGAGATTTCTTGAATAATCAGTTTCTTGAAACTCTATGGCCAAGAATTATGATTTTTATTAGTGATTCATCATTGTATGGAGGAATTTAAGTTGGAAAGAATAGAATTCTTGGAGAAACACTTATCTTGAAGAAGAATCTTTACAATGATTGAAAGAATCTTGAATGAAGTCTTCTACTTTGATTTTTCCTTAGGGTTTGGCCTTATTGTTTGAGAGACAAGAGAATAATGGATTAAGAGATGAAAATCTGATTGTTTTGGGTCTTTGTCAAGAAATTCATTTAGGGTATTCTTAGAGGTAAAAAGACAAATTATGGCCCACTACATTGTATCAGGTTATAAAATGGTCATACCTTCTAACTCGAAACTCGGATTGACGCGAAATTGGTGGCGTTAGAAAGAAGATTCAAATACCTTTAATTTAATAGTTTAAGGGCCACATAACTCTTTTTATTCTAAGAGATATGGTCGTTTAAAGTTGACCCAAGTAAAATCTTACATTAAAACTTAATCGGTAAAGAAACTTTCAACTCAACTTTGTGCTAGGAGATTCTAATGACCTTATTATCCAATATCATTCCCACACTAAAAAGTTTACCTTTACACATATGGGCAATTTAAGAATCACCCGATATGACCCTACATGTAAATGAAGAATAGTTCGGGTTTTAAATTAGGGTGTTATAGTTTGGACCTCGAGTTAAAATGGGATATAACAATTTTGACACAAATCCTATTGTCTTAAAATTTTCTTCACTTGATTAAAACTTCTCTAGTCTTCCACACACAAAAAATATATCACATAGAAATCTTTCTATGGAAGTACTATTTAAAGATTTGTATTTATAGGAAAAAAAAAATATAGCTTTGGAATATGAAGATTCACCTGTGGAGTTGAGGTCAAGTATTACAACAAATTAAAGACAAATAGATTAATTAAGCACATAAACTAATGTGGAAGATGTGCTTTGCACGTGTATTTCACTTAATTTGTTTAGATGCCATATGAGCATGTGGAGAACAACTTTATATTATTTTTTAGAACTATTTATGCATATTAATTTTTATTTTACAAGTTATAACATAATAGATGATGTTCTTTTTGTTTGCTCTCATATTTGACTTCTCCATTGTTTGTGTACATAAATCAAAGATAGTTATCTGACTGTCCATAGTTAACTGAGAAATGTTTCATTTTTTTAATCGAAAAAACTAAAAATTAATATTGAAGAATATATTCAATCTGTGAAATCATATATGTAATCACATGTTTATCTTATAACCAACAAAGATATAGTTCATTTAATTGTAAACAATTTTCAATTTATTCAACCAAGCATGATTCGTCCAAGGAAAAATAACAATACCGTGTTATCACATATATATGAGTGGTATAATAATATGAAAAATTATTGGACAAAATTTAATATAAGGAAAGATGAAAGATATAAATAATTAATGTAATAACAATGAGAATTCATAATATTATAACTAAAGAATATAAAAGAGTGTGAATAACATTTGCAATAATTAGTAGTAACTAAGAGAATTATAATGTTATAGCTAAAAATTAATGTGCAATAGATAAATTTATAATAAATTTTATAACTACATAAATAAATAAATAAATAAGACTTTTAATTAATGTTACTATTTCTTTTTATAGTTATTAGATTTTAATTTAGTGTAGGGACAAAATGAAAATGTGTATTCCATATTAGTGAATATAAAATTTATTTTGTTAATGATAAATATATATTCACATATTTCACATTTGTTGTGAGTTTTTTTTTTAAAAAGAACTCGGAAAATTTTAAAATAATGTATTTTGAAGTTAGAAGATCTTGTTAACTTGATAATACATTTGTGACACACACACACGCACACACGCACACATACACAAACACACACACACATGAATTAATGAAAATATATATCTCATAAAATTAATTATTAAATAAATAATAAAAATTAAACTAATACAGACTTCAACATGCGTTATTAGAAGTCATATGAAATTTTCTTCATAAAAAATACTAAAATGTTAAGAAATAGTAAATTAGTAGAACAAAAGGGCAATGTTTATAGTAATAGCTATTTTGAAGCAAACTTTCTGACAATCTAAATCACATAAGTAGCATTGATAAATAAATTCATTCTTTTGTCTTGGACATCAAAAATCAAATCGTGACAATTCTCAAATTCTTGAGAAGTTTAATAATTTCGGAAAAAAATATTCAGAAGCATATATCTACATCACAAGAGAAATTGTTAACAAAAACAAATGAATTTAGACTACAATTAAAATTAAATTAATACAAACTTCAACTGACGTTATTACAAGTCATATAAACTTTTCTTTGTTGAAAATACTTAGATATTAAGAAATAGTAAATCAGTAAAATAAAAGGGCAATGCTTATATATTAATAACTATTTTGAAGCAAACTTCCTGACAATCTAAATCACATAAATAACATTGTTAAATAAAGTCATTCTTTTGTCTTGAGTATCAAAAACACAAATTGTGACAATTCTCTAACTCTTGAGAAATTTAATAACTTTTGAAAATGATATTCAAAAGCATATATCTACATCACAAGAGAAATTGTTAATAAAAATAAATGAATTTAGACTATATGATGTTAACTCCATATATTGGAACATTACATAATAATGTATATACTAAGCAAAAAAATAATTATTAGATCATCAAAATTATTTTCCTCAAGTATTCGAGGTTAAGGAATATACCCTCTTAGGATAGAACAATTTACTTCATCAAAATAGTGGTACCTCATATTTTGTTAAACTTCGAACTCACTCAATGACAATAAATCACATGAATTTTTTAAAAATGCAAGAAGAAGAAGAGTAGAAGATTTAAAAAATTGTGGTTGAAAAATGAAATGAAACTCCTCTATTTATAGTGAACAAAGGGTAGTATGAACACATGTTTTTTGTGCCTTATCTGAAAAGTCATGAACTTTCCGAGAAGTCACAACCCTTTCGAAAAGTCACAACTTATTGAAAAAGTCACAACTCGTTGGAAAAGTCACAACTCTTTGGGAAATGCACAACTCTTTGTAAAAGTCACAACACATCGAAAAGTTACAACCCTTTGAAAAAAGTCACAACTTAAATTAGAAATATTATACTCCCTCCGTTTAAAAAAGATTGGTCTAGTTTGACTTGGCACGAAGTTTAAGAAATTAAAGAAGACTTTTGAATCTTGTGGTCCTAAATTAAAGTTATGTTAAATGTACAAAATTGTCCTTAATCTTGTGGTCTTAAACATGCCACGTGGAAAACAAAAAGTAAAATGTTACCAAAAAAGGAAAGATGTCATTTTTTTGAAACTGACTAAAAAAGAAAGGAGATCATTCTTTGTGAAACAGAGGGAGTAGTAATTTAATATTCAAGTTAGATGTTTATGCTTTTAAGATAATATAGAATATATATATTACGATATATAATGAACTTTTACGGGAATGATTGCTTGTTAAATAAATTTGATTCCTAGTTTTCCTCAAGTTTATTATTTATTTCCAAATAGAAGCTTCTCGTTTTTAACTTATTAAATGACATGATATTGAATTAAAATTGGAGGAATGAAAATGATAAATGTAGTAAGGGAAGGAAATTGATATTTTATTTTTAAACAAGGCTAGTGGACGCAGACAAATAATAAATAAAAAATATATAAAAAGCAAAGAGTAAAGTATATGTGCTCTAAAATTTAAATAAGAAATTGTAGAACTTTCTAACTTCTCTTTGTCTGCCATTCTTCTATGCCTGAATTTGGCAATTCCGATATCCTTTTTCTGGCCATCTAAGTTCCCGATTCCCATCCTTCTTCTTGTATCTTAAATGTGATAGCTTTGATTTTGAGATCTTGTTGAGTTTCTGCTTTATTTTTTCTTGTTTAAGCATGTTTTATCTCTCATCTTTATACATCTATTTCAGGTTGATTGCGCTTTGTTCGATTGGCTAAGGATTCCAATCTGGTGCTCATAATTATTGGATGATTCACTTGTGTTCTTGACTGCTAAAAATTATCTATTTTCCCCCATTTTATTGACCATTTTTGTATTTGTTGTTGTAGTTTCATTTTTTATTTCTTTAGATTTATGTGTTTGTCATACCCTTTTGATTGAATCTTGTTTCCAAGCGCTTTTTCACGATGCTTTTAAATAGGAATTTGTTGAAAAAGATTTGGGACACAGAGAGTTCTACGAGAGGTTTCATTTGAATTTTTCTTTTCTTGAAGCTGATCTATCCTTCTTCTAGTTGTGTGGCTGAGCTCGAGTCCTGTTCTTAGCGAGTGTTTTGTTTGAGGGCAAGCAATAACTCAAGTTTGGGGGTTTGATGAGTTAGTATTGATCGACTCATAGGACTCAAATTTATGAATTATTGTCATATTTTAATGCTAATTGGGGAAGTTTTAGGCCCTAGTTGTCTTGAATAACGTTAATCCTTAGAAAAAGTAAGTTTGATGAATTTAAAGCTTAATATCACTGAAGCACATGCCGCAGAAAGTGACAAACGTCTCACCAATTTGAATGTAGCAAATTTGCCTTAGTGCCGGCGTTGCAACTAGCGCGGTAAAATGCTTAATTGGTGATTCACAGATCTCAGCACAGATGCTTCTGTGAGATTCAAAGATCGAAGCGAGGAAATGACTAACACAGAAAAGATTTTGATCGGCCTTTCGCTGGTCCAACACAAGTCCAAAGACAGAAGCTGAAGGGATAAAATGCAACTATAGAAATTAGTGATTCCTTTGGAAGTTCCATGGTTATTGATGATTTTAGATGTTTTGATGACAGACAACGAATTCAGATTTCAAAAAAAAGAGCCGGGAAGAAAAGACTTCAAAAAGAAGAGTTATTTTCATACGAAATTCGAGTTAAAGAAGGAAACCATTAGCAACGAGAAAGTAGAATCAAAGAAGGAAACAATAAAAGAAGAAGTAGTGTATGAAAAGGATTTGTACTAAAAGGCAAATCTAAATCCTTTTTGTAATACAACTTTAATTCTTTTCCATATACAAATTGAATACTAGCGATCAGACTCTATAAAAGGAAGACAAAGCAGAAAGAAGAAAGTTGTCTTGCATAATCCGGAAACGAGAGAGAAAAAGAGAGATAACATAAAAAGGCCATTCAAATAGAGAGTTCATAGAAATAGAAGTTAAGAAGTTCTATTGTTAGAATTTCTTTTGTGAGAAGAGTGTTTTGATTCGTACTCAGAGTCATTGTCGTAGAGTCTTTACACGAAGTGGGTTTGGCTTCCTGTAATAGTTGAGTCGTTGAGAGAATTGTAACAAGAAGTGAGTTTGGCTTCTTAGAGAGTAGAGTTAGTCGATTATAGTTAATCGAGAGTTTTTGAGTTTATTGATTATCGAGTTGTAATCGTGAATTAATTGTGAAAGAATAAAACAAGGTTTTTCCTTCCTTGAGTGAGGAAGGTTTTCACGAAAAAGTTTTGTGTTGCTACTAGCGAATACACAAGAACCTGGTTCTTGATTTAGGGGTAAGGTTTCTTCAATTGGTATCAGAGTAGGTCTTTTTCGTTAAAAGATTCACATCTTGAAAAGAATCATTAGCATCACCACCTACCCAACAAGAAGGAGCTACACAAACTCGACCACCATTGTTCAATGGAAAGTACTACGGATGGTGGAAAAATTGCATGATGGATCATCTTATAGGAGAAAATCCCGACCTATGGGGAGTTGTTCTGGACGGACCAACTATACCTATGAAAAATAGAACTGATGGAGCCACCATGGTCCCAAAAGAAAGGAAGGAATGGGATACTGCAGACAAACTAGCTATCCAGAACAATGCCAATGCCAAGAAACTCTTGATATGCGGTATAGGTCCAGATGAATACAATCAAATTTCATCATGTCAAGATGCCAAAGCTATATGGGAAACACTACAAACTACTCATGAGGGAACAACACAAGTAAAAAGGTCCAAAATCGATAACCTAAACAGGCAATATGAATTATTTTGAATGGCAGAAGGTGAAACCATACAAGACATGCACACCAGGTTCACTTCAATCATCAATGAGATGTACTCCTTGGGAGAAATAGTTCCAAATGGAAAGGCGGTTAGGAAACTCTTAAGTGTTCTCCCTGAATCATGGGAAAGCAAAGTTGAAGCAATCACTGAAGCTCATGACCTAGATGCGCTAGCTATTGATGAACTAATTGGAAATCTCATTACATACAAACTTAAGAAAAATCAGGAGAAAAAAATCGAAGGAAAAAGAAAGGAAAGGAACCTAGTCTTAAAAGCTACCATACCAGAAGACTTTGAGGACGAAGATATTGCACTAATGACCAAAAGGTTCTCTAGAACACTAAAGAGAGGACAAGTATTTCATAGAAGAAATCCTCAGAAAACGAATACAAGAGAACAATTATGTCATAAGTGTGGAAGTCCAGATCACTTCATCAAGTTTTTCCCACTTTGGGCTTTGGAGCAGAAAAGAAGCACTTCGGAAAAAACAAAGGAGATCAAGAATAATAAATACATTCCCACAAACAGACGAATGACGAATCAAGAGGCAAATCTATCAATGAAGAAAGCCTTCACAGCATTAAGAAACCTGTCTGAAGAAGAATTTGAGGATGGAGAATTGGAAAATAAGTCACTTCTCACAATCGAGCAAGCTGATGAATATGACTTTCTTGCTCTAGTTGCCATATCAGAATATGAAGAAGAAGAAGAAGAAGAAGAAGAAGAAGAAGAAGAAAGGAACATCTGTCAATCACAAGAAACAATCCAAGCACTTATGGCAGGATCAGGTTCTGAAGAGGATGAGGAGGAAGATATACATGGCAATGTAAGCCTTCATCACGTAAAAAATAATCTAAGTTCATACTCAAAAAGAGAATTAGAGTCCTTATTGTACACTCTCATTAATGCATATCAGTTAGCAGACTCAGAAAGGAAACTAATAATGGAAGACTACGCATCACTAAGAGAAGAAAATGAGAACCTTGAAAAACAAAATCAGCACTTTCTAAGTAAGATAACAAAGCTAAATAATAACTTAGATTCCATGACTAAGAGGAATGAAGAGCTAAACAAAGAACTCTATATGACTAAAGCTAAAGCAGAGAATAACATGAGATGGACCAGGTCCTTCATACTACTCGATAATATTCACAAAAGTCAAACTTCTGCAAGACATGGAATAGGTTTTGACAAAAATAATTCCCAAGTAAAAAATCCTAACATAGACTGTCTATGCTTACATTGCAGGTTAACTGGGCATAAAAATCATGATTGTCATAAGAAATTAACTACTCATAAAAATAATCTAACTTTCTTAAGGGAACCATATCCTAAGAGAGTTACAAAACAAGTTTCCAAAACTAAACCCTTCCCTAGATGGGCTAAGAAGAATCTCATTCATCCTTTCACTAATAAACAGGGACCCAAGTGGATCTGGGTACCCAAAACTAACTCATAAATGTTGATTGCAAGGATCAGTGAGGAGGGAGCTGAAGCAATGGTGCTTGGACAGCGTGTGCTCCAGGCACATGACTGGGGACAAAAGTAACTTCCTCTCGCTGAAGAACTTCAAAATTGGAAATGTGGCCTTTGGAAATGGAAAAAAAATGGAGAAATACAGGGAATTGGACAAGTTGGGTCTATGCATACTCATGCAATAGACAATGTGTACTATGTGAAAGGACTACACCATAATCTGCTTAGTGCGTCTCAAATGTGCGATAAAGGAAACATTGTTCTCTTCACAGCTAAAAAATGTAGAGTAACAAATTTAGCTTCAGGGAAACTGTTCTTCTAGGAAAAAGGCATAAGAATGTATATAAAACAAATATCATGAACCCTCAGGAAAAATACACTCAAATGCCTTAGCGCTGTCACTAATTGCTTTACTCTTTGGCACAAAAGGATGGGACATATCAGCCTCTCAACGATAAACAAACTTATATCCAAGGATCCAACCAAAAATTTCAATGATGATAAGGTATGTGGAGCATGTATTCAAGGGAAACAAGTAAGATCTTCATTCAAACTGATTGATGGTTAGTACTACCAGGCCACTAGAACTGCTTCACATGGTTTATGCGGGCCAATGCGTGTACAAAGCAGATGAGGCAAAAGGTACATGTTCGTGATTGTAGATGACTACTCCAGATTCACATGTACACTATTCCTTGCAACAAAAGATGAGACATATAACATGTTCAAAATCTTTGCGAAACTCGTCCAGTAGAAATTCAACAGAGAAATCACCATCATCCGCTCCGATCATGGACTAGAGTTTGAAAATTCAAAATTCTTGGAATTCTGTACCACAAATGGTGTTGAGCATAACTTTTCAGCACCAAGAACCCCACAGTAAAATGGTGTAGTTGAATGCAAGAATAGAACATTGGAAGATATCGCAAGAACCATGCTGATCTGAAGCAATCTTCCAAAAACCTACTGGGCTGAGGCTGTAAACACATCATGCTATCTCATAAATAGGTGTATGATTAGATCGGTATTAAACAAAACTCCATATGAACTGTTGAAGGGAAGAAAGCCAAACTTAACACATCATAGGACTTTTGGGTGCACTTACTATGTACATAACAAAGACAAGGATACCCTAGGAAAATTCGATGCTAAAAGCGATGAAGGAGTATTTCTCGATTATTCATCACAAAGTAAAGCCTACAAGGTACTTAACAAAAGAACAAATCGTGTGGAGGAAAGCGTCCATGTTATCTTTGATGAGGGAAATAACTTCATTGAAGGGAATTTAGAGGATGACCATAATGAAATAGGGATGTCAAACTTACCAGAACCAACAATATATGAATCAAATCCCACATCTCCTCAAAAAATGCCTGTAACAAAAGATGAAAATACTATAGAATCAGGTCCCCCTCCCTCCGAAAACACTCATGAAAGTCAGCCTCACAACTGGAAACACCAGAGCTCACACCCTATACAAAACATCCTCACTCCTCTAGATTCAGGAATCTATACAAGATCCAAAATACGAAACCTGTGTGCATTCTCAACTGATGTATCCTTGATTGAACCAAATAATACAAAAGAGGCACTGTTAGATCTTGACTGGATTACTGCTATGCAAGAAGAACTGAATCAGTTTGAACGAAGAAGAGTTTGGAACCTGGTTCCATGACCTCACAATAGAACAGTGATAGGAACATGGTGGGTTTTCAGAAATAAACTTGATGAACAAGGACATGTCACACTCAACAAAGCTAGACTAGTTGTACAATGATACAATCAAGAAGAAGGAATAGACTATGATGAAACTTTTATTGCCGAAGCAAGAATGGAAGCAATTAGAATGTTGATAGCATATGTTGCTCCCATGGAATTCAAGCTTTATCAGATGGATGCCAAAAGTTCTTTTCTAAACGGCTTTTTGCAAGAAGAGTGTATGTCAAACAACCCCATGGCTTTGAAAATCTTGAATACCCTGAATATGTGTACAAACTGGATAAAACACTGTATGGGCTGAAGCAAGCACCAAGAGCCTGGTATGATCGGCTGTCAACGATTCTTCTCACATATGGTTACTCTAGAGTGAAAATAGTCAATACTTTGTTTCTTCGAAAGCAAGGTAAAGATCTATTCATAGTTCAGGTAAATGTAGATGATATCATATTTGGAGGACCAGATGAAGTACTAGGAGTTGAATTTTCTCAATTAATGAGTAGCGAATTCGAGATGAGTATGATGGGTGAACTAAACTTCTTCCTAGGACTCAATTAAGCAATCCCCAACATGTACATCAATTCATCAACGTAAATACATCAAAAAATTGCTAAAGAAATATGATATGAATGAAGCTAAGACAAACGTCACACCCATTGGCACAACAACACAACTCGACAAAGATGAACCTAGATCTCCAATAAATGACACAAAGTACAAAGGGATGTCGGATCACTCCTATACTTAACTGCTACTAGACCTGATATTGTATTCAGCGTTGACCTATGTGCACGATTCCAATCCTGTCCTAAAAATCTCATCTAAGGCAATAAAAAGAATTTTGCGATACCTTAAAGGAACAGTGAACTTGGTACTATGGTATCCAACTGGAGACTCCTTTGATCTAGTTACACTACAAGAAAAACAGTCTCTAAGGAAGGGAAAAATGGTCCCTGAAAGTTGAAATCTGGTCCCAAATGAGCATTGACTTGAAAAATCTGGTCGCCACTTGTCCTAAACGCTTCCTTCGCTATCGCCCAATAATGACGGGACATAGAAACCAGTCGTTAAAGCTTTTTGGGACGGGGATCCAATCTGGTCGCGACAATATCTTTCGGGACGTTATTTCTGGTCTCAAATAGATCAAATATATTTTTGGGAAATATGTTTTTCAGGTTGGTAAAACTCTATAAGGACCACCAAAAACTAGTCGTAATAATCTTTAGAGACGATATAGATCTGGTCCTAGTAATCTCTAGTGACCATTAAAGACCTGGCCTTAGAAGAATTGATTTAAAGAAGAGAACTATCTCGTCCTAAAATAGCTTTGGTGACTATCAAAAACCCCATCCTAGAATAGCATTAGAGATGAGCAACAAGCATGGTCATAATCGGCCTTTAGAGACCAGCATAATTTTTGTCCTAGATGGAGCACTAATACATTTCTACAAATATCGAATTGCTACTAAAATTTCGCTACGAAAGATGATATATATAGAGAAGAGACAGAAACAATAAGATATATGTAAAGAAAACAATTAATTACGATAATCTAGTTGACATCCATGATATATGTTTCAATGTTTGCTTAACAAAAAAACATAGCTAATTAACATCCGAGTTAGACTATGGCATTAAGTTTTGCATTAAATTTGTAGCAATCTAAAAGTGAGCTCATTCATCTTCTTCTAAACTTGTATCTTGTATAGAAGAATGAACAAAAGCTAGGCAAAAAATTAAAAGTTCCAATCTTCATCGAGAGTTATCCAGAAACATCAGCAAAAGCTGCAAGAAAATAAGAAAAAATCCATTAGAAAAACTTTGAGATGCATTGACCGAGAATCTAATATCTATTTCAATGATTTACAACTAAATGTATATATAACATCTGTCAGATAATGAAAACAAATAGACTCAATAGCTTTAGAGACGAGCATGAATTTAATATAAGTTCGGAAAAAACAACTGCAATGAACAAAAAAAGGGCAGAAATTTCATGTGAAATAAACATAATCTCGAAACTTATAACAGGGCTAATGCAGACAATAATTTTGCATTGCCCAGAAATAGGTCTTGTGTATTTCCATCCCCATCCCAACCCTCCCAAGTCCCCCTAAACAATGCAGACAATAATGCAGATAGAGATGTTGATTTTACTTTTCTTTTGGACGATCAGACCTTGTGTGTTTAATCTGGAATGCAAAGTTCGATTGAACCACCTCTGTATAAACCACAACAGAACTTATGGGATAGAATAGTAATCCGGGGGATCTAACTATCCCGTTGGACATTCAATTAGAAGAATTAATAAAACATTCAACTAGAAATTAAAGAGGCATCACTACAGGAACATGAACTGGAAAGTCTTGAATCTCATCAGTTCATGGATTTTTCTCCAGATCCTTAGGATTAATAGTTTTTAGGGCATGCCAAACAACACTGTTACATTTGAAACCTGAGCCAAAACCTATTTGCCATGCTCTATCACCCTTTTTAATCCTCCATTTGGCCTCGGAGTAGGCCAATTCATACCACAGTGAGCTACTTGATGTGTTTCATACCACATATATCTCTACTAACCACCCTCACCTTTGTTCTCTCATTTGCAACTTTATATCAAAGTACTAGAAATCAAAATGAGGATGACCTTACTAATACGATAGTCAATACATTTCTTTATTGTAACGACCCAGGAGCACCCCCTAGCCGTTACCGGCGTAATCGACCTCTCGGAGGTCTTATATAAGCCCTTAGCATTCGTCATAGCATTTATCATAGAAACATAGCGGGAAATTTAAAAAATTTCCATAATATAACACACGACATAAAAGTCACCTCATTTAAACCTTTAATACAAAATCGAAGTACTACGTCTCAAGGTAGCCATCTTAAAACATGACTACAACACAAGAGGGACACAACCCTTACAATACAAAAGAAACTACTATCTAGTACATAGAACTTAAGGAAACTCTTTAACATAAAGGTCCTTGAATCTTTAAGGACACACCCGAACTTGGGAATAGTAAGCCAAGCTCATCCCTTCTAGGAAAGACCCTTTAGCCACCACCACCTACACTTGGTGTAAAAGATGAAGAAGAATGGTGTTAGTACAAGAATGCACTAAGTATGATAACCATGCAAAACATGCTTTTAAAAGGACATTTAGTTGGAAACTATGCATCATGCCTTTTTAGAGAAACTTCAAGAACATTTAGTACAATAGGCATAATATAAACCACGTACATCATCATACACACGGAAACCATTCATAATAGCACATAGAGCCACTTATAACACTTTAGGCACATTCAATGCATATAATACATTACCTTCCTCTTTATCGTAACTCCTTTCCTCAAGCAACCCTTAGGGAATACTTGGTGCAATGTATCACCTTAAGGTTACCAAAGGTGAACTTACATATAGCCTTAATCAATCCAACCACATATATTCATAGAGTCATAAGCACACCATAAGACATAGTCTTCACATAGGAACCATCACCTAAGACAATCCCCAAGTCACACTAGTGCAATGTGCAAGTAGCATCCCATAATACTACTCACACCAAGTGTTCCTAGGAAGCCACCATGTACTAGGTACATCATATTCAACAAGTCATAACATCTTCATTTAACATTAGACATAAGACCAACATATTTCATAACATCATATAAGGATTCATTCCTTTACTACATCATTAGTCATAACCCATTTAGTTCATATCATAGGTAAACCACCCTCACAACCCCTTCACAAGCTCACTTGTGCAATGTACACATGGAGTCCCATACCCCCACATATACTAAGAAAACCCATTAAGAAGTCAACCTTAACATCCTTTCATATTAACATACATAGACCATAGTCTTCATTACATAAAGAGCCTAATCATAACCTCCCTTAGAGTACACTTGTGCAATGCATAAGTAGGGTCCATAGTCCTACCTACACTAAGTAACTCTTCAAGAAATCATGACTAGAGTTCATATTCTTATCTTAGTTCATTTCTTAATTTTCGGGAGACATTGCCATAACCGACATAGACCATGTAAGCTACATGGAATCCGATGTTCTACTCCCACACCGAAAAGAGAGGGTACTACTTGCCAAAGTAGGACCTACATACATAATAGCTTTCTAGTGGATCCACTAAGCTAATACCTACGGGGGCACGTAGTTATGGAACAAGGAGATTGCTACTAGAAAACCTTGACTTACTAAGCGTGGAGGTTTCCATCTCATGAGACAACATCTATGTTGGGAACACGGACTTGCTAAATGTGAAGGTTCTCTTGTGGGAAGCCGGACTTGCTAAACGTGAAGCCCCCACTCTCATTTTTCATGTTCACTCGGTGCTAAGCTCCAACTCCCTTTTTAAACATCTTTAAGCCTTTATTTAACATTAGTTCATAAAATAGGCTTTAGGGACTTAATCCCTCATATCATATAGCTTAAAGGTTTCTAAGATGAGAATGACCTTTCATCATAGAACCTATATTATGTGAGAATGACCTTTCACATAGTCATACCATATTCATAACATAGTCTAGTTTAGAGTACAATTGAGGAAACGTTTCAAGAGACTCACTTTCACTAGATTATCATAAACCTTATTCATTCATTCACGTGTCTGTACATATGTGAGAAAGCCTTTCACATAAACACCTTTATACAACACATATTCATACTTTGCTAATCATACACTTTGCATGCATAATAAGATGTAAGGGTGCATATAAGAGTTCACCTTTCAATAGACACCATAACACATCATATTCATAACTATACATGTAGAGGGTGTGTGCGTATATTGGTCCTCATAGTGACATATTAGCAACATATTGAGTGTTCTTCCCTTGAAGGGATCACAACACATTCACAATGTCCCCAATTCATGAGCAATTCACATATAAAGCCCTTAGGGATTCTATACCACACACCCACACTTCATCATAGGAGACTAAGACACATTTAACATTGAATAGGTACTCCTAACATGTATATGATCAAACATTCATATATGGGTCATATAGGTAGGGGTCATTCCACAATAGTACCTAACATAATCAATCATGTAGACCACACCTTATCCCTAACATTATCATCATATTATACTCCTCATCATCAACACACTTTAAACATCATGCTAGCATTGAGGATTTCATACATAACCTTCATAGCATAACTCATAAACATATGCATCATAATCATCAATTCACTTCACATCTATTGCCTTCAAGGCCATGATCTCAACATGCATAGATAGACAAGAAGTAAACACCTCCACCATAAGTCGATCAAACCTCACAACATTAATTCTCATACTATAGACTAGAAGTTAGGTCAACTTACCAATTTTCCAAGCCATGATCACCATGGATCAATCATCAACAATTCATAATCAATTGACATAAGTAGCAATAGGAATCAACAATGTAATTCAATAACATAAACATAATCTAAGTACAATTCTATAAACAAATGGATCAACCCATAACTTTGCCCATAAGGCCATAATCCTCAACTCATCAATATACCAACAATTCAACATGAATAAGTATAGATAATCATAGAAAACATCAATACAATCTAATCTAAACATATTTCACCTATAGAGATCATATTCACAAAGACCCACATCATAGGCCAATTTTGAGAATTTGGGGATCATGGGTTCTTTAAGAATTCCTTTGAAAATATTCTTAAAAATATTAATTCCACATCAATTCATCAATAGAATGATTTAGAAACTCATTTGACAAGGAACCCGTGTTTAGATTGAAAATTGGGAATTTTGGTCTTTGAATCACTTTTGAAAATCTTTGATAGAACTCCTTGAATGAGAGGTTATTCAAGAATCAAGAGTCACCATACCTTAATTATTGAAGACCCATGAAATTGAAGAAGAAATCAGTTGAAAATCCATCTTCTAGCTTGAGCTTCATCAAGGTCTTCAATGGAGTTTTTGAGAGAATCTATTTTGAGAGGGAAGGATCAATTTGAAGAATGGGGTCTAATTTTAGGATTTGGGGTTTTAACCAACTTAAAATACCCTAAAATAGGTATAATAACCATTTATAATAATTTCCCAAAGTACCCAAACTACCCCTCACTTAGTTGGACCTTTTAAACAAGTCAAACTTGAGTTTTATTTTCCCAGATTTCACCGGGAAACAAGTTCGCAACGCGGAGGTGTTCCCACAAGTTTCTGGAAATTAAATTTTGAGGCAGTAGAGTCCACAATGTGCCTGCGACGCGGACCAAACTTTTTGGCCCATGGTGGAGCAGGTCCGCGACGCGGAGCCACTCCCTCCATGCACAACTTCAAGCTGCCTTGGCAGCTTGCTTGGCCAAGGTTGGGGTCCTCCTCGGGGACCCTTAGGGTGCCCCGGGGCGTCGTATCCTAACGTTTTGACCTTAAAAACATTTATTAAGACACTAGGGTCACCTCCACTGATTTTTGACTCCACACAACACATAAAAACATGAACAACATACTAGAACACACCAACACGTAAAAGACTAGTTTCCGAACGTCTTGGTCGTCCCTTGACGTTTGACTTCCAAACTCTTTAAAACTGACTTACAAGGTTATTCTTCATTATTTTAACAAGTTATTAATGAATAAAACTCATGTGAGGCTCTACTTTATCCTACTTCATTTTGAGGGTCGTTACATTTATATCAGCATTCAATGTTTCTCTCGAACTATACTCATATTAAACATTTTTAATTGCAGATTTTCGTTGGTAACTTGGATGCCAATAAAATTCAGTAATAAAGAAACTAACATGCTGGCAATTTTATGGCAGAAGTTATCCAAACCAGTGGAGTGGTCGTTATTATGGGTATACACCAGGATATGACGCCTATGGTTATGGCCAACCTACTTAGGACCCAAATATGTCCTATGCAAGCTATGTCGGGTATGAGAATTATGCGCAACCTCCACATCAAGAACAAGTAAATTGAGTCCTTCTAATGAATGTCTTAATCTAATGGTAAATATCTACAGAACCTATCTGATGGTAAATATCTACAGCCACCGCCGCAGAGACCAATGAAGAAGAAGCTAGTCTTGAAAAAGAGCATTTAACCAAGAGCTAGCAGAGGATGAGGACATCGTAGAGGGACTATTGAGACAAAACTATCATCTCAGGAATTAAAAGCCTTTTTATAATAAAATAAAGTCGGGTATATTCTTACTTACTTGTCAGCAGAAAAACAGTTGTCATTCAGTTGAAACAAACGATGTTGTAGGTGGTACATCTGATTGTTGAGCATCAAAGAATTCTTTCAACTTCATTATTGCTTTCATCTCATCTTTTAAGGTAGACAAGCGATCATTCAAGGAATTGGTTTCCTCATTCAAGGATTTATTTTCTTCATTCAAGAATTTGTTATCATCTCGAATTGAACGTAGCGCAGACAATAGTTCAGCCTTTGAAGAAGTTCCACCTTTCAAATATTTCGCCTTTACTCCACCCCCAAATCCAAATACATGGCTACGAGTTTGTGGTCCACAACATTTTTCAACAATCTCTATACTAGATAGAGATGGATCTTCGTGAACTGTTCCCTCAAGGTGAGCCTACAAAATATATAAAAGGCCATTTTCTATCAAAACACATTACAATTCCAAGCTATTAAATTATTCAATTTACCAAACGTACATGTTTTTCAATTGCTTCAGGTTCAACAAGCTTGTTATCTTTCTTACGAGTCTCAAAGAAAATAGTCGCCAAAGCTGGTGGATTGCCATCTCCCACCCTTTACATCAAAGTCAAACACGTCAAATTACACAAACCTCGTAAATACTTTGTCAAGGAAATAGTTTTTTTAACAATACCTTTTGATAAATAATCTCTCGAATAGGTTTGCTACCAATATGATGAAGCATTTCAGCTTAGATCAATTTTTTGCATTCCTGATGCTTCTTGCCTATATTTGTGAAACAATAATCTTAATTAGAATAATTATAACAAAATTATTGATACATAAGGCATCTCATGCCTGAACAAGCTTCAAGGTTGTTTCCTAGTAATAAACTTAAGAAACATACATACCTGAAAACTTTCAGAAGTAAAATGTTCCTTTACTAACCATTCCCATTCTTTTTTGTCTACTCCCTTGGGATATTTTTTAGAGACTTTTGAATGGGCTTATCCTTCGCATATTTTGCATGTAAGTGTCCTCTCCATTTGTTCCATAACTCATTCATCCATCCCAAGATATGATTACGATGATCATTCATGTCAACAACCTCAAATTTGTGCTACTTAAATCGGGACATGAGTTGAGTTATTACCAAGGGAGAAGAATCAAGAAATGACAACAAAATGAAAAATATACGTTCTTCTAGTACAATAAGCAGCAGTTCTAAAGTAAATAAGATAAAAAGACTAGGAAATTTCGTTAGATGTTGTTCTTTTACTATCCTCATTCCTTTAGGATGTTAATTGTGTAAGTTAAGGATCACTTTTCTCGCTTTTTAGAACACTTCTCATTTAACTGTTAAGCAATAAACAGAGCACATTAGAGAAAGTAATACAAAGTAGAGAAAGAAATTGCAAAACTGAAAGAAAAAACTAGAAAAGATTATATCGCACAATAGAAAAACACAAAAACAGGGGAAATTGCAGAACATATTTGTTAGACAAATATTATAGGCATATCCTTGTCAACTTATGTTAATGAAAGATTTGAATGGAGTTAAAATTTGTTACCTCAACTGCTTCCCACATGTGACTTAACTTTTCTGGCTTAATATCACTCCACGAGGTTACTCCCAACGGACACATATTACGATCACGAACAAGTTTTCCTAAATGCCTCGAAAACAATTTGCTATTTGTTCCAATAGTTTGATTATTGTAAAATATTACTTTCAGCTTTTCTCCGTTTTCAAGTTCTTTGCACATGTTGCTCCCTCAACCTCTTCTTACCTTTGTAGGACTAGATGAACCTACATTGCATAATTTAGTAAGAACTATAGCAATCAAATTCAGCTTTATAAATTACTAAGATATGGATTAAAAATATCGCACCTTTTTCAGTTGTTTGAGAGTGCTCCATAACCTGATCAATAGTTTGCATATCCTCTTTCACAAAAATCATTTTATCCATTATTTGCATTTCTTGACTTGACAACATGGTCGAATTCACTCTTGTTCTTTTAGAAGGAGTTTTTGTATGTTGATTAGCATAAAGAGCACTCTTGTTAATACATCCCACCTCAGATTCAGAAGTCATGTTGTTGTTATGTTTCATTCCCATTCCTTGACTAGTAAATAAAGTAGAGCCTTTATGTCCTTGTCCTCGCCCTTTCCCTATAGAACCTGGATAAATAAAATCATATTACTAATACTTTAGCATAGTGTTTTAGAGATGAAGAAACTAAAAAAAATTGACAAGTACTTGCAGAGAAGATTAGATTGTTACATCTGGAAAGTAAGGAACTGAAAATAGTTCAAAGTTATTACAGACAAACTTGAACTTTTATTTGAAAACATAACAGATTTCAAAGAATCTTACTTGTCTAGACTTCTTGAGTGTATTGCTTACTTAGATTAGTCGATGCATGAGGTGAGGGGTTAGTTTGCTTGTTCTCTTTCTCAAGATTAATGGAGTTCTTAGGTATCATTGGCATTCCTTGACTAGTAAACAAAGTAGAGTTTGTAATTCCTTGTCCTCGGCCCTTCCCTACACAACATGGAGAAAACAAATCATACTATCAATACTTTATTCCTTTTGAGAGCGAGAAGCTATAAGAAATATAAAAACAAGTTTTCAGCATATCAAGTATGTTTCATCCTCTTCTTTAACTAGAAGAAGTTTAAGACGGAAATGGTGGTTGCTTTTTGGGGAGCTACGATGTGCTACTCTGGAAAGTAAGAAACTGAAAATAGTTCAAAGTTATTACAAACAAACTTGAACTTTTATTTGAAAACATAATAGATTTCAAAAAATCTTACTTGTCTAGACTTCTTGGGTGTATTGCTTACCTAGATTAGTCGATGCATGAGCTGAGGAGTTAGTTTGCTTGTTCTCTTTCTCAAGATCGATAGAGTTCTTAGGTATCGTTGACATTCCTTGACTAGTAAACAAAGTAGAGTTTGTAATTCCTTGTCCTCGGCCCTTCCCTACACAACATGGAGAAAACAAATCATATTATCAATACTTTATTCCTTTTGAGAGCGAGAAGCTGTAAGAAATATGAAAACAAGTTTTGCGCATATCAAGTATGTTTCATCCTCTTCTTTAACTAGAAAAAGTTTAAGACGGAAATGGTGGTTGATTTTTGGGGAGCTACGATGTGCTACATCTGGAAAGTAAGGAACTGAAAATAATTCAAAGTTATTAAAGACAAACTTGAACTTTTATTTGAAAACATAACAGATTTCAAAAAATCTTACTTGTCTAGACTTCTTGGGTGTATTGCTTACCTAGATTAGTCGATGCATGAGTGGAGGGGTTAATTTGCTTGTTCTCTTTATCAAAATCGATGGAGTTCTTAGGTATTGTTGGCATTCTTTGACTAGTAAACAAAGTAGAGTTTGTAATTCCTTGTCCTCGGCCCTTCCCTACACAACATTGGAGAAAACAAATCATATTATCAATACTTTATTCCTTTGAGAGTGAGAAGCTGTAAGAAATATGAAAACAATTTTTCAGCATATCAAGTATGTTTCATCCTCTTCTTTAACTAGAAGAAGTTTAAGACATAAATGGTGGTTGCTCTTTAGGGAGCTACGATGTGCTACATCTGGAAAGTAAGAAACTGGAAATAGTTCAAAGTTATTACAGACAAACTTGAACTTTTATTTGAAAACATAACAGATTTCAAAAAATCTTACTTGTCTAGACTTCTTGGGTGTATTGCTTACCTAGATTAGTCAATGCATGAGCTGAGGGGTTAGTTTGCTTATTCTCTTTGTCAAGATCAATGGAGTTTTTAGGTATCGTTGTCATTCCTTGACTAGTAAACAAAGTAGAGTTTGTAAGTCCTTGTCCTCGTCCCTTCCCTACACAACATGGAGAAAACAAATCATATTATCAATACTTTAGAAGATTTTTTTTGAGAAACATAAACTTAGTTGGCAAATTTCTTACCTGTTTCAATTTCTTGGATGTAATGATTAACCAGATCATTAGATTGAGAAGCATAATTCTCAGCCAAAGATTTAAGCCCTCGTCCTCGTCCCTTTCCAATAGCACCAGGCGCGACAAATGTATATCTGATAGTTCTCTTCATAAATGAGTCAGCCTCATTTTCAGTCTTCAATGGTTTCATCTTGAATCTACAAAAAGAGCCAAAAAGTAAAAAAATAAAATAAAATTATGACAATGTAGGAATAAAAGAAATCATGTCATCGTAAAGTGTAATAGTGATTATATTAATTCATAAAAATATACTTTACCTCATTCGTTCTTTTACGTTTCTTTTGTGAAGGACTTCCTAACTCTACAATATCATCATCCATTTGTTCCACAATCTCATAGGAATCACGAGGTTGAGTCTTCCTCACTACTTGCCAACCTTTGTTGGAATTATCTTTAGCATAAAACACTTGAGATGCTTGGTCCGCTAAAACAAAAGGCTCATTTGTTTTCAAGAATCTATCCGGATTAGCACTCACGAAATCATACTCATCTTTCTTAACTCCTTTTATTTCATCATATACATCAAACCAATTACAACGAAATAAAGTCACTCTTCTATCCATGACAAATTGCAACTCAATCACATCTGTTAAAACTCCATAGTAATCAAGGTTCTCACTATCTTTATCATTCTCACCCAACACAACGACACCACAATTTTGAGTCCTTAACTTTTTATCATAATATTCTACATGAAATCTATATTCATTAACAATGTAACCATTAGAATGCGTTGAATATTGGGTAGGACCGCATGAAAGCGAGAGAAAATCTTCCATGATACGACTAGAATCTCTTTTATGGAATTGTGCAACCTATCATCACAATTAGGATGTTACATTAGAATGACTATTACAATATTAAAATATCAAATTTTATGTTTATGTATTACTCACCCTATCTTTAAACCATTCAATAAATTGTCGATTCCATTCTACATCAGACAAGTGGCGAGCATTCTCATAAGTTTGTGCGAACTCCCTACAAAATTGAAGTGAACCATACATTTCAAAAAAGAAATAATCATATGGAAATAATAATGAAAAGATATGAAATAACTCTCCATACTCGAGATACGGTAAGACTTCATCGAAATTCTTCAATATGTATATGTGTGCTTGTTCTAATTCATCTGCTTCAATATCAAATGAAGTTTTAGCTCCCAGAGTTTTTCCGGGTTGACAGAATAGTGATAAACTTCCATTAGATTGCTTTAAACCCCCATCATAATTTCGTTCAGGCCAATTAAATTTTGTGTCAATTCTATGTAGATACCTTGAACATAAGGTCACACATTCATTTGCAATGTATCCCTCTGCAATACAACCTTCAAGACATGACTTATTACCAATGAAAGATTTTAGAAAATATAACCATCGTTCCACTAGATACATCCTTCGATAATGAATCGGTCCAACAATCTTAGCTTCAGTAGCTAAATGAACAGGTAAGTGAACCATGACATCGAAAAATGAAGGTGGGAAGATCTTTTCTAACTTGCAAAGTGTAATGGGAATTTGAGGTTCAATATGTTCCAAGTTATTAATTCTCAACTCCTTTGATCCAAGAATACAAAAAAATAAAGATAGCTCAATAAGAGGTTCACAAACTTCTTTGGACAATATACCACGAAGTGCAAGAGGGAGTAGATGTTGTCGAAGAACATGACAATCATGACTTTTCAACCTAGATATCTTGTGATCTTTCAGGTTCACACATTGAGACATATTAGACTAAAATCCATTAGGAACCTTTAGATTCTTTAGGAAAAGGCATAACTTGTGCTTATCTTCGGGAGACAATGTGTAGAATGCTTTTGGAACTTCAATTTCTCCCCCTTTTGGATAGGGTGCAATTCTGGCCTAATGTTCATTTCTTGCAAATCTAACCGAGTATTAATTGTGTCCTTGGTCTTTCCTTTGACATTCATGATTGTCCCCATAATATTATCTCATATATTTTTTTCAATATGCATAACATCCAAATTATGTCGCAACAACAAACTCTTCCAATATGGAAGTTCAAAAAATATATTTTTTTTGTTCCAATTATCCTTTCGATTTTCATGTGATATCTTCTTCCTTTTCTTTGGATCCTTTGATAATTGTAGCCCTTCAAGATCCTGCACTTGATTAAGTATCTCAATACCAAAATGCATTTGTGGCGGGGGTCTTCTCTCCTCTGTACCATCAAATGACTTCTTCTCATTCCTCCATTTGTGATTGTGAGGAAGGTAACGCCGATGACCCATATAACATTGCTTCTTACCATTAGACAATCGAGTTGATGAAGTGTCTTTATTGCAGCATGACATGCCAAATTTCCTTTTGTACTCCATCCAAATAAATTTCCATATGCTGGAAAGTCATTGATGGTCCACAACAAAGAAGCATGCAACTTAAAATTCTTTCTAGCTGACGCATCATAGGTCTCAATACCAACTTCCCACAATTCCTTGAAATCCTCTATTAAAGACTGAAGATATGTATCAATTGCATCTCTTGGCCATTTGGACTAGGAATAAGCAGTGACAAAATAAATTTTTCTTGTTTCATGCACAACCAAAGTGGTAAATTATAAGGAATAAGCACCACTGGCCAAATGCTATGTGAGGTTTTTGAATTTCGGAATGACTGAAATCCATCACTAGCAAGTCCAAGTTGAACATTACGAGGCTCGGCCGCAAATGAAGGATAAAGTTCATCAAATGACTTCCATGCCATTGAATCAGCTGGGTGCCGCATTATTCCATGTCATAAGAGTAGATGTCTTTGTAGACATAAACAACCTCTGAAGTCTAGGTTTTAAAGGAAAATAGTGTAAGATCTTTGATGCTATCTTTTTTCCTTTTTTATTCCTTGTTTTCCCGCTATGTGTAGCTATCTTCCATCTAGACGCCCCACAAACTTTGCAAGAATCGAGTTGGCTATCCTCCTTCCTGTATAACATGCAATCATTAGTACAAACATCAATTATGTTGTAAGAAAAGGCCGAGTTCTTTAATTATCTTCTTTTCCTCATAATATGAGTTTGGCAAATTGGTGCCATCCGGCAACAACTCCTCTTTCAACATTTCAATAACATTGTAAATGACGCATTACTGCAACGACCCATACTTTTGATGTGAAGCAATTTAATCAAAGAGGAAAGCTTTGAAGCTTTGAAATTTTGATATAGAGGCTGCTCAAAATCCTTCAATAAGCTGTAAAATCTTTTTGCTTCAACATTTGGTTCCTCATCAAGTAAATTATCACCATCAGTGTGTGTAGTTTCTCCATCAAGATTAGGATATAAATCCCTCAACAGTTCTTCTACTTCATCCTCACTATCACATTCTTCTACTTCATCACCATCTTCATATTCAAATTCAAATTCAGATTCTGACAATGGCTCACCCAAACGTTCTCCATGGTGATACCAAAAAGTATAATTCTTAATTATTCCATATACTTGCAAATGTGTCTCAACTATTTTACGAGTTCCTAAAGTTGTATTGTAACATTTGACACATGGACATCGTATTTCATATTCTTCTCCTATTTTTTGAAAAGCATAATCCAAAAACTTTTGCACACCTTCTAAATAGGTTTCATCGAGCCGATGGTCAACTAGTTGCATCCATTGCTTACTAGGAGCCATAACCTTGAAAAGTACATAAAAGTTATATTAAAAAAGATACAGGATAAAAAAATACTAAGATCCATACAATATTGCACTAAGAAACATAAAATATTACTTATCTTAAAACATATTATCTTCAATAGCTTTGTACTTACACAAAATAATCGCTTGTGATTAAAAAAATTCTTATTGGTAGTCGTTTGTGATTAAAAAGTCTTTGCTCATAACTAACTTATCCTAAAGTTAAGAATGGCTTAATCGCATCCTCAAACTAATACATAAAGAAAGAATCAAGAAAACTAGTTATAACAAAATTATCAGACATGCAGCTGTGCAAATATAAGTATACAATGGTACCTTGATGCCTAACATTAAGTTAAATTTTAGGCTCAACTCAGCAGGACTTGATTCGAGTGAAAAATATTCAGATAATACCACTGAATATACTATATTTTCGTAGGTGACGTGGTAGCTGATTTCAAATATTACATGTTTCAAAAGATATTCAGGGCCAACTATTCCTTAATAAATGGAATTAAGGTTGTAAAATATAGAGAAATATAGCACATAACGAGGTTGTCGATTTGTTAGATTTGTGGATGAAGGTGATTACTTTCACACTATGATTGAAATGAATTGAAAGTTTTGCTCCACTAGGCATAGACACATTAGTTCTGCAGCTAACAAGAAGAATGTCGGAGGCCAAACACAAGCTTCATATCAAAATGACGAACTCAAATTACTGCACCTAAAGTTATATGACTATTTTCATTATATGACTGAAAAGGGACCAGATTTTGAAACCATTAAACTATTTATTGTTAAAAAAGAGGAAGAACAAAGAGAGCAGCTTGAATAAAACAATGAAAAAATGACATCAATAGAACATATAGAAGAAACACAACAACTTGATTGGAAGAGGAACCAACCTATAATTCTGTTTTGTGCAAAGCTGGGGTGGAATCTGTTTTGAGCAGAGCAGCAACAATACAAGAACAAAAATGTGATTAGGGCAGAGGAACGTCAAGATTAAGCAGGAAGAACAAAAAGATTATCTTGAATAAAACAATGAAAAAATGACATCAGTACATATAGAAGAAACACAACAACTCGATCGGAAGAGGAACAAACCTGAAATTTTGTTTCGAGCAAAGCTGGGGTGAAATTCCATTTTGAGCAGAGCAGCAATACAAGAAAAAACACGATTAGGGCAGAGGAACGTCAAGATTAAACAACAACAACAAAGAGAGTAGCTAGAATACAACAATGAAAAAAATGACATCAATAAAACATATAGAAGAAACAAAAACTCGATCGAAAGAGGAACCAACCTAGATTTTTGTTTCGAGAAAAGCTTGGATGGAATTCTGTTTTGAGAAGAGAAGCAACGATAACAATAAAAATACGCGATTAGGGCAGAGAAACGTCAAGATAAAGCAAAAAAGAGTTGAGATTAGGGCAGAGTGATGACCTTGATAAGCTGGAATGGCGATCTTAGAGCTCAAACTAGGGCGACGGGCTTCTGTGTTTTGAGATAAAAGAGACGATGTTTATACCCTTCTGTATACTTTAATTTTTAGCGCTTAAAGTTTTGATTAAAATGAAGTTTTCATTTTTTTAATATTTTAGTATAAAAATGACGGAAAATTTTTGCCTCTCAAGGCCCTCAATAGATTTTGGGACCAGTGAATTATTTTTTTAAGGACTAGATTTAATACCTTCTCAATAAAATGTTCAAATAAGGACCGAAATATAATCTCGTCCCAATAGATGCACTTTTAGAGACGTGATAATTCACTCGTCCCTAAATCTTGGTCTTAAATAAGGCTTTTCCTTGTAGTATTGGGTGTGCAGACGCATATTATGCTGGATACCTGGTAGACAGGAAAAGTACTCAGGAATGGCACACTTCCTAGGACCATGTTTGATATCTTGGGCAACCAGAAAGGAGAACTCCGTAGCTTTTTACCGCTGAAGAAAAATATGTCGCAGCTGTCTTATGTTGTGCTCAACTCCTCTGGATAAAACAACAGCTCGAAGATTGCATAAGGACCTGGTGCAAATTTTTTTTTCTCTCCCGCCTTCCTATTTCACGCGGGAAAATCACTACAAAACATTATATACTCCCTTTTCCTTCCTCATACGTTATCCCTGAAAACCCCAACCACCAATAAATCTTCCTTTCAATGTCAAACCACCATAATTACAAGTCTTTTCCAAGATTTCTTCTCAAAAGACATTTTCAGAACTCCATCAACCACAAACCTAAAGACACCCAAACATCACCTCTTCTCCAAGAAATCCAAAGTCCTCCCATGGCTAATCCCCTTGTTGCCTACTCCGACGATGAAAGCTCCTCTTAGTCGATGGGACCACGATCGATGCCAGCATCCCCGAATGCATAGTCTCAGGGAGAAGAAAATCATTCCACGGACACTTCCTTAACCTCGTTTCCCCAAGATTCAACTCCCACTGATCCCTTCCCAACTTGGCAACTGTCACCATTGCCAACATACGCCTCCGAAAAACCTTTCACTCCGTCTCCTTCACCCCCCACTTTCAGAAACCCCAAACCCTAACCGTCATCTTTCTCCACCGCCATCAGCAATAAAAACCCTTATTCCCACTACCACCACTACTTCTCCTCCGTCATTACCCAATCACCCACTAGAACAGGATCTTGATGATTTTCCCTTCAGTGTCCTACACCCCCAAAAACCAAAAAGACCACGCAAGCACATTGCAGTCAAGCAAATACCCTTTCGCGTGCCACTTACTTGTAGTGCAAGTCAGGCCCAAATGAAAAAGGCCACGAAGTCCAAGACTAAACGTCATCGTCTTGGTAATTCCCCCGTCCCACCATCTTCATCACCCGTACTTCTTGATTCTGAGTCGGATGATATTTCTGCATCTACCCCTTCTAGAGCCTCTTCCCAGTCGAAAAAGGGAAGTAAAAATATGAAAAAATTCTTGGAAATCAGAAAATAAAAATATTTAAGTACTAAACATGTACTTAGGGGTAGGACTTTTCACCCAGACATCCTCTCAATAGATGTGGTAAAATGGGTTTATGGGCTGCTGAACTTTCAGGGGTGGGGGGACTTATTTTTTTATACTAAGTTGTTGGTACATGAAAAGGAAGTTGTGGAATTCTATACGAACCTAAAGGTACTGGAAGAAAATGTAGTGACCTCTACTATGAAAGGGGTGGAGTTGGTCTTTGATCATATCAGGCTTGGGGAGATTTTACATGTACCCACTTTTGGACTTGTTGAATATGTTTGGCTTAATGATGAGCAGTGTCTTCTCACATCCAATTTTCCCAAGGAAAGGTTACCTCCAAGGCTAGGAAAGTACTGAAAGGTGAGATGGAATCCCTGCATAAATTGTTGTTTGAAATAGTTCATAAGGGCATTTTACCTAGGGGACATAGGCGACATATAGCCTCTTTTCGTGATATGGGAATTGCCCATGCTTTAGAGAGCAAGGAGCCCATCGATTGTCCGTCTCTTATGATCAAACACATGGCTAGAATTGTTGATCCTCAACCTGGTTCTCACCAACTTGCTTATGGAAATCTTCTCACGATAGTGTTCAATGCGTTTATTATACCGTTGGATGAGGGAAGAGCTTTAACTCGTGCAAATATGCTTACTCAGTCCACCCTTGTTGAGTGTGGATTGCTTGCTGAACCTGAGCAGGTTTCTATTGCGTCTCCATGTGCTTCTGGACCTATTACTCGTCTACTTAGGGATCTTTAGATTGCAAGGGAACATTATGAAACTTTACAAGCTGAAAATGCATCCCTGAGTACTGATCTAACTGCATCTAAAGAAGAAGTTGGTCGATTGAAGGATTAGTTGGTACAACAACAGCTTGATAACAACGCTAGTGTAGACCGGGTTCTCCAATTATTTGCGTCTTTTTCCTGTCCTCCAAACCCCAGTTATTCTTCTTCTTGATTTCTACTTTCTGGTCGAGTTTCTTATGCTTTTGGACTGAAGACTTTCTTATGTTGTTTTATGGTTTTTGCCTAGACTGAATATTTTGTGGGGCTCTGTTTGAGCTTAAAATGTTGATGTATTGATGATCCTCTACTTCCTTTGTTCTTCCATGGTTGTTGCTTTTGTTGCATATGTTTACAGATGGCTAATATCATTAGATTGGAGTTATTATTAGTGTGTTTTGTGTGATGTTGCTCTTCATGAGCTCTGAGTTTTGGTTGGCTTGGTTTCATGGTTTAACACTTCTCTCTTCTTTTTGATATGCAAAAAGGGGGAAGTTAGTATTATATATTGGTCGTGTGTACTGTGTGTGCTAACCTTGTATAGGAAACATGAGTAGACGATTTGTCATCATTAAAAAGAGGGAAAATGATAATTTTAGATGTTTTGATGATAGACAACGAATTCAGATTTCAAAAGAAAGAGCCGGGAAGAAAAGACTTAAAAAAGAAGAGGTATTTTCATACGAAAGTCGAGTCAAAGAAGGAAACCATTAACAACGAGAAAGTAGAGTCAAAGAAGGAAACAATAAAAGAAGAAGTAGTGTACGAAAAAAATTTGTACTAAAAGGCAAATCTAAATTTTTTTTGTAATACAACTTTAATTCTTTTCCATATACAAATCGAATATTAGCGATCAGACTTTATAAAAGGAATATAAAGCAGAAAGAAGAAACTCGTCTTTGCATAATCCATAAACGAGAGAGAAAAAGAGAGATAACATACAAAGGCCATTCAAATAGAGAGTTCATAGAAATAGAAGTTAAGAAGTTCTATAGTTAGAATTTCTTTTGTGAGAAGAGTGTTTTGATTCGTACTCAGAGTCATTGTCATAGAGTCGTTACACGAAGTGGGTTTGACTTCCTGTAATAGTTGAGTCATTGAGAAAATTGTAATAAGATGTGGGTTTAGCTTCTTGGAGAGTAGAGTTAGTCGATTATAGTTAATTGAGAGTTTTTGAGTTTATTGATTATCGAGTTGTAATCGTGAATTAATTGTGAAAGAATAAAATAAGGTTTTTCCTTCCTTGAGTGAGGAAGGTTTTCACGAAAAAATATTGTGTTGCTATTAGCGTTCTGTCGTAGGCAAATACACAAGAACCTGGTTCTTGATTTAGGGGTAAGGTTTCTTCAGTTATAATGAGGATTTGTGTAATTATGTCCCTTTATCTTCTTCCCAATCAGGGATAGTAAAAGAAGAAATTTCAAAGAGGAAAAAATGATACTCATAGAGCATAGTGAAGAACTCCTTAGCTTGTAGAGGAAGAATTTTTAGCTTTGTATTACACCAATCTAGGATTCCATATCTTGTTAATCAAATCAACTTGAGATGGAGATTTCCTATATGAGTATTTTTTTTTTTATTTCTTTTTTATGAGTAGCTAAATCCCTAGTTAGGGATGTGTGATAGATAGAGGTGTTAAACCTCGAATGGGTATAGATTAATTAGTGCTAAAATTGATTGTATGACATGATGTATTGTTGTCTTGAATTTTAACCTAAAAATTAGTGGTTGCATACATTGATTGAGCTCTCAAACACCGTTTTGGCTTGAGAAAACAAAATGGAATCGGATAACACTCAATTGTGAGGACTTATTGAACTTACTCTATGAGTTTGAGATAAATCCCTAGTTAGGGGTGTGTGTGCTAGCTGGGGGTGTAAAACCTCCAATGGGTATTGATTAATCGATGCTAAAATTGATTGTATGAATGATCTGGATAATCGGAGTAATTTATTATTCAACGATATGAGCTAGGGATAGTCTATATATTCAAACAATATTTTATGCTTTATTGGAAAGGATCTTGGAGTTCGAGACAATCAAAGGGACCTATGTTTGATAGTTTAATTTGAAAGGATATCACATGTAGCCTAGACCAAGCGCTATCCATGTATCAATTGATTTTGTTGCGATTAATCTTTGCTTATTCGAGTTGAAACCTCAATCGTTATGTACACATCCCTAGTCTTTTCCAAACTTTGTAGATCATATTTGTGTTGAGAAGGCGATTAGTGTAAAGCAAGAAAAATCAAATGTGACTTGGCATAGGTAATACTGAGCTTAGTGCCCGGACATTGCCAAAAAGGTTCGTCTTGTTTGTTGAAGACCCCAAATCATTTCATGGAGGTCTGGAACCATATCATTAGCCTATCCTTTTGTTGTTCGGAATCTTCCAAGATGTCAACGGGTGCATGTTAGATCTTTTAGAAATAGTATATTTTTTAAGGATTCGACACAGGTACGATAACATTTTTAAAGAGTCCGAGCAACCTAAGCCTATCCAACTCCGATGATATGTAATGGTATGTGAGATAATGATCAATCATGATAAATTCAAATTGTAGCTTTTCTCGAAGAATTCAGGATTCCCTCCTAATAATTCTTAACCACGTACATTATAAGAGAATCTTGCAGACAATAATCATCAAGAGTAGGGTGGAATATGTAAAGGAACAGTAAGGGTTAGGTTGTAGAAATATTTCTCTCCCTCATTGAAGGCATATGTTTTTTTTATTACTAGAGGGTCATTTCATTAGAAAAAAATAATGCATGTATTATGCTTATGTATAACTTCTTTGGTATTAAGATATGTATAACTTATATCTGAAAATTCATAATATATTAGTAATAAATAGGGTTTTAATGCATGAATTAACATGATGATTAGTGACACAATAACCTCTCACAACCTTTTCCATACTCTTTTAACCATATTTGTAGAGGGTGTTTTTATAGATAAATATTTGTTTTTTTTTAGAAATTATATAATGCATTTTATTTTTAATACATCAAACCAAACACTGCATAAGCAATTATTCACTTACTATGTTCATTATTCTAGTGTCTTTTGTTCCATTGTTATCATCTAAAAATTCAATGTTAAGATTATTATCATTTGGTCATCTTAATCTGCGTATCCTTGAACCATGTTGACAAAATTCAGTTGTACACAATTTAAGGGTAAACGTGAAGTGCTATCCAGTTATACATAATGAGGGATACTTGCAATTAATTTATATGTTTTCTCATTTTAACTATAGAATAAGGGACTTGAATTAAACAAATTAAAATAGAAAGAAAAGGATTAATTAAAGGTGCAAAGCAAAAATGTTAAGGTGCAAAGATGGTATGCATTTGAAATAACAAAGTAATTATAATCAATAGTAGAGAGAAATAGTAACAATATATATATATATATATATATATATAGGTGCTCGCTCATTCATGAATTTAAAGAGTTATATCTTCTTTATTATACATTTGATGTTGGTTACCCAAGCTCGCTTCGTTTTGGAATTGGTGTCAAGCTCTCTTTGTAAACTGCAATTCTCAAACTTCTGGGAAAACCCTGTAAATAGTTGTATTCCTTCACTTCTTCAGAAGGAAGATCACCTGAAATCAAAACTCCACATTGACTTTGAAGAAACAACACATGATCCCTCCAAATTACTAATGGGGATTCAATTGGATGAGCTCTAATTGAATATTTCTTAACCCATGTTTTATTTATACCGTACTCTTTCATTAACCAAACGTCTGTTGATTCTTTTCCTGGTTGAGGATCATTCCCAGGATCAGGATAACAGACCAATGTTAGAGACTCATTTAAGAGTACAAGGCCATAACACTTCCCATCGAAGTAATCACAACAATCAGGCATCAGTATACTGCGGAAAATCTCACTACTCAAGTCAAAACAAAGAACTACAAATATTGCATCGTCAGTTCCAATCCAATGAATGGCTCCCTTATAAAACACCTCGGAACAAGCATACCAATGCATCTTTGGCATCTGTTGATTAATATTATCTAGATCTCTCCAAGAATCAGTAATCAAATCATAAACATCGACTTTCCACTTTCTAAAATGAAAATCATAGAAAGGAGGATCACCAATAATTTCTGAAACACTAATAACCTTATAATTATTCACAATCCAGTCAAAACCAAACCCGACCCCAGAATTGTCCTGATAGAAACCGAATGGACAAATGTATGTGTTTGGTTCAAGTAGCCTATAATTTCTAGTTGTTGGGTTAAATAGAACAATGAATTCCGAATCCGTCAAAACAATCAAACCATTGCAAGGACCTAATAGTCTATGGAACATACAAGCAAAAGTTGTGGTGAGATATGGTACATCTAGATCTGGAAAAATAGGCTCATGATCAATTTGTTCATCAACATCAGAGAGAAAAGACATGGTACTTTGATATTTGTTGGGTTCTTCTTTGAAGGATCGCTTGAATAGAATGAGTTCATCTTTGGTAGTTGTGGTTCGATTGAGATGAAAATGAATAAAAGTTGATGAGTTTATGAGAGCACACCATGTTTTTGAGACACATTTGAGTCGTAAAAGAGATTTCACTTGAATCCTTGTAAGTATATACATCATTACATCTTCAGGATACATTTTCATAATTTCATCCGCCGTTTTGGATTTTCTCTTCAGCAACTCATTTTATGGAAATTTCCAAATTCCTTTAAATTGGATCCAAAAGCTTATTCCTATTGCATTCAGTGCCATAACTGATTACCCGTCACACTAGCTTTTTTGTGGTTTTGAGAGTTGTTCACATACAAGGTTGTAATAAGTATTAAAAGGAGAGTTTTATTTTATGTGTCATATAATCAATACTACTGGATTTGTTTGTCGCCTTTTGCACGGTTAGAAAGAATCATTTTATGAATTTTAAACAAATTATAAAATATATTGCCCAAGAGAAACAGAGGAAAACAAACAACATCTGAAAACAGTTGTTATAAAATATATCTATCTATCTATCTATACTACCTTAAAAACATAAGGGTAAATCACATAAATATACTATATTAAAGAAATATTTACCATTTATGTCAATATAATTTTTCTAACTAAATATAACAATTTTTTGGAATTAAGAAAATTGTGCATTCGGTTGCCTCTTTCTCTGCCCTTTATTCCTCTTCCTCCGCTTCTTTTTTTTTATTCTTCTTCTTCTTCGTCTCTTTCTCTATCATTATTAGCTTCCTCCTCTTCTGTCTTTTTTTTTTTTTTTTTAAAAAAATCTTCTTCTTTCTCTTTGAAATTCTCATTTAAATAACTATTTTGAAATCAAATTTTGCCCATATTTCATTATTTTACCCAAAAATACTACGAAAAAAGGAATGGAAAGATGAAAATTTGTACAAAATCGTGTTTTCAAGCAGAAATTTCAAATCTCTAAAATTACAGCAACAAGAGTTCACCATTGATGGTCATTATAAAGCTTCAAATTTTGAATTCATTATTTGAATTTTACGAATTTGTGATTAGTTTGGATAGGTTGTTCCTACAAATAATTGAAAATGTTGTTTGAAATTTATATCTCAATTTTAAGAGGGTTTGGTTAAGTTTAAATTGATTTTAGGAGAAATATTAGATTAAAACTCGAAAAGGGTGAAGTTTATGGAACTGTATGACAATTGTATTAAAGTTGTATTAGATATGTTTCATAATTGTATTAAAATTGTATTAAAATCATGAGCAGTACATTTTTAATACATATTACAAACTTCACTCTTTTTTAGTGATATCAACCAAAATAATTTAAGTAACACACCCGTAATACATTTATAATATAGGATGCAATACATTTGTAATACATATTGCAAATGCCGCTCTTTTTCTTAGTGATACAAATCAAAATAATTTATAAGATATATATAATACATGTTTTATTCATGAATAGTACATTTATAATACATATTGCACACTTCACTCCTTTCTTAGTGATACCAACAAGAATAATTTAGGTAACACATTAATAATACCTTAATAAGACTCTCACATTACATTTTAATACATATTGCAACCGTCACTCATTTTCTTAGTGATAAATTAAAATAATTTATAAGACACATATAATATAAGTTTTATTCATAAGGAATCCATTTATAATGCATATTGCAACCATCACACATTTTCTTAGTGATACAAATCAAATAATTTATAAGACACATATAATATAAGTTTTATTCATGAACAATATATTTCTAATACATATTGCAAACTTTACTCTCTTCTTAGTGATACCAACCAAATGATTTACGTAACACACTTATAATACATGCACACTACATTTTTAATACATATTGCAAACATCACTCCTGTTTTTAGTGATACAAACCAAAACAATTTATAAGATACATATAATACATGTTTTATTCATGAATAATACAAGTTTAATTCAGTCTATAGATTATTGTCTTGTCTTTCGTTAGTAATGTTTTTTATTCATTCTTAATTTTCTCTTCTAATTCTAATACACTTTTAATGTAAATTTAATTCATTTTGTAGTTAATTATTTGTTACTATTAGATTACTTGTTTAATTCATTATTGATATAAGTTTAATTCACTCTATAGGTCATTGTCTCGTGTTTCATTAGTTACATTTTTTATCCATGCTTAATTCTCTCTTCTAATTCAACTTTAATATTTGTGTAATACGCTTTTAATACAAGTTAATTCATTTTACATTTTATTAATTGATTTGTTATGATTGAATTACTTGCTTAATTCATTATTGATACAAGTTTTATTCAGTTTACAAATCACAGAATGCTCTTTCATTTGCAACATTTTGCATGCGTGTTTAATTCACTTCTAATTCAACTTTAATATGTGTGTAATAATTTTTAATTCAAGGTTAATTCATTTGGCAGTTTATTATGTTTCTTCATTTGTTACGATTAGATTACTTTCTGCTCTTTCGTTTGCGATTAGTTTGGATAGGTTGTTCCTATGAATAATTGAAAATATCATTTGAAGTTTATATCTCAACTTCAAGATGGTTTGGTTAAATTTAAAATTGATTTTAGGAGAAATATTAGATTGAAGCTCGAAAAGGATGAAGTTTACGGAACTATATCGTGTTTGTATTAAAGTTGTATTAGATATGTTTCATAATTGTATTAAAATTGTATTAAAATCATGAATAATACATCCTACATTTATAATACATATTGCAAATTTCACTCCCTTTTTAATGATATCAACTAAAGTAATTTAGGTAACACACTTATAATACATGCACAATACATTTTTAATACATATTGCAAACATCACTCACGTCCTTAGTGATACAAACCAAAAATAATATACAAGACACATATAATACATGTTTCATTCATGAATAATATAAGTTTAATTCAGTTTATAGATCATTGTCTTGTCTTTCATTAGTTACATTTTTCATTCATTCTTGATTCTCTCTTCTAATTCAACTTTAATATTGTGTAATACAATTTTCATGAAAATTTAATTTATTTTGCAGTTTTTTGGTTGATTTGTTACTATTAGATTACTTGTTTAATTCATTATTGATACAAGTTTAATTCACTCTATAGACCATTGTCCGGTCTTTCATTAGTTACGTTTTTTATTCATGCTTAATTCTATTTTCTAATTCAATTTTAATATTAGTGTAATACACTTTTAATACAAGTTTAATTCATTTTGCAATTTATTGGTTGATTTGTTACGATTTGATTACTTGTTTAATTCATTATTGATACAAGTTTTATTCAGTTTACAGATCATAGAATACTCTTTCGTTTGCTATATTTTGCATTCATGTTTAATTCTCATCTAATTCAACTTTAATATGTGTGTAATACATTTTAATTCAAGTTTAGTTCATTTTGCAGTTTATTATATCTCTTCATTTGTTACGATTAGATTACTTGTCTAATTAATTATTGATATGAATTATTGACTATTATACGAAAGAAAGTAGAGAGAGAAAGAAAGGGAGAAAGAACAATAGAAAGAGAGGGAGAAAGAGTAGCATAAAGAAAGAAAGGAGAAACAACAATGTATCGAAAGAAAGAAATGGAGAAAGAACAACGTACAAAAAGAACAAAGAAATGGAGAAAGAATAATAGACAGAAAGAAAGAAAGAAAGGGATAAAGAGCGAGAAATTTTAAAAAGGCAGGAGAGAAAAAGAAGAAAGAGGCGAGAGAGAAAGATAAATATAATAAAATATTGTTAGATATTGCTATAAATGGTAATAATTAAAGAGTATATTTAAAATAAGTAATTATTTTTTAAAAGGAATTCACTCAAGTAATTAATCCAAAACATAAACTCCCAAACTTCAATGTTGAATTGCTATAATACCCCCAAATAAAAATACTCAAATGATTTTATATATTTATTTAATTAATTGTATTACATTAAAAGTAGATACCTTTTCAAATTAAAGAGTTGTGACTTTTCCAATGAGTTGTTACTTTTCCGAAGGTTGTGACTTTTTTGAGAAGTTGTGACATTTCCGATGTGTTGTGACTTTTTCGAAGGATTGTGTATTTTCCAAAGGATTGTGTCTTTTCCGATGAGTTGTTACTTTCTCAAAGGGTTATGACTTTTCCGATGAGCAGTGAATTTTTCGAAAGATTGTGACTTTCTTAATAGGGAACTGATTCATACTACTATTTCTTAGCTATAAATAGAGGGTGTTTCCTCTTACTTTTAATCTATGATTTTTAAAGTTTTCTACTCTTCTTCTTCTTCTTAAAAATTCTCAAATGTTATTTGCAACAATTGATTAAGGTAAAAATTCAATGAAATTTGAGGTACCACATATAAGAAAGAGTTGGTGAACAAATTGTAAAAAATCATTCATCAATTCGCATTCATAATTTCCTATTACCATTTTCATCACATACATATTTCAATATTATTTATATCATTTTAGAATATTTATACTGTTTTAATTTACCTACATATTTTATGTATTAAAAAACACTTATTTACTACAAATAGTCACAACAATTTCAACCTTCATGTTTCTTTAGTCATTAATCACAACCATTTACTTCTTATTAATTCTCAATCGGTTGATATGGTTCGCCGAAGTTCATAGCATGAAAATTTAGGTATTTTCTTTCTATTAAATAAGAAAAAAAAGAATCGAGAAATGTGCAATTAAGAGTGCTTTGCTTCACACAAAAAACTTCTACATATAGTGCGCCAAAGTATTCATCTCTCTTTTTTTTTTTTTTTTTCTTCAATTAATTTCTTTTATGTTTTCACTAGAGAAAGAATTTTATAATTAGTATTCATATAACGAGTGAATAGTGACGAATACTCACATTGTGGATTATTTTTTCTAATAAAATTAATAGATCATGTTGTGGTAGAGACAATAATAATAAAAAAATGTTAACACCTAATTTTTACTGAACTTAAAGATTTAGACCATTTTTAATACTTAGATATTATTATAGGTTTATATTCAAAATGAAAAAAAATATCTGAAAATTACAACAAATTATATGATTTACTTATGTTTAAATTTTAATAATAAAGTTTGTGAATTTAATGTGTATATATATATATATATATTTATCCTTCAACTTTTACCAGCCTAAAATAATAATATTTATTATGAAAAAAAAGAAAAGAAACGAAAAAAAAAAGAGTCCTAAAAATTGCAAATTACCTTACCCTTACCCTTTATCCTAATTACCCCAACTTCCATATCTTATTTCTCCTAAAAACTCTCCTCCCATTTTGTTCATTATTTTATTATTTATTTATTTATTTATTTTATGTTTTTCTTTTTTCCTCACAAATAGCACGATTTTTTCTAAAAAAAATAAAAATTCCATCACACGATTTTTATTTTATGTTTTTCTCTTTCTCTCTTTCTTTCCTTTTTTCCCGTTTGTTTCTTGTTTTATTATTATTATTATTATTATTATTATTATTATTATTATTATTATTATTATTATCATTATTATTATTATTATTATTATTTATTTCTTTTATTTTCTTCCTTTATCTCACCCTAAAAATTCTCAACTAAATCTTCAACTAAATTCCATTCCCCACTCTCTCACATTCTTTTTAATTAAAACCATATTCACACCCAAAACTATAATAAAAACACACGCTCAGTAAAGTATTAAAAGCACAGATACATAGAAAACTATAGATACACAGAGTGAATAGACGAAAAAGACAGAAAATATAGAAGATAGAGAGAAAAGACAGAAGCAAATAGTGAGTTGTCTTTTGTGAATTAAGTCTAGAGTTCGGGGTTTTGTTCACGATTTCGAATTCGTGGCTCTTTAAAGTTAATATGTTTAACTTTGGAAATCAGTAGATCATAGCAGTTGTTTTGTGGTGAATCAATTTTCACGACAAGGTAACTCTAATTCTCGCATGATTTAAGTAGAATGCTTGTACGAAATTTGATTCCAATAATATGAAGTTTTCAAATCGCATGTTATTATTATGTAATATTAGTTTGTGATGTATGTTGTGAATTATTTTGAGAATTTACGAATGCTTAGGAAAACGTAGCCGAAGACTCTTCTTGCTAAGAGATAAAAAAATAAAAAATAATAAAAGATGTATCATACTTTTTTAAAAATTATTATTATCTTATGCTCTTTAGATGCAATTTTTATTGAAATTGATTTCGTGATACTTAATTTTGAATAGGTAATGTTTCTTGATGCTTAGTTTTCACTTAAGGAAATTTTGTTGAAATTATTTGTAGACGGATTAGATTAGGATATAAACTAAAGTTTAAGTGATTAGTGATTTACAAAAGTTATGTAGAATATGTTTTAGTCTTTTTTTATATATTATTTTGATAAAAAAATAGTTTGCCTTTAGAAATTAGCGTAAGATGATTATCGCTTAAATTCAGATTGTTAGGATACTTATAATTAAAGAGGAGATATAAATTTTATTTAGAGATTCATGATCGAAAAAAAATAAAGAGGAAGATTGATAAAAACAAACAAGAAAAACATAAAACGAAAAAAAAAAATAAAGAAGAAGGAAACAGAACATAAATGCAAAAAAAATGATAAAGAAAAAAAAGAGAGTAACAGAACGTTTTAAAAGAAAGTTAAAAAAAAAATTATACAAAAAAAAAAAAGGAAAATCAAAACCTGCAAAAATAAAAACAAAGAAAATAATAAAAGGGTAAAAAAATAACGTGCGAAACAAAAAATGAAAGAAGGGAAAGTTAATTAATTATAAAATTTAAGGAGAGAGAGAAACAAAAATTTTAAAAAAAATATACAAAAGATTATTAAAAAAGACGTGCAGCATGAAAAAGAAAAAATATTAAAATTTTCTTTCAAAAACTAATCATAAATTCCATAAAATTTCTTCTCTTATTTTTAATCTAACTTAAAAAGAGCAATTCTAAAATTACCCAAACACTAAAAATATCATTAATACATAAATCCTAACAATTAGATACCTATATATATTCTATCCATAACAACATAAATTTTAAAAAAATAATACAAATACACACAAAAAAAAGGAAAAAGAAAATTCGGGTGTTTCAAGTTTCAAATTCGTAAAGGTCTGTTTTTAAACTTTATTCTATTTTTGCTTGAGAAAATTTATGTGCTTATACGTATTTTTATTAATGGACAAACTAATAAATAACATAGTTTTAAATATGTTTAAAATAAATCAAAGGATGAGAGTAAATAACACTTTTATTATTAAGCTAATAATATAATATCCAAAAATTAATTTAAGTCATATATAGTCAATAAAGCGAACGTGCTAGAACCACGGGACTCGAGGGGTGCCTAATACCTTCCCCTCAGTCAACATAATTTCTTACCCAAATTTCTAGTACGCAGACCAATAAAATAAAGAGTCAAATTTCCTTTTGATTAGAAATTTAAATAAGGTAACTTGGAACACCAAACTCAATTTCAAGTGGAGACTCTAAATAATAAAATAATCTCTTTTTAAAGTGTCACTTTAATTGGAAAAACTCTTTTCCAAAACATTCGTTTGAGGAAAAATAAGGGTGTGACAGATGACGACTCCGCTGGGGATTAATCAGAATTCGAGCGTATAAATATTGACTTATGTATGACTTTTATTTATTTGTTTATTTATGTTTTTGGATATTGAATTTGTTGGTTTAATGTGCTAATTGTCTACTTATAGATATTATTTGAACTACATATAAATTTTCGTTTCTTGCACACCCCTTGAGTCTTCAATAATATCATTATGGAAATTGCGATCGCGCACCCACTTCTGCCAAGATAGCTAGGGAGCATCCATGCACAAAGTCGGCAAAGCCCTGCTACTGATATGTTGATACTCCCTAACTTGAGTTGTCTACTCCTTTTACAATCAGTCTAGATACCTTTCTCCACAAGTAAATCTTAATAGAACTGAAAATAAAAATAATAACCTTAGTAAGTTCTGCTTTATCTGCATCTTGTGCATTTAACTTAGCGAGAACTTGGCATCAGGTAGGGTCAGTCTAGGATATATATCCCTCTTTTATTTGATTAATTAGATCATTTATATGTGCTATGTGAAAATGCATTTAGAAGGTCTTCGAAAATTTGTCAATATTAGGGTGATTAGTGAAATAAGTAAAAGATTTATCTCTCGAGTTTTATATAAAGATAGGGATAAAATACAAAAAATATTTCTACTTTTAGAAATTACTATACATTTCTTAAACACGAAATAAAAAGATTGTTCACTACTCAACCAAAATTCCAAAAACAATTCTTTTTTTTTAACATTTTATAAAATAAATAAAAATAAAAAATATCACGACCCAGACCATCGTGAATGACACCCACACTAACCCTCCAGTGGGAGAACCAAAACTACAACCCAACTAATCAACTTAACCAAAGTAATACACATTTAAAGGTACGGAAGCAAGTTTAAATGAAAATAAAAATGGAGTCCCCATAAACTCCAAAGGTTTAAACAAATAACTAACCAAACTAATGTGGAAATTCAACCCCTAGAACCTTAAAGTCATTGTACCAAAAATCTACTAACGACAAGTCTAAGAACAAGGGGTACATCCCCTAAACTAAACAACACCTTTAAGAAATAGTCTGATTCCGAAAAGAGTGGACTTAAACAAGAAAGATCCATGGCAACCTGAAAGAACTGGTTCACCCTTGAATCTGGTCACGCTCAATAGTCACCTAGCTGAGGTCTATCAATAGTCACCTGAAGATGTCATGTACTCAACAAACAAAGAGCAAGTGTCGTATCAGTACACAACCACAACGTACTGGTAGGATCACGTGGCTATCTCAATAAGTGAAACACATGCAAGTAACCACAACATTATAAAACAGGCATATATCAAACATATACAATATTAGTCATCTTTTCAAGATTAATGTAGCATCACACATTCTAAATAATATACATTGGTTATCAATTTAGAGCAACATACAGTCTTCTAATATCAATCATCATTAGATATGAACGTAATCATCACAAGTAGATACACAATATAATTCAATGGTCCTCTCACGGAATCCAAGTCAATGGTCTTCTCATGGAACCCACACCCAAATTGTTAGCATACCGGAACGTGGTACCCGATCCAATGTTTATGTCGGAACGTGACAACCGATCCCATATTTATGTCAGAACGTGGCAATCAATCCCATATTTATGTCGGAATGTGGCAACCGATCTCATATTTATGTCGAAATGTGGCAATCGATCCCATATTTATGTCGGAATGTGGCAACCAATCCCAGTTAGTGTGTCGGATCGTGACACCCACCCATTCAACAAACCACAATCACAATCACAATGTATATTCTCACAATCATACAACAAAAGGTTATTCATGGCTTACAATTATTCAATTATCCTCATTTATGATTAAGGTGATCAATATTGCAACCTTCGCATACATACATGCATTATAATGAAGCAATTACAAACATATATCACACCAACATGAAATCACAACTATCACCTACCTCGAATCCAAGCTTGAAACCCCTAAGGCACTTGAATCTTCCCTTTTCAGATTCTTTCCACTTGTTCTAGGTCTACAAAAAACAATTTATACGCAAGGATAACAATCAAAGGTCTAATTATCCGGATTATAACAAACCCAATAACCTTAGACCAAACCCTTGATCCACATACCCATATTAGGGAATTTTGCACCATAAATTCTAGATCAAAAATCTCCTCCATCGATAATTACTCATGAATTTACATTCTACGAATCAAAACATGGATTTGGGTAGTAAAATCCTTACCATTAGCCTCAAGAATGGTGAAAAACGTTCAAGAACTCTCCTGGGGTCGTCTCCTAGGTCTCAAAGTCAAAAAGTGCAGAATAGAACGTTTTTGGGGTTTATTTACAACCTTAAGTCGCGTCTAACCCGCCACAGTGGTCCTCACCCCGCTACAACGGTCCCGCCAGAGCGACCAAAACCAGCGCCAAAGCGGCTTGCACGAAACAATGAGCTATTTTAATAATTCCAAGACCCCCATTCACAACGCACCTTTGACCAACGACGCTCAAAAAAATATCGTTCACGCTAAGATCGATTCCGGGAGTTTTACTTGCATGAATTCAATTTCGTAAAGTCGTACGAGTTCCTTATTGACTTATCTAACTATTCATGTAATCAAACTCATAATTAGATCACCCGATTGTTACCACATTTTCCTACACCTTAATGACTCCGATTCGTCCAAATCTGGACTAGGTTGGGAAATTTCAAGTTACTACGAAAAAGTTTTCTGTCCCCAATTTTTTCCCCATTGACTTTTCCCTAATGGTGGAATCAGGTCGTTACAATAGATACCAATTTACTCATCACTATTCACAGAGTGATCAACTAGGAAAGACTGGCTAAAGTAAGAGTAGAGTAGTATCTGAATCGTTGAATTACCGGGGATACTTGTCTCCCATGCCCATCTTACTGAATCTCATTACCCCAAACCAACCAATTGAATACCTACACATCCTCCCTTACAATGCCTCAATGAAGTCATCTAAGTGATAAATATTGTTGTATGTAAACTTAACTAACAACAAAAATGATTCCCAACAACCACAAAAGTTGATCATACACGTCTACAACATGTTATCAAGGACCTCGACACAATCATCCGGACAAATCCTTTAGCACTTAAGCATGATAAAATTCCAAGTCAATACTCGCTACAAATAGAAGTGAACATAAACCATCCAACACACAATCATAATAGCCAAACAATCATAGTTCTTATCAACATCTCTATCTCACAACTCAAACTCCCATGAGCTCAAGTTAGAAAAGTTTAGTCTTTAGAAACCAGATACTCATCGAGGGATATGTCCAAGCATACAAACACTCCAACATCACTATCAAAATGCTAGATTTCGTTATTGTAGAACAGTAGAATTGGACAAAATGATCCCCACATTCAACCACACATAATCGCTATATAACCTCGACGACAAGATGAAAATAAAGATGGTCGGACAACCATAAATACGCAAGGTAGCTATTATATAATTTCTCATAAGCAAGGTGGTACATGTAGAACCACTAAAATACTTTAACAACTCCAAGACAACACCAATTATGTCATTTGAAATAATCAAATCTTCCCAATCTTCCCACTCAACCAAGAGAGCGTCGCAGGATTTGGTACCCCTGATCCACCACTAGGGATCCACCCACAAAAGTGAAAACACACGAGAGCATAGCTAGTGAATCACACTCACAATACTAACAACCATCATAAGCACTCCGACCATTTAACTTATTATAACCCAACACTTTTAAATGAAAACCTTTCTTAGGTATTTAACAATCAACAACAATGAACTTTATGACTCAACCCAGGTGTAAGTCCATTCACATGCTCTATACATGATACAATTAATCATTCCTCACCTTACACATTCATACCTTGACAAAATATATCACCACGAATGTAGACTTTCAATGAAAAAATATGAATGGTAAACTCAATCATATAACACAATTCCCTTATCTATCAACATTAGCTTATACCTTGAAGATTTTTATGAAATCCTGAATCTTCGCTTATCATTGATCGCATCTCCATTGATCTTACAATATCATTTGCTAAAATTCAATCGTACTCGTTACTAAACTCAAAACAAAAACAAAGCACTTATCATCACACTCGAGCTAATGTTTGTACACTCCTTTCTCAAGTCTTTTCCAATAGTTTTTAACCAATTTGAAGGACTTGTGACACTAGTACCATAGCCATAACATACAAATGAAATCACACATCTCTAAACTCAATTATCTACCCCTCTAAAGATATCTCTTCAACCTTTGCAATTAAATAAAATATTCTTACTTTCGCCTCTCTCTAAAGGTTGTACGACATCCGCCTATTTTTCTTCATTACGACTCTAGCTCTTTTAAATTCGATTCGAGCGATGTCCCACCATCTCTTAAAACTTTCAATACAACAACGTTACTCACCAAATATTAGAAAACCCCAACATTAGATACTCACAAGTCATAATTACTACACCAAATTTGGTTAGCCATAATCTTATTATATAGTTGCATCCCGTCACAATCTACCATGAACTTTTATTACCATTATGCTCAGTCAGCCCTAACTATCGCTATAAGTCAACATTTTCATCAACATAACACCTCAAATTCAGGTATACTCATCAAATTCAGAGGACTAACCCAATTTATATGCACTTTCTTACTAACTTTTCCATTTCCTTCACCCAAGTATACTCAATTGAATTTTCTTTATCCTAAAGTTTGACATTCCGGTATCAATCAACTCCCTTATGGATTAAGATAAAATTATCCTTCCTCATACTACCCCCTTCTTCTTAACAAACAAAACAAGAGCACCTCATGAACCCTTTTTCAAGAAGCTCTTGGATTTGAGCTTTAAGCTCTCTTAATTTTGCTGGAGCCATACGATACGGAGGGATGTAAATGGGGCGAGTGTCAGTTTCCAAGTCAATGCAAAAATCTATATCTCTATATGGAGGCATACCAGGCAAATCTGTAGGAAACACTTCCTTAAAACTTAGACACCACAAGAATAGACTCAATAGAGGGAGACTCAAACCTAACATTCCGAACATGAGACAAATAAGCCAAGCAACTCTGCCCTACCAGTTTCCTTACTTGAATAGAGAATATGATCTTAGCTAGCTTAGGCTTGTACACCCCTTCCCACTCTAATCTTTCCCTATCGGGGATCTCTAGAGTTACCGACTTGTATTACAATTAAGCACGGTATAATAGGGGGACAACTAAGTCATGCCTAAGATTATATCAAGTCAGTCATATCCAACATAACAAAGTCAACACAAGTCTGAAAATCCATAAACACAACAGGACAAATACGATATACATGGGTGGCTATGACTGACTCTTCAACTGGTTAGAAACATGGATGAGGGCATCAAGTATATCACAAACCACATCAAATCCCAAGGTAATTGAACTGACATGTACGATAAGTAGAACCCATATCACACAAAACAATAGCCATCCGGGCACAGACAAGAGTAGTACTAGTGACCACTGCATCACACTTCAAACTCAATTTTGCCCGAAAAAGCATATAACTAAACCCTGTTATTTTAATGGGCAACCTCCTCGCTTGGCTGCACTACTTTTTTACCTGTATTACCATTTCCACGGCCTCACTGATTTTCTCTTCATATGCCCAGGTTCTCCATAATTTACCATACTTTATAACTTATATTTGATTGTTGAACACTGAATTAGATCACAGGGATTTGTTCGGGTACAATTCGGGGTCCATAATTATGACTAAGGGAAAACAGGGGAGACAGAGTTGAGATTCTGTCTCGCCCTATCCCGCTTTGGCGGTCTCACCGTGGCGGGAAAAATCCCGCCCCAGCGGCCTCAATGGAAACAAAACCCCTGTCAACAATTTTCTGGGGTTCTTTTCTTTTCTAAATTCCCCAAAGGTTCTCAGCTATAACTAGGCATTTAATAAAATCCCTTTAGTTAGGGCAATCATTGTCTACCCCCGGTCAACCCAACGAAGTACGGACTTTAGAATTCTTTTACATCGTTTCAACACTACCACATACATATCCCAGAATACACCCAAACTCTCACACGGTTATTAGTTAGTCGCAACGCACATCCTAATTTCATACTTACGAACCACCTCGTAATTTATCTAGACCCTTGCACCTAATCTCGTGATGACTTTATTTTTCACAAAAAGTCTCACGACACTCAAGCAGTTACAACTTGCAGATAAGTCCAAATTCTTTAATTATTTCATTCCATACACGACCATTACTGATCATCTATGCCTTATACAACCTCTAAGGCAAGATACCAATTGGAACCTTCTTAGTTCCAATTAGCATTGCTTGTGTCCCTTCAGCCGGGACTACGACGTCTAGTTCGCTTCATTGAGATACCAATTGGAATAGAAAGATACCAATTGGACTCAACTCATACCACAAGCGACAATAATAGCTAGCGAGCCCCCACAAAACTGCTAATTTCAATCATAGAACTAGGTCGAACCCAATTATTAACCATCTCAATCTTTATCTGAAGGTATCCAAACCTTAATCAATCTTTAGAGAAAACCGATGAACCTTGCAATTGGTCAAAAAGGTCATCTATCCGAGGCCATGGATACTTGTTCCCAATGGTGACCCTATTCAACTGTCGATTGTCTATACACATCCTCTCTTACTAATGATTGTGTTACCACTTTTGTTGCTCTAGTTCGGACCATAAAGTGGAGGAGGAAAGATACCAATTTGTATCACCCATATACCAATTGGATTCAAGCCATAGCACGAATGAGTAGAAAAAAGTGAGTTTTTCCTAAAGTCGTATAGCCTCTCGTAGAAAAGTACAAACGCCATTGTACCGTTCCATAATTTGGTACAATGAAATCAACGAACCTAGGGATCTAATACCAACTTTGTCACAAAATAGACCGTCGTGAGTGGCACCCACAATAACCCTCTGGTGGGAGAACCCAAACTACAACCCAACTGATCAACTTAACCAAAGTAATACACATTTAAAGCTACAGAAACATGTTTAAGTGAAAATAAAAATGGAGTCCCATAAACTCCAAAGGTTTAAACAAATAACTAACCAAACTAATGCAGAAATTCAACCCCTAGAACCTGAAAGTCATTGTACCAAAACTCTACTAACGACAAGTCTAAGCACAATGGGTACAACCTTAAAACTAAACAACACCTTTAAGAAATAGTTTGAGTCTGAAAAGAGTGGACATAAACAAGAAAGATCCATGGCAGCCTGAAAGAACTGACTCACCCTTGAATCCGGTCACGCTTAATAGACACCTAGCTGAGGTCTATCAATAGTCACCTGAAGATGTCATGTACTCAACAAAGAAAGAGAAAGTGTGTTATCGGTACACAACCACAGTGTACTGGTAGGATCATGCAGCTACCCCAATAAGTGAAACACATGCAAGTAACCACAACATTATAAAACATGCATATAACAAACATATATAATAGTAGTCATCTTTTCAGGATCAATGTAGCATCCCACATTCTCAATAATACACATTAGTTATCAATTTAGAGCAACATACAGTCTTCCAATATCAATCATCATTAGATATGAACGTAATCATCACAAGTAGATACACAACACAATTCAATGGTCTTCTCACGGAACCCAATTCAATGGTCCTCTCATTGAACTCACACCCAAACTGTTAGCATACTGAAACGTAGTACCCGATCTTTTGTTTATGTCGGAACATGGCAAACGATCCCATATTTATGTCGAAACGTTGCAACAGATCCCATATTTATGTCAAAAAGTGGCAACCGATTCCATATTTATGTTGAAACGTGGAAATCAATCCCATATTTATGCCAGAACGTGGCAGCCGATCCCAGTTAGTGTGTCGGATCGTGACATCCACCCATTCAACAAATCTCAATCACAATGTATATTCTCACAATCATACAACAAGAGGTGATTCATGGCTTACAATTATTCAATTATCCTCATTTATGATTAAGATGATCAATATTGCAACATTCGCATACATACATGCATTATAATGAATCAATTACAAACATATATCACACCAACATGAAATCACAACCATCACCTATCTCGAATCCAAGCTTGAAACCCCTAAGGCACTTGAATCTTCCCTCTTCGGATTCTTTCCGCTTGTTCTAGGTCTACAAACAACAATGTGTATGCAAGGATCAACAATCAAAGGGCTAATTATTCGGATTATAACAAACTCAATAACCCTAGACCAAACCCTTGATCCACATACCCATATTAGGGCTTTTTGCACCATAAATTCTAGATCAAAAACCTCCTCCATCGATAATTACTCATGAATTTACATTCTACTAATCAAAACATGGATTTGGGTAGTAAAATTCTTACCTTTAGCCTCAAGAATGCTGAAAAACGTTCAAGAACTCTCCTGGGTTGTCTCATAGGTCTTAAAGTCAAAAAGTGCAGAATAGAACATTTTTGGGGTTTATTTACGACCTTAAGTCGTGTCTAACCCTCCACAGCGATCCTCACCTCACTATAGCGGCCCCGCCAGAGAGACCAAAACCAGCGCCAAAGCGGCTTGCACGAAACAGTGAGCTATTTTAATAATTCCAAGACCCCCATTCACAATGCACCTTTGACCAACGACGCTCAGAAAAATATGGTTCACGCTAAGATCGATTCCGGGAGTTCTACTTGCCTAAATTCAATTCCGTAAAGTCGTACGAGTTCCTTAACGACTTATCTAACTACTCATGTAATCAGACTCATAATTAGATCACTCGATTGTTACCAGATTTCCCTACACCTTAATGACTCCGATTTCGTCCAAATCTGGACTAGGTTGAGAAATTTCAAGTTACTACAAAAAAGTTTTCTGGCCCCAATTCTTTTCCCATTGACTTTTCCCTAACGACGGAATCAGGTCATTACAAAAAATGATTTTACCTTCATAATACTTTGAAATAATACATTTGTCCAGTCAAATTTCAATATCTTAATGATTTTTTTAACTGTTGGGTGATCTTTTCTCAAAATTTCAAAAAAATAATAATTTATTCCTTATTAAAAATATCCAAAAATAATAATCATTCCTTGTTCAGGAAAAACAAAACAAAATATTTATTTCTTATAACAAAGAAATACGAAGTGTGTTTATGAACTTTTTGAACTACGTTTAACCTGATTCTTGTTTTTTACAAGATAGGCAACCTTATATTGAGGTTCGGTCCAATCATGAAAATATCTAAAAAGTCCTCATCACAAAATACTGGGGCTAAAAATATGAGGGATAATTTTTTTTTTTTTGGGTACAACACTTCTTTATAAGAATCTATCTTTTAAATTTAGAAAAAATTTGACTTGGTTGGTACCAACATACTTAGGAGTGTGCATAAGATAAAGAAATAAAGTGTTAAACTATTTGGCAAGACATGTCAACTTTGTTGTGACCTATATAAACTTCTAATGGTAGATCTTAATATATTTATGTAATATTTGAGAAATTAACTTGCTAAAAGTTAAGGCTAAAACAAATTTGACATCATTGTTTCAAATGAATTGTGTGGTGAGCTTTAGATATCAAAATTCAGTTGCATGACTTTGTTGATCTAGAACTTTGTCCGAATGTGGGTTGAGGCATAAATTTGAGCAACAATTAACTTGGAAAAGGGTTATAGGCCTTCTTTTATCCGATTGTGCCTTTCAAGCCTACCGAATGACATGTTATCCATAGAACATCCATTTTTAGCCTAAAATTTTTTTATTTGGATAATCATATTTTAACATGTATCCTTTAAGTGCATAAATGCATTATACCTTGGTCCCACCTCCTTGAGTCCACTATCAATTATCTATGAAGTGCCAAAGACCTTGGAAAAAGATTATATGCCTTTTTTATTTGATTGTGCCTTTCAAGCATACCAAATGATATGTTATCCATAAAACTCCCATTTCGAGCTTGAAACCTTTTTATTTGAATAATCATTATCTTGGCATATATCCTATGAATGCATAAATGTGCTATACCTTGGTCCCATCTTCTGAAGCACACTATCAATTATTGACACAATGCAAACAATCTAAGTTGCGTAACAAAGTGAAAAAGTCAATTTTTTGAAAGTCCAAAAAAATAAATGTCAAAGAAAAGCTAGAATGAAGAAATGAAAAAACAACCTCCAACAAAAAGGAGAGAAAATTAAAAAAAAAATGAGGAGAAGCTTTCAAGAAAACAAGGTTAAATGCGAAAATGAAAAAATATTGAGAGAATTGTGCAAATTTTAAGGAAGAAATAGTCACTTTATCCCAAAAGAATATCCTACCTTTCCCTAAGCCTACATTACGAGTCAATGACAAGTCCTATTTGATCTCATTTTTTGTGTTCTCACATTAGTGGATACTTACATGAGGGCCAAACATATGGTATCTCAATCTCATGCATTGAACATCTTTCTGAGTGTGAGTGACTTTCATTATTCTATTTTGTGAAGTAGGACTTTTATTTATTGCGAGGGCATTTGAAACATGAGGATATGAATAATTCTATCCCTTAATTTAGGCAAGATAAATTGATCTTGTAAATATTTAAGTATGTTTGAGATACCATTTGAAACTATCGAAATTACACAGAGTTGACCTCATATTTGTTTGAAAATAGTTGAATGTGGTTCATATGCATAATATTAATTGTTGGTACCAATTAAAGTGAAGACATTATCAACCATGAACCGATTCTTTTCCCAAAAGATTAAAAAATCAAGAAAAAGAAAAATATTTTTGATTTATTAAACTACGTTCGATTTGATTCCTAAAAGGATACGTAGGCAGCCCTTCATTGGGGTTTGGTCTAATCACTCAATAAAACAATAATCATGTTCTTCAATTTTCCAATGGCTGAGACATGATATTGTGACCTACGGTGTGTTACAACAAAGAAATAAAGAAAAATGAGAGTCTTATGAGTGAAAGCCCTCACGCACCATAAGGCGATAGTAAGTTCAGAGATGGAGCTAAAAATGTCTTATTGGTGAAAATCACGAAGGGCACTACTGATCAAATGATGGCATTCTGTCTTCACATGAGCACAATCAAGATAGAAGTCAGTCTATAGATTGAAAGGTACAACATTGTTTCATAAGATTCAGATAACTTAATAGGATCAAACGTTCAATACAAATGCATGTCATGATTCATTAAAGTCGTCACGTACTTTCAGATAAGATTCTTTTCATTCCTTTTAAACATTTACTTATTCATTTCCTCCTACTAAATATTTAACTTTTCTTTCATAACCCTTTAATTTGCGTCATTTGTACTTGTGTTCAGTATTCTTTGAGTCTCATTCAGCATAAACTCACGTCAAGTGGAAAAATAAAATTAAATCCGCAAAATTGACTATGGTATTTCCAGTTGAATGTTGGGGTAATGCACAACATTAACTAGGGCTGTGAACCAATCGAGACAAAAAAAATGTCAAAAATAGATACCGTGAGAAAATCGGTAAAGCAAGAGAGTTGCTTTGGAAAGAATGAACCACAAAACACGCACAAAATGGTAGTGGGTCAAAATGTTCATGATGAGTGTTTCAAGGGAAGATGTAATGACCCGAACCGTCGTTATTTAGGAGGAACAAAAATCTGGGGAAATTCTGGGTCATTGTCCCGCCACAACGGGCAAGATGCCGCTAGTGCGGCGGCGCCAGGGTGGGGTAAGTTGGCGCCAAGGCGGAATTGGTGAAGCAGAATGTAAATTACGAGAAATCCTATTTTCTTCATCTTCCTAAAATACTTATTAAGTCGTAAAACACCCTAGAAACCTTAGAAAGCTTCTCTAATCTTGGAAAGGTAGGAGAAGAAGAATTCTAACATGAGGATGACGATATCTTGCAGATTCTTGGCCAAATCCTCCATCGCAAAGCCCGAAAAATCGGAACGAGGTCAAAAACTCCGTGCAATTGCTTGGCGCCCAGGTAGGCTAGGTTTTTAACGATTGAGTAGTTATAAATCTGTGCTTACTACGTGATATATGTAAATCAATGGTAGGGTTGTGTGTAGACCTTCGTGCACCGAGTAATTTACATGAATAATCCCTATAATTCAAAGTATGTGATTTTATGCCTTGTGAGGAGGAGTTGATGAGTTGTTAGAAAACCTAGAACTGCTATCATGGATAGAATTGGGTCAAGAATAAGGATATTAAATAAGGAGTGGAACTAGAATTATGAATGTATGCTACATCCGATAAATTGAAGTGATGGAATTGGGGATTTATGATGAATTGTGGCTAAACCCTAATAAGAAATCCTAAATGATGAACTAGGGCTGAGTATGGTCAACTTTTATATATGTGATAGGGATTGAGGAGAAATTCGCAGGTAATGGTTGTGATTCTATGTTTGTGTGATGTATGTTTATTTTTGCTTTATTATGATACTTATATATGTATGAATGATGCAATTTTGATCACACTTGTTGTAAATGAGATAGATTAATGATTATTGCCATGAAATCATGAATTAAATGTATGATCTTGAAGATATACTTGTGATTGTGATTGTGGTGTGTGAATGGGATCGATTTCCATGTTCCGGCATAACTAACTTGGATCAGATTGCCACGTTCTGGCATAATTATGGGATCGGTTGCCACGTATCGCATAACCATGGGATTGACTACCACGTTCCGGCACACTAAGTTGATCGGTTGCCACGTTTCGGCATGCTAACTGTTTGAGTTTCGATTCCATGAGAGGACAAATGATGTGATATAAAGTGTGAGTTGCTCGTTGTTCCTAAATGTCGATAATGTGTTATATGCTTGATATACGTTGGTGAATATAGTGTGGTATTGGCTTGTATATGTTGTACTTAGTGGCCACGTGTTATGACAATTTATAGTTGGTTGTACTTGGAGGATTTTTCTATGTGATTAGAATGGTTAAGCTATGATCAAGAGTCTGGTAAGTGGGTTGATTGAAAGAGGGATTAATATTTAGGGTATTAGTGTATATTGGGGGTGTTCCCAAGAGAGAGTAAGGGTGGAGAAGCAAGTGGTTTATTTTATGATCTTACTAGTTAGTTTCTTATGTTATGTGGTGGGAGTCGGGTTGACCGATGATGCCTACCAGTACATGTGTTTTGTAATGATACTACTCTTGTTATGTCTTTTTAGACATAGTCTGGATGCAGGTTGGTGATGTTTCATTAGGTGAAGACGAAGAGATTCTCCAGTAGCTTCTATCTTTCCTTTCGCATGGTGGGAGCTGTGTCTTTTATTTTATTGTCCAGTTTTACTCTTAATAGCTCTTATACCTGTTTATACTAGATCCATGTGAGTTGTTAAATTACTTTACAAGTTTAACAAAAAGTGTGTCTAAGGGTATTATTTATAAAATCAAGTGTTATATTTATTTCTGTTTTCTTTAATTTCCACATGTTTTTACTATTGGGATATGAGGGTTCTCCTACTTAGGTGTTAGAGTGGGTGCCTGCACGATCCTGTGGGTTGGGTCATGACAGAAGATAAGGACTGTGTCTGATGTATCTTCAAGTTATTCGCGCAATCATCAATAAAATGAACCTTCCAAGTGAGACGGATTCAAAGTCAAACTCCACAAGATATTCAAAGTCATAAACCAAGCACCATTTAGAAAAACTAACAAAACATTCTTTGTTTCAAAACAGGTACAAAGCAAAATCATTCAAGTGATTCGTGAGAGACAAACGCCACGACGGTAAATTCTTGAATCCCTGTCTCTCCTACAATATGCACAACAATAATAATAATAACAATAAAAAGGATTATTTTTCTTAATAAAATCTGAGGAATTATATTCTATTTTATTTTTATTTTGTTTGTTTCTTTTATGTTTGGAAAATGTACAAAAATAAAAAAAAAATAAAATAAAATAAATGATATTAAATATAATAATAAAATAAGTAAAATAAATAAATAAAAAATATATATGATACTTATTTTATTTTTCATGTTTTCACAGGGCACAATAAACCCTAGTTGCATATAGGGCACAATAATCCCTATTTTATTTTTTATGTTTTCACAGGGCATAATAACCCCTTGTTGCATTTAGGGCACAATAACCCCTATTTTATTTTTCATGTCTTCATAGGGCACAATAATCCCTTGTTGCATATAGGGTACAATAACCCCTATTTTATTTTTCATGTCTTCACAGGGCACAATAACCCCTGGTTGCGTATAGGGCACAATAACCCTATTTTATTTTCATGTCTTCACAGGGCACAATAACCCCTAGTTGCATATAGGGCACAATAACCCCTATTTTGTTTTTCATGTCTTCATAGGGCACAATAACCCCTGGTTGCATATAGGTCACAATAACTCCTATTTTATTTTCACATCTTTACAGGGCACAATAACCCCTGGTTGCATATAGGGCACAATAACGTCTATCTTATTTTTCATGTCTTTAGAGGGCATAATAATCCCTGGTTGCATTTTGAGCACAAATCTCCCTTTTATTTTTATTTTATATCTGTATTGGGTATAAAAATATTATTTTTATGCCTAGTATAGACTTTTATAGCTTTCATCAATAACTCACAAAATTTTCCTAGTGCAAACTGGAGTAGAAAAATTTGTTTTGTTTTGTTTTTATGGCGTGCAGGTTTCTACGTAGTACACAAATGTGAAGTTCAAGAATAAGGAATCATCTTCTCAAGAAAACAAGCATTCACGAATATCATGTAGAAGAACGTCAATGGCTCAAGTCAAATCATAAGTTTCAAGTCTTAAATTTAGATATCCAGATCAAAATTCGTAATTGATGTACCTACCTAAAAGGGGTGAAGCGATAACCGAAGACTCAAGACTAGTGGAGTAGATAGGGTCTTGTATATTTTGCCTTTTAATGTAATAGCAGGAGCTACGAACCGGAACCTCGACTAAACCTCACTTGACTACCTAACTTATTCTCCTATCCCTCCATATATTTGAATTGCACATGACTTCTTATCATTAACCCAAGATAGGTAGTTTGTCCAATGTTAGGGCTCAGTCAAACCACTTCTATTTTACTTATTTTTACATTTTTTTAATAAATGTCTCAGTCAAAAATTAGTCACATTCTTCACGTCTTTGCATGAAAACTCTTCATGTTTCCAGGCAAAGAGGGGCATGCTGCGAACACCTAATTTTTTACTGAACTTAAAGATTTTACACCATTTTTAATACTTAGATATTATTATAGGTTTACATTTAAAATGAAAAAAAAATCTGAAAATTACAACAAATTATATGATTTATTTATGTTTAAATTTTAATAAACAAAGTTTGTGAGTTAATGTATATATTTATTTTTTATCCTTCAACTTTTACCAGCCTAAAATAATAATATTTATAGTGAAAAAAAAAGAATCCTAAAAATTGCAAATTATCTTACCCTTTATCGTAATTACCTCCAACTTCCATAACTTATTTCTCTCCTCCAATTTTGTTTATTCTTTTATTATTTTTTTTATTTTTTTCCCTCACAAATGGCACAATTTTTTCTAATTTTATTTTTACATCACACGATTTTTATTTTATTTTTTTCTCTTTTTTTTTCCCGTTTGTTTCTTGTTTTATTATTATTATTTATTTCTTTTATTTTCTTCCTTTATCTCACCCTAAAAATTCTCAACTAAATTTCATTCCCCACTCTCTCACGTTCCTTTTAATTAGCACCACATTCACACCCAAAACTATTATAAAAACACACGCTTAGTAAAGTACTAAAAGTAGATACACAGAGAGAATAGACGAAAAAGACATAAAATATAGAAGATAGAGAGAAAAACACAGAAGTAAATATTGAGTTTTCTTTTGTGAATTAAGTCTAGAGTTCGGGGTTTTGTTCACGATTTCGAATTTGTGGCTCTTTAAAGTTAATACATAGTTGTTAACTTTGGAAATCCGTAGATCATAGCAATTGTTTTGTGGTGAATCAATTTTCACGATGAGGTAACTCTAAATTCTCGCATGATTTAAGTAGAATGCTTGTATGAAATTTGATTTCAATAATATGAAGTTTTCATATCGCATGTTATTATTATGTAATATCAGTTTGTGATGTATGTTGTGAACTATTTTGAGAATTTACGAATGCTTAGGAAAACGTAGCTGAAGACGCTTCTTGCTAAGAAATAATAAAAAATAATAAAATATGTATCATACTTTTTTTAATTATTATTATCTTATGCTCTTTAGATGTAATTTTTATTGAAATTGATTTCGTGATATTTAATTTTGAATAGGTAATGTTTCTTGAAGCTTAGTTTTCACTTAAGGAAATTTTGTTGAAATTATTTGTAGACGGGTTAGATTAGGATATAAACTAAAGATTAAGTGATTAGCGATTTAGAAAAGTTATGTAGAATATGTTTTAGTCTTTTGAATATATTATTTTGATAAAAAAAAGTAGTTTGCCTTTAGAATAAGCGTAAGATGATTATTGTTTTAATTCGGATTGTTAGGATATATAATTAAAGAGGAGATATAAAATTTATTTAGAGATTGATGATCGAAAAAAATAAAAATAAAGAGGAAGATTGATAAAAAAAAAATAAACAAGAAAAACATAAAGAAGAAGTTTAAAAAATAAATAAAAAAGAAGAAGGAAACAGAACATAAATGCAACAAAAAAATGATAAAGAAAAAAAAGAGTAACAGAACGTTTTACAAGAAAGTAAAAAAAAATATTATACAAAAAAAAAAAAAAAAAGGAAAATCAAAACCTGCAAAAATAAAAAGAAAGAAATAATAAAAGGGTAAAAAAATAACGTGCGAAAACAAAAATGAAAGAAGGGAAAGTTAATTAATTATAAAAAATTAAGGAGAGAGAGAGACAAAAATATATATATATATAAAAGATTATTAAAAAAGACGTGCAGCGTGAAAAAGAAAAAATATTAAAATTTTCTTTCAAAAACTAATCATAAATCCCATAAAGATACCTATATATATATTCTATCCATAACAACATAAATTAAAAAAAATACAAATACACACCAAATAAAAAGGAAAAGGAAAATTCGGGTGTTCAAGTTTCAAATTCGTAAAGGTCCATTTTTTAACTTTATTCTATTTTTGCTTGAGAAAATTTAAGCTCTTATACATATTTTTATTAATGAACAAACTAATAAAATAAGATAGTTTTAAATATGTTTAAAATAAATCAAAGGATGAGGGTAAATAACATTTTTATTATTAAGCTAATAATATAATATCCAAAAATTAATTTAAGTCATATATAGTCAATAAAGCGATCGTGCTAGAACCACAGGACTCGAGGGGTGCCTAATATCTTTCCTCGGTCAACAAAATTTCTTACCCAAATTTTCAGTTCGTAGACCAATAAAATAAAGAGTCAAATTTTCTTTTGATTAGGGATTTAAATAAGGTGACCTGGAACACCAAACTCAATTTCAAGTGGTGACTCTGAATAATAAAATAATCTTTTTTCAAAATGTCACTTTAATTGGAAAAACTCTTTTCCAAAAACTCTTTTCCAAAACATCCGTTTGAGGAAAAATAGGGGTGTGACAATAAATACTAAAAAGGCATATGATCTTCTTTATTTTTCCATTTTTATTCTTTTACCCTCAAACGAAGGAGTTTCTTCCTAATTTTTTTCTAAAATAACGGGCGTCAATGTAGTCCATTGAATTATTACTTTTAATGTTAAGTCAATTATTTCAAAAATAGATTTTCACTTTGACTTATAATATGATAAAATAGCCATGATAATAATTTTTTTAATAGATATTTATGTAAAAATGAATGGAGAAAGTAAAGTATTGCTGGAAAGATATTTCAATCAAATGAAACACTAGAGTGAATATAACATGAATATATATATTTTCGTCTTCCTTCTTCATTGGCTATGAATTGTGTTTCATACATATTTTTTTACTATATGTTATATTGAGTATAAACTTTTTAAGTATGAATTTCCTGTTATTTTGTGTTCATTTTAATCTAGGAAACTGTTATTTTGTTTTATGTAAATATAGATAAGAAAATAGTGATTGATCATAAAATGATCTTAAATAAAATTAAAGATTCTATAAATAATTCTTTAAATTTTATTCATCTATCAGTTTTTTTATTGAAAAAGTTTAATGTTTTGTATCACGATACAACTTCTATAATATACCAAATACTTTCATTAGACAACTATATGATATGTATGCAACAGAAAAAAGGAGAAGACTACAATTCCGCAAAGATAAGTTAAAAACTTAAAGAAATGAAATATTTTTCACCATACATGATGTTGTTCATATATTAATACTATACTATGCTACTGAAATATATATATATAAAGCTAAATATTTGACATACATTATAAGAACATTTCACTGTAATAACCTAATTTTTGATGTTATATTTTTTTTTATCTCTATAACATTCTACTTATAACAGTGTAGACATCCACTATAGAAGTGCACCTTTTTGTAAATTACTTCTCTATGATAGCCTTACTCAAATATTAATTGAGTAAAAATATTTTCTAACAATATATATATTACGTATAAAGATAAAATATTGAAATATTTGTGGTAATAGTTATTAGTGTCATGCACATACTAAATTTCAAGCATGAATATTTAAGAAAAAAATTATACTTAAATGATGTCCATAATTTATGGTCATAACCTTAAAATGAAAAGCTATTGGTGATAGTTTTTATATTGATATATTTTTTTATTTTGTTGGTTAAATTTGTTTACAAAATTGTGAAGGAAAAATACTACTAAAGAAATGTCACTTTCTCCCGATATTTAAATATTGAATGTATTTTGAAATGTTTCCATGATCTGGTCATTTTGATCTAAAATAAGTAAGTATTTCTATGACAATCTTTATTAATCATTTAAAAGTACTTTTTCTATATTCTTTCAATTATAATCATTTACTAAAAATGTTTAATTTAGTAATATTAATTCCATTTTACAACATCATATATTATATGATACGATACACACGTGCAATGCATGTGTCGTGAAACTAGTACTACCTAAAAAAGCATTAACTCACTAATTTAAATATTAAATTACTGATATAACCATTTTATTTTAAAAACTTAATTATGGTATAAAAAATGTATTGTGCCTACAAACATCAGTGACGATGGTCGTATTCTTTCTAATTGCCGCAACCATTGGAATATAATGTTTTCTATGCTATAATCCCTTTTCCCAGAAGTTCCTTCGCTGTAGACTACTCTCCATAACAAAATTTACATATCAAATAAATGTAATAGCAAGTAACCCTATGTCACGATCTAGATCGTCGTGATTGGCACCCACACTAACCCTCCGATGGGAGAACCATTAATACTAATCAGCTAACTCAAGAACTAAACATTTCAAGATACGGAAGCAAGTTTAAATGCAGAAATAAAGTAGAGTTCCCATATACTCCAAAAGTCTAACAACGACTATCAAAACATTGTGGAAATATTCCCTAGAATCTAAAAGTCAGTGTCCCAAAACTCTAACAAAACCATAAGTCTAAAGAAAAAGGGGTGCAACCACGAAAGCTAAAACAACTGAACATCTAAAGTACTAATCTAAGTCCGAATAAAATGGACTGAACAAAGTGAGAACTCATGGTAGCCTGAAAGAACTGGCTCACACTTGAATTCGATTGATCACTGATCTCCTATATGAAGTATATCAGTAGCTGCCTGAAGATGCCCTGTACTCAACAAAGAAAAAACAAGTGCCGTATCAGTACACAACCATTGTGTACTGATACATATATAAGCAGTCACAACAAGGTAAACACGCATATACCAAACATATACAATATCAATTAACAATTCAGGAGCAATGTACCATTTCACATTTTCAACAATACGCACATATGACAAGTCAATGGTCCTCTCATGGAACCCACACCCAAACTATTAGTGTACCGGAAGGTGGTACCCAATCTCAATTAGTGTGTCGTAAATGACACCCGATCTCATATATGCGCCGGAATGTGGCACCCGATCCAAGTTTGTGTGTTGGAACGTAACACCTGATCCATTCAACAAGGCACAGTCACAGTTACAATGTACATTATCATAGTCATACAATCAAGTGTTGATTCATGGCATACAATCATTCATTTATACTCATTCGCATTTGATGTGATCAATAGTGCAACATTCGCATACATACATGCATTACAACGAAGCAAATACTCACATGCATCACACAAACATGAAATCAAACCATCACCTACCTCGAAAACAAGCTAGAATCCTCCTAAGATGCTTGATTCTTCCCTTTTCGAATTCTTTCCGCTTGTTCTAGGTCTACAAACAATCAATTCAATACGAGGATCAATAATTAAGGTATAATTTACCTGGATATTGATAAATCCAATAACCCAAGACCCAACTCATGATCCTAAGGTGCAACGAGGACCTTTTCCCACCATCCAAATCAATTCAAAACCCTCCCCAACAATATTTAACCAATAAGCTAAGTTCTACGGATCGACAAACAGATTAGGGGAGTAAAATCCTTACCTTTAGTGCTAGAAGAGGTGGAAAATTGTCAAGAACTTGCCTTGGTTCGTTTCTTAGCTCTCAAGAACGAAATTGCAAAAATAATAACGTTTTTGAGGTTTATTTTCGACTTAAGTCACGACTGACCCACTATGGCGGCCTCCATCCCGCCACAGCTGCCCCGCCTTGGCGGCCTTCATGGAAACAGAGAGTCGAATTTAGAGTTTCAAACCCCCATTTCACAACACACCTTCAACCCATGACACTAAAAAACAACCCGTTCACGGTAAGATCAGTTTCGGGAGTTTTAGTCGCCCAAATTCGATTTCGTCCAAATCTGGACTACGCTAGGAATTTTCAAGTTACTACCAAAAAGTCTTCTGACCCAAAAATTTTCCCCGATAACTTTTCTATATCGACGAGAACAGGTCGTTACACCCTATACTTTGGTATTTGGTTGATAGGGAAGAATTTCATTTTTATTTTCTCATATTTGGTTGAACAAAAATTTTAGAAAACATTTTCTTCAGGAAAACAAGTTCCTTAAAAATGAAAAATATGACTTTCTTAATAAAAAGCAAGTTTTATAAGTAAACATTTTATGTTTATTGTATCATCCCTCCCACCCATCACCCTCAACCCCCCAACCCATTTAACCATTCGACCCCCAAGATCCCACACCCACCCCCTGTCCTTATATTATTTTTGCTTGATTACATATCTCTACAACAAAAATAATTTTTAGCGGCAGTAAATATTGATATTAATAAAGAGTGCTATAGTCTTAACCGGCATTAGTTAAGTGTCATTAGAACCAATATCGCTAAAGGCTTTAGGGACATATACAAAGAGTGTTAATTGTGGCTAAAAATACATATTTAGTGACAATTGAGAATAAATTACCGCTAATGATCATTTCTGATGTAATGTATAAATGTTCATGAGATGTTATTCTTTTACACACTTACTAAATATTAAAAAATAAATAAGAAACCAACTTGTTTTCCAAAAAAATACTCATTCATATCAAACACACTCTTAGTTTGTTCCTTCTATTTATTTGTCATCACCAAATTTTTTGCCTTACCCAAGTTAATATCTTTGAAACGTTTTCGTTAAATATATATCGTGTGATTGTTTGAAATAATTTAATCGATTGCTTTGTCACGAGATGTAATTTGACATTATTTTTTGAAAGAAAGGTTGTTGTTTTCAGTCAATTTTCTATATATTGGGAGATTTACATGATAATAGAGTTACTTTTGACTTAAATTAATTATTTGTTTGTGTAGTTCTGTGTTTGGTCTGTGTGAAACATATTTTGGTATTTGTTTCTGAGGAACATTACTTTAGCTACCGTCAAGGTAAGCTGTTAAATTTTTAAATGATGTTTTACCTTATTTCTACTTTAACGAAAAAATATTTATCATAATTGTTTAATTTTGCTGTTTCAGATAAATTGATTTTTCATCTTCTATTTCCTATTGCTTGAATTTAAATCTGTACATTTAGAACCAGCTAAATTTCGATTTTTAACCATTTGATGTCATATTTTTGCTTATTACTACAAATGTGTTTCTAGCTTACTTTCATTTGTTAAAGTAGAATAGGATGATGCTGGAAAGGATGAAAATTTACACTGAAAATTTATATAATAATATTAGTATTATCTTATAATAGAAAATATTAAATGACTCAGATATATGAATCCATGGCATGAAGATTCTTTCAGAACAATAATATTAGTTGACACAAAGGTAATATCTTAACACTTTTGCTTGCCTTCTAATTCTAATGTCGCTCATGTTTGGTATATTAACGTCACCACGCGTTGCTCAATATTAGACTACAACCAAAGAAGATGTTACTTTGGTGTATAATAAAATTTCTAAAGTTAGGCTACAATGATTTGGAACAATTTAAAGGGGATATATGTTTCATGACACGCTACAACTAAGAAAGGGAATTATTTACAAACCCATATGTCGTAAGCCCGAATTAAAGGTTATAGATATAATTTCAAGGATGTATGGAACTCAATACGAGACATACTTGTGCGGTGAACCTAATATATATATATATATATGATCTGGCGTTTTTAATCTGGAGTATTTAGCCAAAAACATCCTTAATGAACCCTAGCTTTGGAATTGGAAGAGGAGACTAGTGAAGTGAATCTATGGTACCAAGTACGATCCATACAAACTTCTATAGACCGCATTGGTCATCCATAGACCAATTTACAGGAGATCCAAATCCAGGCCAAAGACTAGGGGCACACTTCTATGAGCCGTCAACCCTTCCGGTCTCTAAGGCCTCTCGTACAAACAAAGACCAAAAATCCTTCCAAGCCCATACTACTTTCCATGAATAAAGAGCTACGGACCGTATAAGCTTGTAAGGTCCATACACTCACTAATACAACCTTGTGATAAAAAATCACCAAGTCGGGAACTCATCCTACGAGCCTCCTATATGGTCTGTCTTCCACTCTACGGTCCGTCCTGGTCTATCGTACATCCCACTTATTGTAACAACTAGGAAAATGATAGGTTAAGCAAGATCCTAATGACTTTGTGTTGACTTTATAATGAGGTTCTATGAGGTGTAATGTTGTCCCAAGCTAAAGAGTTTAGGGAGTCAACGTCTTGGAACGTGTTAGACTGAAGGACTTGTTTTAATGTTTGACAAGGGCCAAGGGCATCACAACGGTCCGTGAAGCCCCACACAGACCGTGAAGTCGTCTATGAAGGGTTTTCATTTGACTTAGAGTGTAAGGTCAACTTCAAATGATGATATCTCTTAGATCAAAATAAATTAGGATGGCCCTTGCATATCTAATTAAAGGTCTCTGAGACCTCTTTCCAATGCCGTAAAGTTTTCCCAATTCCAATCTCGGGGTAAAAAGTTATCCCCGAAATAGTGAAGCACTTTCAGGCTGGAAATTCTTCACGACCCGTTTGACGGGCCGTAGTGATGATGGCGGTTCGTAGAGATGGCGTTGGAGTTGCCTTGACCGTTTGGAGGTTGGCAAGCCTTAAGAGAGCTATTTCCTAGGGACCACAGGAACCTTCAAGGGTCGTGTCCCCAATTCACGGTCCGTAAAGTCTTCCTTAGTCCTTGACGGGGCTGCCCAAGTGAGGGGTTTTTAAGTAATTTCGTTATAATTGTTTATTATGTGGGGTTGATTTTAAATGGTTTATATGATAAATATATAAGGTTTTAAGTCTTTTAATAAGTCATTTACTCTCTTTTCCCAAATCAAATTCCAAAGTTCTTCTCTCTCAATATTTCTCTCTCAACACAAGGAAGAAGAAGAAGTGGAACCTAGGGTTTTGGATTTCAAGCTTTCTTCATCAAATTTTCGTGGGATTCATAAAGTCTAAGGTATGGTGACCCTTGATATTTGATTATTCTTCCTTTCAAGGAGTCCATTCAAAAGGGTTTCAAAAGTCTTCAAAGACAAAAAACCTATTTTCTATTCTAAGAATGGGTTTGTTGGTAAAATGTTTCCAAAAGCATTATATTGGTGAATTAAGGTGAAATTGATGATTTTATATGAAATTTCTTCAAGAACCCATGTTTTCACTAAAACCCTAAATTTGACTTATGAAGTAGGTTTATTGTTTATGAACGATTGTTGATAGAATTGTGCTTAGATTGAATTGTAGTATGGATTTCTATTGTTATCTATATCTATCTATTGTGAATTATTGGAGAATTGAGTAATGGTGGTTTTGTCTTGCATGAACGGTAAGTTGACCTAATCTCATGGTATTAGTAGCATTGTTCTTGTATGGGTTGATCCAATTATGGTGGAGGTGTTTATATGTTGTATTGTATTATGATTATGGCCATGAATGCGTTATATGTGGAATTGATGTATTATTATATTATCATATATGTGAAGGTATAATGTGAAGGTGTTCATACGGTCACAAGGCGATCTTGTATAAAGTATTATTATGTGGTGATGGAAAGTATGTTCTCTCTAAGTGTTCATATGTGATGATAATAAACTATGGAGGGTCTCTATATGGTGATGTTGTATCTTGATTGGTAGACTTAGATGTCTCTTCTTGTTACATGCTTATTGAATGAATGAAGTCTTGAATCAGCTAGACCTAAGCATGGTGCCCTTTCATAAGTCTAGACTCCTAAGTGAATGTGAAACCTTGAAGTGGTGGACCTAAGGGTGATGACCTTCTTCTTGAGTGAAATGATAGACTTAGAGTTGGTGGACCGGAATGGTAGAAAGCCCTCTCTAAGAAAGTCAATGAGCTATCCTTAATGAACCTTGATCGGCTAGACCAAGCATGGTGCCATTCTTCGTAAAGGTACTATGGGTCGGCTAGACCTAATAATGGTGCCCTCTCTAGTACATACATGTGAATGAAATTACTCTTTGGGAACTAAGGCTAAGCACCGAGTGGATATGGTTAAGATGGTAGGTCTTTCCGAGTATGAGGCAAGAGTACAATGAATGTCACCATGTGCCTATATGGGTTGCTTATTAGTTCTACCCTTGGCAAGTAGAACACCCTCCACGGCATGGGATTTATGACACTGGATTCCATGTCAAGCCAGTATGGTCTATGTCGATTAATGCCTATTCCCATCATGTGGGATGTGCACTCTAGTTATTGGATAGGTTCTACAACGTGTAGGTAGTAGTATGGGATGTTATCCACACATGGCACGAGTAGGCTTTGAAGATTCTAAAGTGAATTCCCCTATCCTTAATGGCTATTGTATGAGAGTCCTCTAAATGCATGAATGTGTCCAAAATGACTATAAAGAAGAATGTTGACTTGTCATCCTTATAGTATATTGTATGTCTCTTTTATATTAAGGAAATAAACTATGTACCATGTTATATTGAAAAGTAAAGGTTCTTATCTATAGTAGCCTTGAGGAACACTTAAGTGTGTCTGAATGAGGTTGTATGGGCGGCCACTTCATGTCTCACTCTAGTGTGCCTTAGGATGACTCTAGATAGAGACCCTAGGATGTTAACTTGTATCTTACTTAGTGTACATGTTTATGTGTTGCATATTGATACTTGTGAAACATCATTACTTCAGATGAAGTATAAATGTGAAGTAAATGTCTTATATGATGGTTATGGTGTAAACTATGCCTTTATTGTTCATAACTTGAAATGTTTCTCAAAATAGCATATGCATGGGTTTCCAACCAAGATGTCCGTTTTAAAGAATGTTTTTGCATGGTCATCATACTTAGTACTTAATTGTGCTAACTCCATATTTTCTCTATTTTTTTCTACAAGTGTAGGTTCCGGCAAATGATCGATTTCTATAGTAAAGCTTGGGATTTGAGGTTCTCTCAAGATCTTGTGGTATGTCCTCATATGTCGAGGACAAGACTTTCCTATTCTAGTTTTTTTGTTAAGACTCTTGTAATAGACTTAAATAGACTTCTTTTGACTGTAAGGGGTCATGACCCTGTCTTATTGAGGTTGTCTTTAAGATGGCAATGTGAGACTTAGTTTCAGTTGCTTTTATGAAAGAGTTTTAAGATTGTTGGTTTTAAATAAATTTTTAATTCTTTACTATTTCTATATATTGAATGTTATGAATGCTAAGAGGCTTGTATTAGACTTCTTAGAGGTCGAGTACGCCAGTTACGACTAGGGGGTGCTCTCGGGTCGTGACAAACTTGGTATTAGAGCATAAGGTTTTGGAAATGGTTCTTAGGTTTAAAGTCTCACAAGCCACGTGTAGTAGAGTCTTGTTCATCGGTGTGAGTCGGGACACATCCATGAGCGAGAGGCTATAAGACGTTAGAAGTTACCCTTCTTTCATTACTCTTGATGTCGTGCCTTAAAGTGCGGTTCTATAACTGTCCTTTTCCTAATCCTTTCTCTTGTGTTTATATGATATGAATACGAGGGCTAACCCGAAGAGAGTGGAAAAGGAGATTGTTAATGAGGGATTTCCTCCCCAAGGTGAGCAAGGTCTTTAAGGTGGACAAGTTCCTATAGGCAGTCAATGTAATGAGGTTCCGGTGGTTCCCCACGGACATGACTTATGAGGAGACTAGAGTGGCTCTTCTTGCCTTAGCCCGAGCCATGACGGGCCAAGCAAATAGAGATGTGGGTCCTAGGGTGAATGGGAGTACCTTGGCCTCAAGACTGAGGGACTTTGTGAGGATGAATCTTCCAATATTTCTTGGCTCTAGAATGGGAGAAGATCCACGAGATTTGTTGGATGAAACCTACACGATAGTGGATTCTATGGGTGTGTCATCTAGGGAGAAGGCGGAGTTGGCTTCCTACCAATTGAAAGAGGTGGACCAAATTTGGTTCACTCAATGGAAGGCCAATAGGCCGGTTGAAGCGGGTCCTATAGAATGGGAAGAGTTTAAGGGAGCTTTCCTTAGCAAGTACTTTCCCCGTGATAAAAGAGAGGTTAAGATTGAGGAGTTAATTAACCTTAGGCAAGTTAACATGAATGTGGAGGAGTATTCTTTGAAATTTACCTTGTTGTCTAAATATGCTCCCTCTTTGGTGTCTAACCCTAGAGATGAAATGAATAGGTTTGTGACCGGTATATCCGACCTTGTGAAGGAAAAGTGCCATACGACAATGCTCTATGACGATATGAATATTTCTAGGCTCATGGTGTATGCTCAATCCATTGAGGAGTCCAAGATTAAGAGGATGAATAGGGATTTAAAAAGGGGTAGATTCAATGAGAATGATCAACCTAGGTTTAAGAAGAGGGCTCCTAACCAAGATTCTTCAAGTGCTCCTAAGGCTAATGAGCAGAAAGGTGGTAGATCTCAATTTTCTAAGCCTCTTTGTGCTAGTTGTGGGAAGAAGCATTTTGGGAAATGTCTAGCCGGTACGAGTGGTTGCTATGGGTGTGGAAAGTATGATCATAAGGTGAGAGATTGTCCTACTCTTACGGCTAGAGGAAGGAATGCCAAGCAAGCTTCCATTGATGTCCCAAATCTTGATGCTTCAAAGTGGAACCGTTCCTATGCTCTTCTAGCTAACAAGGAAGCAAATCTGGATGAAGGTGCCGGTAAGTTATAGTTCCTTGTTTTGTGATGAAGTCCTTGTGTGATGTTCCATGATAGCCTAGATGGGTTTCTCCCAAATGGGGGATGGTATGTTGAATAGTAAGGTTGTGAGAGTGTTGATTTCTTTGTCTCTTTCCCTTCTATTTTATTCAAGCTTGAGACCTAGAGTTTCTAGTAGCAGTTGCATCATTGGAGGCTTGTGTGAAAGTGAGTTTCCATGGTCTCCTTATATTATGCATGTTTTAGTTGAATTCTTGTTAAATGAGAAAATGAGTTTTCATAAATTTTGTTCCTCATGGTGATGTACATCTATAATGAGTTGCCTAAATGCTGCATGAGTTTACTTGATGAGCATGTTTAAATGAGTTCTTATGAGAAGGTTGCATAATGTGCATTAATGACATAATTGCATATTTGCCTTATGATGTTGAAATGAGTATGATGTGATGCGGAGAAGGAAGTTCCTCCAATGAAATGAGAAATGCTATTGTGTTGTGATGCATAATGAGTTTGTTGAGGTAGTTCCTACTTCCTTGTTTTGCATTGAGCTTATTAATGTGGAGTTGATGTTTTCCTCCTTTGGTTTACGCGTTATATTTATGTGTCATGATTGTTCGGTTGCTAGTCTTGAGTCGTTTTTCCCTTGAAGTGTTTAAAGTGTCATTCGAGGATGAATGTTTCTAAGTGGGGGATAATGTAACGACTCGGAAAATGATAGGTTAAGCAAGAGGCTAATGACTTTGTGTTGACTTTATAATGAGGTTCTACGAGGTGTAATGTTGTCCCAAGCTAAATAGTTTAGGGAGTCAACGTCTTGAAACGTGTTAGACTGAAGGACTTGTTTTAATGTTGGTCAGGGGCCAAGGGCATCACAACGATTCGTGAATCCCCACACGAACCGTGAAGTCATCCGTGAAGGGTTTTCGTTTGACTTAGAGTGTAAGGTCAATTTTAAATGATGATATCTCTTAGCTTAAAATGACTCAGGTTGGCCCTTGCATATCCAATTAAAGGTCTCTGAGACCTCTTTCCAACTCTGCAAAGTTTGCCCTATTTTGATCTCGGGGTAAAAAGTTATACCCGAAATAGTGAAGCACTGTCAGACTGAAAATTCTCCACGACCCGTTTGACAGGCCGTGGTGATGATCACGGTCCATAGAGATGGCCTTGGAGTTGCCTTGGCCGTTTGGAGGTTGGCTAGCGTAAGGGAGCTACTGCCTAGGGACCACGGGCACCTTCACGGGACGTGGCCCCTTTTCACGGTCCGTAAAGTTATCCTTGGTCCCTAACGGGGCTGCCCAAGTGAGGGGTTTTTAAGTAATTTCGTTTTGATTGTTTATAATGCGGGGTTGATTTTAAATGGTTTATACGATAGACATATAAGGTTTTAAGTCTTTTAACAAGTAATTAACTCTCTTTTCCCAAATCAAATTCCAAAGTTCTTCTCTCTCAACTCAAGGAAGAAGAAGAAGTGGAACCTAGGGTTTTGGATTTCAAGATTTCTTCATCAAATTTTCGTGGGATTCATCAAGTCTAAGGTATGGTGACCCTTGATCCTTGATTATTCTTCCTTTTAAGGAGTCCATTCAAAAGGGTTTCAAAAGTCTTCAAAGAACAAAAAGCCTATTTTCTATTCTATGCATGTGTTTGTTGGTAAAATGTTTCCAAAAGCTTTATATTGGTGAATTAAGGTGAAATTGATGATTTATATGAAATTTCTTCAAGAACCCATGTTTTCAATAAAACCCTAAATTTGACTTATGAAGTGGGTTTATTGTTTATGAACGATTGTTGATAGAATTGTGCTTAGATTGAATTGTAGTATGGATTTCTATTGTTATCTATATATATCTATGGTGAATTGTTGGAGAATTGAGTAATGGTGGTTTTGGCTTGGATGAAGAGTAAGTAGACCAAATATCATGGTATTAGTAGAATTGTTCTTGTATGGGTTGATCCACTTAAGGTGGAGGTGTTTATATGTTGTATTGTATTGTGATTATGTCCATGAAGGCATTATATGGGGAATTGATGTATTATTATATTATCATATATGTGAAGGTATAATGTAATGGTGTTCATATGGTCTCAAGGTGATCTTGTATAAAATGTTATTATGTGGTGATGGAAAGTATGTTCTCTCTAAATGTTCATATGTGATGATGATAAACTATGGAGGGTCTCTATATGTTGATGTTGTAGCTTGATTGGTAGACTTAGATGTCTCTTCTTGTTACATGAAAGCTTATTGAATGAATGAAGTCTTGAATCGGCTAGACCTGAGCATGGTGTCCTTTCATAAGTCTAGACTCATAAGTGAATGTGAAACCTTGAAGTTGTGGACTTAAGGGTGATGACCTTCTTCTTGAGTGAAATGATAGACTTAGAGTTGGTAGACCGGAACGGTAGAAATCCCTCTCTAAGAAAGTCAATGAGCTATCCTTAATGAACCTTAATCGGCTAGACCTAGCATGGTGCCTTTCTTGGTAAAGGTACTATGGGTCGGCTAGACCTAATAATGGTGCCCTCTCTAGTACATACATGTGAATGAAATTACTCTATGAGAATTAAGGCTAAGCACCGAATGGATTTTGTTTAGATGGTAGGTCTTTCCGAGTATGACGCAAGATTACAATGAACATATTTGGATATCCCCTAAACCATGTGCCTACATGGGTTGCTTATTAGTTCTACCCTTGGCAAGTAGAACACCCTTCATGGCGTGGGATTTATGACGCCGGAATCCATCCCTAGCTAGTATGGTCTATGCCAATTAATGTCGATTCCCATCATGTGGGATATGCACTCTAGTTATTGGATAGGTTCTACAACGTGTAGGTAGTAGTATGGGATGCGATCTACAAACGGCACGAGTAGGCTTTGAAGATGCTAAAGTGAGTTCCCTAAGCCTTAATGGCTATCGTATGAGAGTCCTCTAAATGCATAAATGTATCCAAAATGACTCTAAAGAAGAATGTTGACTTGTCATCCTTATAGTATATTGTATGTCTCTTATATATTAAGGAAATGAACTATGTACCATGTTATATTGAAATGTAAAGGTTCTTGTGTATAGTAGCCTTGAGGAACACTTAAGTGTGTATGAATGAGGTTGTATGGGAGGCCACTTCATGTCTCACTCAAGTGTGCCTTAGGATGACTCTAGATAGAGACCCTAGGATGTGAACTTGTATCTTACTTAGTGTACATGTTTATGTGTTGCATATTGATACTTGTGAAGCATCATTACTTGAGATGAAGTATAAATGTGAAGTAAATGTCTTATATGTTGGTTATGGTGTAAACTATGCCTTTATTGTTCATAATGTGAAAGGTTTGTCAAAATAGCATATTCATGGCTTTCCAACCACGATGTCCGTTTTAAAGAATGTTTTTGCATGGTCATCATACTTAGTACTTAATTGTGCTAACTCCATATTTTCTCTATTTTTTTCTACAAGTGTAGGTTCCGTCAAGTGATCAAGTTCTATAGTAAAGCTTGGGATTTGAGGTTCTCTCAAGATCTTGTGGTATGTCCTCATATGTCGAGGACAAGACTTTCCTATTCTAGTTTTTGGTTTAAGACTCTTGTAGTAGACTTAAATAGACTTCTTTTGACTGTAAGGAGCCGTGACCCTATCTTGTTGAGGTTGTCTTTAAGTGGCCATGTGAGACCTAGTTTCTGTTTCTTTTATGAAAGAGTTTTAACATTGTTTGTTTTAAATAAGTTTTTTATTCTTCACTATTTCTTTATATCGAATGTTATGAATGCTAAGAGGCTTGTATTAGTCCTCTTAGAGGTCCAGTACGCCGGTTACGACTAGGAGGTGCTCTCGGGTCGTGACAATCTTGGTATTAGAGCATAAGGTTTTGGGAATGGTTCTTAAGTTCAAAGTCTCACAAGCCACGTCTAGTAGAGTCTTGTTCTTCGGTGTGAGTCGCGACCCATCCATGAGTGAGAGGCTATAGGACATTAGAAGTTACCCTTATTTCATTACCCTTGATGTCGTGCCTTAGAGTGCGGTTCTATAATTATCCTTTTCCTAATCCTTTCTCTTGTGTTTATAGGATATGAATACGAGGGTTAACCCGAGGAGAGTGGAAGAGAAGATTGTTAATGAGGGAGTTCCTCCCCAAGGTGAGCAAGGTCTTCAAAGTGGACAAGTTCTTATAGGCAATTAAGGTAATGAGGTTCTGGTGGTTCCCCCGGACATGACTAATGAGGAGATTAGAGTGGCGCTTCTTGCCTTAGCCCGAGCCATGACGGGACTAGCAAATAAAGATGTGGATCCTAGGTTGAATGAGAGTACCTTGCCCTCAAGACTGAGGGACTTTGTGTGTATGAATCCTCCTATCTTTCTTAGCTCTAGAATAAGAGAAGATCCACAAGAATTGTTGGACGAAATGTATAAGATAGTGGATGCTATGGGTGTGTTATCTAGGGAGAAGGTGGAGTTGGCTTCCTACCAATTGAAAGAGGTGGCCCAAATTTGGTTCACACTATGGAAGGCCAATAGGCCGGTTGAAGCGGGTCTCATAGAATGGAACAGTTTAAGGGAGCTTTTATTAGCAAGTACTTTCCCCATGAGAAAAGAGAGGTTAAGATTGAGGAGTTTATTAACCTTAGTCAAGGTAACATGAATGTGGAGGAGTATTCTTTGATATTTACCTTGTTGTGTAAATATGCTCCCTATTTGGTGCGTAACCTAGAGATGAAATGAATAGGTTTGTGACCGGTATATCCGACCTTGTGAAGGAAGAGTGTCATACGGCAATTCTCCATGAGGATATGAATATTTCTAGGCTCATGGTGTATGCTCAATCCATTGAGGAGTCCAAGCTTAACAGGATGAATAGGGACTTAAAAAAGGGAAGATTAAATGAGAAAGATCAACCTAGGTTTAAGAAGAGGACTCCCAACCAAGATTCCACAAGTGCTTCTAAGGCAAATGAGGAGAAAGGTGGTGGGAAGAAGCATTTTGGGAAATGTCTAGACAGTACGAGTGGTTGCTATGGGTGTGGAAAGTATGATCATAAGGTGAGAGATTGTCCTACTCTTACGGCTAGAGGAAGGAATGCCAAGCAAGCTTCCATTGATGTCCCAAATCTTGATGTTTCAAAGTGGAACCGGTCCTATGCTCTTCTAGCTAACCAGGAAACAAATCCGGATGAAGGTGCTGGTATGTTATAGTTCCTTGTTTTGTGATGAAGTCCTTGTGTGATGTTCCATGATACCCTAGATGGGTTTCTCCCAAATTGGGGATGGTATATTGAATAGTAAGGTTGTGAGAGTGTTGATGTCTTTGTCTCTTTCCCTTCTTTTTTATTCAAGCTTGAGACTTAGAGTTTCTAGTAGCATGTTGCATCTTTAGAGTCTTGTGTGAAAGTGAGTTTCCATGGTCTCCTTATATTATGCATGTTTTATTTGAATTCTTGTTAACTGAGAAAATGAGTTTTCATAAATTTTGTTCCACATGTTGATGTACAGCTATAATGAGTTGCCTAAATGTTGCATGAGTTGACTTGATGAGCATGCTTAAATGAGTTCTTATGAGAAAGTTGCATAATGTGTGGTTTAATGAGATAATTGCATATTTGCCTTATGATGTTGAAATGAGTATGATGTGATGTGGAGAAGGAAGTTCCTCCAATTAAATGATAAATGCTATTGTGTTGTGATGCATAATGAGTTTGTAGACGTAGTTCCTACTTCCTTGTTTTGCATTGAGCTTATTGATGTGGAGTTGATTTTTTCCTCCTTTGGTTTATGCATTATATTGATGTGTCATGACTGTTGGGTTGCTAGTCTTGAGTCGTTTTTCCCTTGAAGTGTTTAAAGTGTCATTAGAGGATGAATGTTCCTAAGTGGGGGATAATGTAACGACTCGGAAAATGATAGGTTAAGTAAGAGCATAATGACTTTGTGTTGACTTTATAATGAGGTTTTATGATGTGTAATGTTGTCCCAAGCTAAAGAGTTTAGGGAGTCAACGTCTTGGAACGTGTTAGACTAAAAGACTTGTTTTAATGTTGGTCAAGGGCCAAGGGCATCACAACAGTCCGTGAAGCCCCACACGGACCGTGAAGGGTTTTCATATGACTTAGAATGTAAGGTGAACTTCAAATGATGATATCTCTTAGCTCAAAATGAATTAGGTTGGCCCTTGCGTATCCAATTAAAGGTCTTTGAGATCTCTTTCCAACGCCGCAAAGTTTGCCCTATTCCGATCTCGAGGTAAAATGTTATGCCCGAAATAGTGAAGCACTGTCAGGATGGAAATTCTTCACAACCCGTTTAACGGGCCGTGATGATGATAACGGTTCGTAGAGATGGCCTTGGATTTGCCTTGGCCGTTTGGAAGTTGGCAAGCCTTATGGGAGCTACTGCCTAGGGACCACGAGTACCTTCACGGGTCACGGTTTGTTAAGTCTTTCTTGGTCCCTGACGGGGCTGCTGAGGGTTTTTTAAGTAATTTCGTTTTAATTGTTCATTTACTCTCTTTTTCCAAGTCAAATTCCAAAGTTCTTCTCTCTCAACATTTCTCTCTCAACTCAAGGAAGAAGAAGAAGTGGAACCTAGGGTTTTGGATTTCAAGCTTTCTTCATCAAATTTTCGTGGGATTCATCAAGTCTAAGGTATGGTGACCCTTGATCCTTGATTATTCTTCCTTTCAAGGAGTCCATTCAAAAGGGTTTCAAAAGTGTTCAAAGAACAAAAAGCCTAGTTTCTATTCTAAGAACGGGTTTGTTGGTAAAATGTTTCCAAAAGCATGATATTGGTGAATTAAGGTGAAATTGATGATTTTATATGAAACTTCTTCAAGAACCCACGTTTTCACTAAAACCCTAAATTTGACTTATGAAGTGGGTTTATTGTTTATGAACGATTGTTGATAGAATTGTGCTTAGATTGAATTTATTATGGATTTCTATTGTTAAATATATCTATATATGGTGAATTGTTGGAGAATTTAATAATGGTGGTTTTGGCTTGGAAGAATGGTAAGTTGACCTATTCTCTTGGTATTAGTAGAATTGTTCTTGTATGGGTGGATCCACTTATGGTGGAGGTGTTTATATGTTGTATTGTATTGTGATTATGGCCATGAAGGCATTATATGTGGAATTTATGTATTATTATATTATCATACATGTGAAGGTATAATGTGAAGGTGTTCATATGGTCACAAGGTGATCTTGTATAAAGTGTTATTATGTGGTGATGGAAAGTATGTTCTCTCTAAATGTTCATATGTGATGATGATAAACTATGGAGGGTCTCTATATGGTGATGTTGTATCTTGATTGGTAGACTTAGATGTCTCTTCTTGTTACATGAAAGATTATTGAATGAATGAAGTCTTGAATCAGCTAGACCTAAGCATGATGCCCTTTCATAAGTCTAGACTCCTAAGTGAATGTGAAACCTTGAAGTGGTCCTAAGGGTGATGACCTTCTGCTTGAGTGAAATGATAGACTTAGAGTTGGTGGACCGGAACAGTAGAAAGCCCTCTCTGAGAAAGTCAATGAGCTATCCTTAATGAATCTTTATCGGCTAGACCTAGCATGGTGCCCTTCTTGATAAAGGTACTTTAGGTCGGCTAGACCTAATAATGGTGCCCTTTCTAGTACCTACATGTGAATGAAATTACTCTATGGCAACTAAGGCTAAGCACCGAGTGGATATGGTTAAGATGGTAGCTCTTTCCGAGTATGAGGCAGGAGTACAATGAATGTCTTTGGATATCCCCTAAACCATGTGCCTACATGGGTTGCTTATTAGTTCTACCCTTGGCAAGCATAACACCCTCCACGGCGTGGGATTTATGATGCCAGATTCAATCCCTAGCTAGTATGGTCTATGTCGGTTAATGCCTATTCCCATCATGTAGGATGTGCACTCTAGTTATTGGATAGGTTCTACAACGTGTTGGTAGTAGTATGGGATGCTATCTACAAATGGCACGAGTAGACTTTGAAGATGCTAAAGTGAGTTCCCTAAGCCTTAATGGCTATCGTATGAGAGTCCTCTAAATGCATGATTGTGTCCAAAATGACTCTAAAGAAGAATGTTGACTTGTCATCCTTATAGTATATTGTATATCTCTTATATATTAAGAAAATGAACTATGTACCATGTTATATTGAAATGTAAAGGTTCTTGTCGATAGTAGCCTTGAGGAACACTTAAGTGTGTATGAATGAGGTTGTATGGGAGGCCACTTCATGTCTCACTCAAGTGTGCCTTAGGATGACTCTAGATAGAGACCCTAGGATGTGAACTTGTATCTTACTTATTGTACATGTTTATGTGTTGCATATTGATACTTGTGAAACATCATTACTTGAGATGAAGTATAAATGTGAAGTAAATGTCTTATATGTTGGTTATGGTGTAAACTATGCCTTTATTGTTCATAATGTGAAAGGTTTTTCAAAATAGCATATGCATGGCTTTCCAACCAAGATGTCCGTTTTAAAGAATGTTTTTGCATGGTCATCATACTTAGTACTTAATTGTGCTAACTCCATATTTTCTCTATTTGTTTCTACAAGTGTAGGTTCCGGCAAGTGATCGAGTTCTATAGTAATGCTTGGGATTTGAGGTTCTCTCAAGATCTTGTGGTGTGTCCTTATATGTCGAGGACAAGACTTTCCTATTCTATTTTTTATGTTAAGACTATTGTAATAGACTTAAATATAATTCTTTTGACTGTATAGGGCCGTGACCCTATCTTGTTGAGGTTGTCTTTAAGATGGCTATGTGAGACTTTGTTTCCGTTGCTTTTATGAAAGAGTTTTAAGATTGTTGGTTTTAAATAAGTTTTTATTTCTTCAGTATTTCTATATATCGAATGTTATGAATTCTACGAGGGTTGTATTAGACTTCTTCGAGGTCGATTACGCCGGTTATGACTAGGGGGTGCTCTCGGGTCGTGACACTTACTTAAGCCCAAAATCCTGGAGACGAACTAGTGATGGTTTGCCACGTTCAGTACGACCTTTTACAGTCCATATAGAGGCTCGTGGAATGGTGTAACAGATGCATTTTTTCTTTCGAACTTAACTTTCCAATTCCGAGGTATTATAAAAATAAGGATTAAAACAGCCCACAAGAGAAAGTTCGAGAATGATTAAAATAGGAACTAAATTAAGTAAAATCTGGGGAAAATACAAAATATACGTGAGAATAACGATCCCAAGACGTACACAATCTATTCCCCACCACTTTCCAACAATTCACCATGGTTTTTTTTCCTTGAAATTGAGCTCCAAATTGCAACAACGATATTTAACTTTAAGAAATGCATGCTGACAATAGTTAGAACTCAATATAATTGTCATAAAGTTAATCATCGCGATCCGTATGGCTGCCATCGTGATTGTCACGACCCAAGCCTAGGGCCTAGACGTGACCGGCGAATGGGGAACCCGAAGGAACCCCAAACAAGCCTCATAGCGTATCATTACACATCCTTGGTCGCGGAAGAAACTAAAATGACCATAAGCGATAAGCATAATCAAGGGGGAAATCGGGACAAAGGGAGCAAGAGAAAAAAAAAGGAATGATACATAAATACCATAGATGAGTCAAGCTCAAGCATAATACACAACTTGTCCAACACCACCTCTAAACATGGGAACTTAGCGGGGGCCAAGACAAACTACCGGGCTCACCCTCATAGTCAAAACATAACTAAAAAGGAAAAGTCTTATACATAGCAAAAGATCATAAGCAACGTCCCCGGAATGGAGGACTCACCAATAACCTCGATAGAAAATCGTATTAGCCACGCGGAGGAGGATGGTCAAGCGGTGCTCCGGTCCCTACATGGTGATATCATGTAGGCATAGAGTATGCATTAGTACGTTTGAATGTACTAAGTATATGGGATGCAATGCAATGCTACAATAGATGGACATCATAGGAAAAATGCATAATCATACCCGATAGATAGCATATTAATGAAATGATATGTATAATGATGCTTATATAAAAATCATATTTAGTGGGACGTAGTACATGTGTGGCGAGTGACCATCAATATAGTATTTCCAAGGCCTACCACCCCCTTGGATAGGCGAAAGAGGTACAAACCCCTCAATGTGGTTACCCGGGCCTACCACCCCCCGAGCTAGGGACTAAGGTACAAACCCCTCGATGTGGTTATACGGGCCTACTACCCCCCGTACTAGGCAACCAAGGTACCAATCCCTCGATACGATTACCCGGGCCTACAACCCCCCGAGCTAGGCTTGGTCGACTCACAACACTTATATAGAGAAAATCATATACATGTATCCATTTCATTATCATTTCAATGATTATATGACCATCCGACTCATAGGACGTACATTGGACCTTTCATTTCCTAAGAATTCTATAAGTGGGCATTTTATCAAACACATGGTGGACTACTGTTCATGTAAATAAAATCATGTATTTCAAGTGTACTAAGTCCAACCAATTCCAAAATCCATATAAATCAGCCCACCAACAACATACACATATATAAATCAACCTTCATAATTTGATCATGGAAGCATGAAAACCATAAACATCACATAATAATTTTATTTCATGATAATATGCAAAATACACCAGAATAAGGTGTGTAGTAATTCCATACTTCAAGAGTTCATAAATAACCATAAGGACCCATAAACTTGAGTAAAAATAGAGGATAAATGGTTGGACTTGTGGAAAGGAAGGTTTCTACAATCAAACCCACATACCTCAACTTTGGAGAATCCTTGATGAAGATTGGAATGGAGAATTGAAGATTGAGATTGAGTCTTGAATCCGGAATTAGATCTTGAGATGTTTGAATTTGGTTGAGGATCTTGGTGGAATTTTGGAGAGGGCTTAGAGAGTGTTTTTGAAGTTAAAAAAAATGACGAAGTATGGGACATTTATAAAAAACGTCCCCAACCCGCCTAAAAAAAAAGCTCACTGGAAATTGCAAATCTGCACAGACAGGTTTTACGAAAATGGTCATAACTCCCTCATCCTAACTCGGAATGAGGTGAAACCAAGTGCGTTGGAAAGCTAAATCAAAGAGTTTTAATTTAATAGGTTGTGGCCCTTCCAGTTCCTTGTGTGCTAAGAGATATGCCCCTTTAAAGTTGACCCTCCAAATCGCATTTTTTGCGATTTTTGAATTTTGATACGGTTGCTCTAAAATTCGGGTTAGACCCATTTCCCACTCAATTTGACCCCCTGAATAAGAATATGAAGTTGAATTTCCGAAATCATGCACGGATTTTGAGATATATGGAAATTACAATTATAGGTGTTTCCGTAGCACATTTTTGGGTATTTTTGGGGTGGTTTCAATATCTCCCCCTTGGGAATATTCGTCCCCGAATGTTAAAGAAAAGTACATGAGGGACACAAACATGGCAATATCAGCCCACATAAGGATGCAACATTGCACTTACACCTTATTTCAAAAACCTCAACATAGTTGTAAAACCACAATGAACTTGTCAACTTAAACATGAATGTATGCAATGACATGGGGGCTGAACTTAAGACCTGAGATTTTATAAAGGGCTTAGATCAATACCTTAGGCTTGAGTGGAGTGGAAAGGATAAGGATATCGCCTTTGCATGTCCGCTTCGGCCTCCCAAGTAGCACTTTCAACTTGTTGATTTCTCCAAAGGACTTTAATGGAAGCCACATCTTTGTTTCTCAACCTCTTCACTTGTCTATCTAAAATTTGAACCGGAACCTCTTCATAGGTCAAATTATCTTCAACAACACCCACAACTTCAAGAGACACAATGGCATTCGGATCACCCACACACTTCCTCAACATAGACACATGAAATACCGGATGAACCAAATCCATTTCGCTAGGCAATTCCAACTCATAAGCTACCTTGCCAATTTTCCTCATAGACCACCCGACCTTTGATGTTCGTTCTTGACTTGTTGACAACTATGACAACCGGAGACGAATTTGGCAATGTACTTCTTCATGCCTCCCCACCAATACACATCCCTCAAATCCCTATATATTTTGGTGGAACCGGGGTGAATGGAGTAGGAAGAATTATGAGCCTCCTCAAGAATTTTCTCCCTCAAACCATTAACACAAGGCACACACAACCTACCTTGGTACCTAAGGGCACCATCTCCCCCTTGGAGAAAACTTCCACCTTGCCATCTTTCACCAAGGCCTTCAATTCTAACAAGGAAGAGTCAAGATCTTGTTTTGCTATCACCTCATCAACCAAGGAAGACCTAGCACCATCAACATCGACCACACCACCATTACCAACCTCTTCCAACCTAACCCCCAACCTAGCCAACCGATGCACCTCCCTAGCCATTTCCCTATCACCAATATCAACATGAGCTAGGCTACCCATAGACAACCTACTCAAAGCATCCGCCACCACATTAGCTTTACCGGGATGATAATGCACACTCATATCATAATCTTTAAGAAATTCTAGCCACCTTCTTTGTCTCAAGTTGAGATCTTTTTGGGTGAAGACATATTGGAGGCTCTTATGATCGGTGAACACATCAACATGTACCCCATACAAGTAATGACGCCAAATCTTTAAAGCAAACACCACCGCGGCTAATTCAAGATCATGCGTAGGATAGTTCTTTTCATGCACTTTGAGTTGTCTAGAAGCATAGGCTATCACCTTACCATTTTGCATTAGGACACAACCCAAGCCAACTCTAGAAGCATCACAATACACAACACATCCCTCAAGCCCATCCGGTAGTGACAATATAGGAGCAGACACAAGTTTATCTTTCAAGGTTTGAAAACTCCTTTCTCACTCGTCGGTCCACTCAAACTTAGCCTTCTTTTGTGTCAACTTAGTCATGGGAGAAGCAATAGAAGAAAACCCATTCACAAATCTCCGGTAGTAACCAGCTAAGCCCAAGAAGCTCCTAATATCTGACGGGGTCAATGGCCTAGGACAATTTCTAATCACATCGGTCTTCTTAGGGTCTACCTTAATACCATACCCCGACACCACATGACCTAGGAAGGAAACCTCCCTCAACCAAAATTCACACTTTTCATACTTGGCATACAACTTCTCCTCTCTCAATCTTTGCAACACAACCCTCAAGTGACCCATATGTTCTTCCTCACTATGGGAATTGATTAAAATATCATCAATGAAGACCACAACAAAGGAATCAAGGTAGGGTTTAAAGACCCTATTCATTAGGTCCATGAAGATAGCCGGTGCATTGGTCAACCCAAAGGACATGACCACAAATTCATAATGCCCATACCTAGTCCGAAAGGCTGTCTTGGGAATGTCACACTCCCTCACCTTCACTTGATGATACCCGGACCGAAGATCAATCTTAGAGAAGTGGCTAGCCCCTTGCAATTGGTCGAACAAGTCATCAATCCTAGGAAGAGGATATTTATTCTTGACGGTGACCCTATTGAGTTTCCGGTAATCAATACACATCCTAATGGACCCATCTTTCTTCTTCACAAACAACACCGGTGCACCCCATGGTGATTGGCTAGGCCTAATAAAACCTTTCTCCAACAAGTCCCTCAATTGTTCCTTCAACTCCTTTAACTCCGCCGGGGCCATACGATAAGGGGGAATAGAAATGGGTTGAGTATCGGGGAGGAGGTCTATGCCAAAATCTATTTCCCTTTCGGGAGGAACACCGGGAAGGTCATTAGGAAAGACATCAAGGAATTCATTTACGACCGGAACCGACTCTATAAAAAGGGTTTTGGACTCCACATCTCTAACCCTTACAAGGTGATAGAGACACCCCTTAGAGATCAACTTACGGGCTTTAATGTAAGAGATGAACCTACCCTTGACTACCACATTTTGGCTTTCCCACTCAAGAATGGGTTCACTTGGGAATTGGACCTTGACCTTACGGGTTCTACAATCAATGGAATCATAGTATGCATGCAACCAATCCATCCCAAGAATAACATCAAAATCGACCATGTTCAACTCAACAAGATCACAAGGCAATATTTTATGCAAGATGCAAATAGGACAATTTCTATAGACCTTCCTAGCAACAATATATGCACCATTAGGAGAAGACACCTTATATGACTCACGCAACAAGTCGGGCTCAACATGAAACTTTTTGGCAACAAAAGGGGTGACAAAAGAAAGAGAGGCACCCGGATCAATTAATGCATATACATCAAAGTCAAAGATTTTCAACATACCGGTAACGACGTCGGGGACTTCATCGACCCCTTGCCTCCCATGCAAAGCATAAAATCGATTGTGCCTTGGGGCACCATCTTGTCGGCCCCCTCTCCCCAAAGGAACCGCATTGGCACCTTGTGGACGGACCTCCTTACCCTTGTTGCGATTTCGAGGACAATCCCCACAATGGTAGTAAGCACTGGTATTTCTCAAGCACGGGCCACCATGGCCCTTACCACACTTCAGACATACATCAATAGGACCCATACCACCAACACCTTGGGCCCTTGGAACATCATTGGCAAACCCTTTATGGGGCGCATGAGAAGACCCTTGGCCTTGATGAAACCGGCCTCCCCTTCGACTTTGGAACTTGCCCTCAAAACGGGCCCTCTTGGCCTCATGACCCCTCCTCTTCCTCAACTTCTCCTCCTCCATTTGTTCGGCATAGACCATCAAGCGGGACAAGTCCATGTCACTAATCAACATTGCGGACCGACATTCTTCACTCACTAGGTCGGACACACACATCACGAATTTGTTCATTCTAGATCGTGAGTCGGCAACCAAGTGTGGAGCATATCTTGAAAGTTGGTTAAACTTGAGGGCATACTCCCTCACACTCATAGACCCTTGTTTTAAATTCATGAACTCCACCAATATGGCTTCCCTAAGTTCAAGAGGAAAGAATCGATTAAGGAAAGCCGTTTTGAACTCTTCTCAAGGCACCATATAGTTTGCCCCTTTCTCTTCCTTCCATTGGTTGTACCATATTTGGGCCACCCCTTTTAGTTGGTAGGCTGCCAACTCCGCCTTATCTTCTGACCTCATGCCCATGATAGCTAATATCTTGTGGACTTCATCAATGAACTCTTGAGGGTCTTCATCTAACTTAGACCCATAGAATTCCGGGGGATTCATCCGCACGAAGTCTCTCACCCGAGATGCCGGGGTAGAAGCCTGAGGGGCTTGGGCCCCGTGGTTGGCTTGATTAGCCATAGCTTGTGCAAATAAAGTAAGGGCATCCCGAAGATCCCCATTGGTCGATTGTTCCTCGGGATCGCGGGCTCGTCTTCCTCTTGTATTAGGCATGATCTAGCATAGCAAAGAACAACCGTTAGAGAAGAACTTAATTCAACTCTACAGCACGACTTAGAACATGGAGAAGGGAAACATTTCCTAAAACGTCTCATAGCCTCCTACTCATAGTTGTGGTGCACAACAAAACCATGAATCGGACTCTAATCAACGCGGTGTGTTGGACTCCGAGGATCTATCAACCTAGTGCTCTGATACCAAGTTTGTCACGACCCAAGCCTAGGGCCTAGACGTGACCGGCGAATGGGGAACCCGAAGGAACCCCAAACAAGCCTCATAGCGTATCATTACACATCCTTGGTCGCAGAAGCAATTAAAATGACTATAAGCGATAAGAATAATCAAGGGGGAAATCGGGACAAAGGGAGCAAGAGAAAACAAAAGGAATGATACATAAATACCATAGATGAGTCAAGCTCAAGCATAATACACAAATTGTCCAACACCACCTCTAAACATGGGTACTTAGTGGGGGCCAAAACAAACTACCGGGCTCACCCTCATAATCAAAACTTAACTAAAAAGGAAAAGTCTTATACATAGCAAAAGATCATAAGCAACGTCCCCGGAATGGAGGACTCACCAATAACCTCGATAGAAAATCGTATTAGCCACGCGGAGGAGGATGGTCAAGCGGTGCTCCGGTCCCTACATTGGGACATCATGTAGGCATAGAGTATGCATTAGTACGTTTGAATGTACTAAGTATATGGGATGCAATGCAATGCTACAATAGATGGACATCATAGGAAAAATGCATAATCATACCCGATAGGTAGCATATTAATGAAATGATATGTATAATGATGCTTACATAAAAATCATATTTAGTGGGACGTAGTACATGTGTGGCGAGTGACCATCAATATAGTATTTCCAAGGCCTACCACCCCCTTGGAGAGGCGAAAGAGGTACAAACCCCTCAATGTGGTTACCTGGGACTACCACCCCCCGAGCTAGGGACCAAGGTACAAACCCCTCGATGTGGTTATACGGGCCTACTACCCCCCGTACTAGGCAACCAAGGTACCAACCCCTCGATACGATTACCCGGGCCTACAACCCCCTGAGCTAGGCTTGGTCGACTCACAACACTTATATAGAGAAAATCATATACATGTATCCATTTCATCATCATTTCAATGATTATATGACCATCCGACTCATAGGACGTACATTGGACCTTCCATTTCCTAAGAATTCTATAAGTGGGCATTTTATCAAACACATGGTGGGCTACTGTTCATGTAAATAAAATCATGTATTTCAAGAGTACTAAGTCCAACCAATTCCAAAATCCATATAAATCAGCCCACCAACAACATATATATATATATATATATATATATATATATATATATATATATATATAAATCAACCTTCATAATTTGATCATGGAAGCATGAAAACCATAAACATCACATAATAATTTCATTTCATGATAATATCCAAAATACACCATAATAGGGTGTGTAGTAGTAATTTCATACTTCAAGAGTTCATAAATAACCATAAGGACCCGTAAACTTGAAGTAAAAATAGAGGATAAATGGTTGGACTTGTGGAAAGGAAGGTTTCCACAATCAAGCCCACATACCTCAACTTTGGAGAATCCTTGATGAAGATTTTAATGGAGAATTGAAGCTTGAGATTGAGTCTTGAATCCGTAATTAGAGCTTGAGATGTTTGAATTTGGTTGAGGATCTTGGTGGAATTTTGGAGAGGGCTTAGAGAGTGTTTTTGAAGTTAAAAAAAAAGACTAAGTATGGGACATTTATAAAAAACGTCCCCAACCCGTCTAAAAAAAAAGCTAACTGGAAATTACAAATCTGCACAGACAGGTTTTACGAAAATGGTCATAACTCCCTCGTCCTAACTCGGAATGAGGTGAAACCAAGTGCGTTGGAAAGCTAACTCAAAGAGCTTTAATTTAATAGGTTGTGACCTTTCCAGTTCCTTTTGTGCTAAGATATATGCCCCTTTAAAGTTGATACTCCAAATCGCATTTTTTGCGATTTTCGAATTTTGATACGGTTGCTCTAAAATTCGAGTTAGACCCATTTCCCACTCAATTTGACCCCCTGAATAAGAATATGAAGTCGAATTTCTGAAATCATGCACGAATTTTGAGATATATGGAAATTACAATTATAGGTGTTTTCGAAACACATTTTTGGGCATTTTTGGGGTCGTTTCAGTGATTAATAAACCTTAATCAGACCCATGATACGCCCAAATTACACCTCTCTAAAGAAGTATAAGTGGTCATTGGCAAATAAAGAACTTAATAGAAGTTTGGGTCAATCCTACGAGGAGCAAGGTCTAGACTTGTCACGACCCCGACCGTCGTGATTGGCACCCACACTACCCCTCCAGTGGGAGAACTATTTATACTAATTAGCTAACCAACTTAGTCAAAAATACTAAGGCATTTATATTACAGAAGCAAGTTAAATGCTAAGGAAAGAAATCGAGTTACCATAAAATCCAAACCAAAGTCTAACAACAAACTAAAATTGCAGAAAAAATGCCTAGAACCTGAAAGTCAATGTACCAAAACTCTAACAAGATCCATAAGTCTAAACAAGAAGGGTTACAACCCCAAGATAATGAACTAATAACTAACTAGAAAGGCCAAGTCTGAAATGTGGACATAGACAGAAAGAGAACTCATGGAAGCCTAGAAGAACTGGCTCACCCTTGAATTCGATCGACGATCACTGATCTTCTGAACGAGGTCTATCAATAGCCGCTTGAAGATTCCCTGTACTCAACAAAGAAATAGCAAGTACAATATTAGTACACAACCACAGTGTACTGGTAGGATCACACGGCTATTCCACTAAGTGCAACATATATAAGTCATACAACATCATAATAACATGCATACACCGAACATCTACAATATCATAATTATTTACGAAGCAACGTGCAATATCACATTTCTTAAGATTGACAATTACATCAAGTCATTGGTCCTCTCATGGAACCCAAATCTAAATTGTTATCATACCGAAATTTGGTACTCGATCCAATGTTTATGGCAGAACGTGGCAACCGATCCCATATTTATGCTGAAACATGTCAACCGATCCAAGTTAGTATGTCGGAACGCAACACCTGATCCATTCAACAAGCCGCAATCACAATCACAAGTATATTCTCAAGATCATACAATTAAGTCATGATTCATAGAATTCATCATTCATCTATCTCATTTACAACAAGTGTGGTCAATAATGTAACATTCGCATACATACACGTATTACAATGAAGCAAGAATAAACATATATCACATAATCAGGAAATAACAACCATCACTACCTCCAAACAAGCTTAAATCCCCTAAGAGACTTGATTCTTCTCTTTTCGGATTCGTCTCGCCTGTTCTTGGTCTACAAATAATTAATTTAATACGGGATTCAATAAACAATAGTTAATTACTTGAATTACTAACAATTCTATCAACCCAAGATCAAACCCTTGATCCCCATACCCAGATTAGGGCTTTCTCAACCATAATTTCCAGATCAAAACCCTCCCCCATCGATAATTACCCATTAGATTACGTTCTACGGATCGAAAAATGGATTCAAGGAGTTAAAATCTTACCTTTAGCCTCAAGAATAGTGGAAAACTGTCAAGAAAAGCCCTGGGTTTGTTCCTTAGCTCTCAAGTTTGAAAATTGCATAATAAAAGGTTTTTGGGGTTTATTTCTGACTTTAAGTCACGTCTGTCCCGCCATGGCGGCACCCACCCCGCTATAGCGGCCCCGTACTAGCAGAAGAAATCCCACCTCAGCGGCTTGCATGGAAACAATGAGCAATTTTAAGAATTTCAAACCTCAATTTCACAACACACTTTTAACCAACGACACTCAAAAACTACCCATTCACGATAAGATCAATTCCGAAAGTTCTACTCGCCCGAATTCAATTCTGTAAAGTCATACGGGTTCCTTAACAACTTATCTATCTACTCATGTGATCAAATTCATAATTAAACTACCCAATTGTTACCAGATTTCCCTAGACTTTAATGACTCCAATTTCGTCCAAATATGGACTAGGTTGAGAAATTCCAAGTTACTACGAAAAAATTTTCCGACACGAAATTTTTCCCCGTTAGTTATTCTATAACGACAAAACCCGATCGTTACAATAGATAGAAATTTACCCATCACTTGTCCCCGAGTGACAAACTTAGGAAATATAGGCTAAGGAAGGAATGAAGTATTACTGAGTCAACGAACAATTGGGGATACTTGTCTCGCATGTCCTTTTTGGTCTCCCAAGTAGATTCCTCAACTGGACGATGCTTCCATTGAACTTTCACGGACTTAATCTCCTTGGTTCTCATCTTCAAGACATCACGATCAAGAATTGCAATTGGTTCCTCCTCATATTGGAGGTCTTTGTCTAACACAATTGAGTCCCACTTAATGATATAATCCATGTCACCATGATATCTCTTCAACATGGACACATGAAATACCGGATGAACTCCCGATAGGTTATGAGGTAAACCCAATCTATACACTACTGGTCCTACACATTCAAGAACCTCAAAGGGACCAACGTATTGCGGACTTAGTTTGCCCTTCTTGCCAAATCTCATCACCCATTTCATGGGTGATGCCTTAAGAAGAACATTCTCACCAGTTTGAAATTCCAATATTCTAACCTTATAATCTGCATACTTCTTCTGTCTACTCTGGGCTACTAAGAGCTTAGCTTGAATACACCTCACTTTATCTTGAGCATCCTTAACTAAATCAACCCCCAATGGTTTCACATCTCCAGCCTCGAACCATCCTATGGGTGATCTACATCCCCTCCCATATAATGCCTTAAACAGTGTCATATAAATGCTGGAGTGATAACTATTATTATAAGAGAACTCACACAAAGTTAAGAACTTATTCGAATGTCCTCCAAAATCAATCACAGATGCCCTCAACATGTTCTCTAACACTTGAATAGTCCTTTCCGATTTCCCATTCGTCTGCGCATGAAAAACGGTACTAAAAGTGAGTTGTGTGCCCAATTCATCGTGTAATTTCCTCCAAAACATGGAAGTAAATTGTGTACCACGATCTGAGATGATAAAAAGGGGTACCCCATACAACCTCACTATCTCTTTCACATACACCTTTCCCAATTGTTCAGCATTATAATCTATCCGTACCGGAATAAAGTGGGCTGACTTAGTCATTCTATCAACCACTACCCAAATAGAATCAAACTTTCCCAGAGTCTTGGGAAGACCAACCACACAATCCATGGCTATCCTTTCCCACTTCCATTCCGGAATTGACATTTCTTGAAGAAAACTTGCAGGCCTTTGATGTTCATACTTCACTTGGTGACAATTTTGACACCTAGCAACAAAATCTGCTATATCGGCCACCAATAAATTCACTCTAAATATCGGTACAACTTGGTCACACCCAGATGAATGGAATATCGTGAATCATGGGATTCTATTAACAAATTCTAAATCAACTCATTGACTCGAGGAACACAAATTCTTCTTTTAAAACTGACCACACCTTCCGCATCAAGAATGGTCTATTGTGTCTTACCAATTGCAGTCTTCTTCTTTAGTTCATTCAAATTTTCATACTCGAATTGCTAGGCCTTGATCTCTTTCGTAAACGTGGCCCGTACTTCAATGCTAGCTAGCTCCTCACCTTTCTCTAAGATGCCCAACTGCATGAACTTAGACTCCAAGGTCTGAATTTCCTTAGCCAAAGGTCGCTTGGTTACACTCAAGCAAGCTAAACTACCCATACTCGCCCCCTTTCAACTCAAAGCGTCTGCCACTACATTAGCCTTACCCGGATGGTATTGAATGGTGACATCATAATCCTTGAGTAACTCCATCCACCTTCGATGTCTCAAATTCAGATCCTTTTGAGTGAACACATGTTGCAAACTATAATGATCAGTAAACCCTTCACACTTGACACCATAGAGGTAATGCCACCAGATCTTAGGAGCAAACGCTACCACTGCCAACTCTAAATCTTGTGTTGGATAATTCCTCTCATGCACCTTCAATTGAAGCGAGACATAAGTTATAACATTTTTATCCTGCATCAACACAACACCCAAACTAGAATGTGAAGCATCACAATAAACAAAAAAATCTTTACCTTCTACCAGTAGTGCTAGGATAAGTGGTATGGTCAAGAGAGTCTTGAGATTTTGAAAGTTATCCTCATATTTTTCAGTCCATTCAAATGGTATCTCCTTTTTGGTCAAATTTATTAAGTTAGTGACAATGGAAGCAAAGTTCTTCACAAATCGACGATAATAGCTAATGAGCCACACAAAACTCCTAACTTCCGTCACAAAGCTAGGCCGAACCAATTCTTAACCGCTTCAATCTTTTGGGGATCTACCATTACTCCTTTTTTTGAAAACTACATGCCCCAAAAATGCAATCGAAGTCAACCAAAATTCAAACTTAGAAAATTTAGCATACAACTTTGTTTTCCAAGAACACTTAGAACAATACGAAGATGGTCGGCTTGCTCTTCCTCACTTTTCGAATATACCAAATTATCATTAATAAAGACTATGACAAATGAATCAAGAAATGTCTTGAACACCCCATTCATTAAACTCATAAAAGCTGCAGGCACATTATTCAAACCAAAGGACAAAACTAGAAACTCGTAGTGCCCATAATAGGTTATAAATGCCATCTTGGGCACATCCTCAGGCCTAATTTTTAACTGATGGAATCCAGACCTTAGATCAATCTTGGAGAAAACTGATGCACCTTGCAATTGGTCAAAACGATCATCTATCTGAGGCAAGGGATATTTATTTTGAATGGTTACCCTATTCAATTGCTGGTAATCTATACACATTCTCATACTACCATCCTTTTTCTTAACAAACAAAACTGGACCACCTCATGGGGAAGCACTAGGATGAATAAATCCCTTATCAAGAAGCTCTTAGATTTGAGCCTTAAGCTCTCTTAATTCCGCTAGGGCCATGCAATATGGAGGGATAAAAATAGGACGAGTACCGGGTTCCATATCAACGCAGAAATTGATATCTTTATCCAGAGGCATACCAAGCAAATCAGTAGGAAACACTTCTCTAAATTCTGACAACACATGAATAGACTCAATAGATGGAGACTAAACCTCAACGTCTCGAATATGAGCCAAATTAGCTAAGCAACCCTGCCCCAACAGTTTTCTAACTAGAATGGAGGATATGATCTTAGTTTGATTAGGCTTGTACACCACTTCCCACCCTAACTTTTCCCTTCCTGAAATTTCTAGAGTTACAGACTTAGTATTACAATTAAGCACCACATGATAGGGGGACAACCATGTCATGCCTAAGATTATATCAAAGTCAGTCATATCTAAAATAACCAAATCCTCCCAAGTTTGATAACCTATAAACAAAATAGGACTAGCACGATAAACATGTGTGCCTATGACAGACTTTCCAACTAGGGTAGAAACATGGATGGGGGCATCAAGTATATCACAAATGATAGTTAATGCTGCAGCAAATCGCACAGACACATAATAATAAGTAGAACCTGGATCAAATAAGACGTTAGCCATCTAGTCATAGAGAAGAATAATACTTTTGATCACCGTGTCAGACACATTTGCATAATTCTTGCTTGGAAAGGCGTAACACTAATCCCTATTATCCTAAATGGCGACTTCCCTACCTAGCTGCAGTGTACCTCTGCCTGCATTACCATTTCCTCTACCTTTCTGACCTCACTGATTTTCTCCTTGGCCACCTTGTGGATGTCCTCTACCATTATACCATTTCCTGCGGGTACCACTGCTCAAGACGGCTATTGTGCAGAATCTAATACACGTGGGTGGGTACAATCTCTCATCATATGTCCAGGTTCTAAATAATTGTAGCAAGTACGATCGAAAGATGGTCTTTCGCCTGACGAAGGCACGACTCCTTCACTATGTTGAATTAAATTATGAGGTGGAGTTCCCAAGTAATTACCTGTATAGGTGGGCATGGCAGACTGAATTGGCCTAGCTGCAAGTGTTGGCCTCCCTGCCCCTTTGGTGTAAGAACCTTGAAAGTTACCCGAGTTATTGGCCCTCTTAGCCAGTGCCTTAGCCTGACCGTCTCGCCTCACCGTCTCCACTTTCTTAATAAAGTCTGTTACCTCATTAAAGCACCTCCCTGCAGAGGTCATATGAACAGATAATACTTGTAACTCAGAATTTAGTCCCTTAATAAATAAACGGGTCCTCTCTTCCTCAGTAGTCACCAACTGCGTAGCATATCTAGACAAAGCATGAAACTTGGCCTCATAAGTAGCCACAAACATACAACCTTACTCCAAAGCCATGAACTCATCCTTCTTGGGATCTCTCAAAGTCCTATGCATATATTTCTTTAAGAACAAGGCATGAAACTGGATCCAAGTAAGTGGAGGTAAAACTGAAGATCTGCATTGCATATAAGCTCTCCACCACTGCTTAGCCTCACCTTGAAGCTGAAAAGTCACGAACTTAACCCCATGTTGATGGACAATTCACAACTTATGAAGCCTCTCATAGCAATCTAAGATGAACACATATGGATCCTCACTCTCAAAAACATGGAACACTGGCAGTTTCAACTTCACAAACTTGGTCAACATCTCATGTTCATTACCAGTCATAACATGACCCAATAAAGAACGGAAGAAAGCATCATTACCTACATTCCCTCCCACCTTGGGGACAGTGATAGCAATAGGATGATTGGCGGGAGCTTGAGTTGCTTGAACATAGGGAATCACTCTGGGACCAACCAACCCTTTCAAGAATGACATGATCTGCAGAGCTAACACTGGGTCTATGGTTGGAACACCTTTTGTCTCAACCTGCACCTCTTCCTCTTATCCAACCACCTCAACATTTTCAACCTCAAATTTCTCTTCTATCTCTTCATGAAGTATGGTAGGGTCCTCATTTTGGGGAACATTTTTAACCGATACCCCATCTCTTATAGGCGTCACTCTTCCTCGGCCTCTACCCCTGCCTCGACCGCGAACTATTGCTGCAGAATTGACAGGATCTACGGGACTGACGCCATTGAATCTAGTGTTAACCATCTGCGGACAAAAGAGTGAAAGAGGTTAGATACCAATTCGTATCTGCATATACAATTTGGAATCAAGATATAGCACCATCAAACTCACTTCAAATCTCGGTACATCTTGGTCACACCCGGATGAATGGAATATTGCGAACCATGGGATTCTATCAACAATTTCTGAATCAAGTCATCGACTCTAGGAACACAAATTCTTCTTTTAAAACTGAGCACACCTTCCGCATCAAGAGTGGTGTCTTACGCCTTACCAATCACAGTCTTCTTCTTGAGTTCATTCAAAATTTCATCCTCGAGTCCCTTACTTCAATGCTAGCTGACACCCCACTTTTCTCTGAGATGCCCAACTGCATGAACTTAGACTCCAAGGTTTGACTTTCCTTAGCCAAAGGTCGCTTGGTTACACTCAAGCATGCTAAACTACCCATACTCGCCGCCTTTCAACTCAAAACGTCTGTTACAACATTAGCCTTACCCGGGTGGTATTGAATGGTGACATCATAATCCTTGAGTAACTCCATCCACCTTCGCTGTCTCAAATTTAAATCCTTTTAAGTGAACATTTGCTGCAAACTAGGATGATGAGTAAACACTTCACACTTGACACCATAGAGGTAATGCCGCCAGATCTTAAGAGCAAACACTACCACTGCAAACTCTAAATCATATGTTGGATAATTCCTCTCATGCACCGTCAATTGACGTGAGGCATAAGCTATAACATTCTTATCCTTCATCAACACAACATCCAAACCAAAATGTGAAGCATCACAATAAACAATAAGATCTGTACCTTTCACTAGTAGTTCTAGGATAGGTGTTGTGGTCAAGAGAGTCTTGAGCTTTTGAAATCTATCCTAACATTTTTCAGTCCTCAAATGGTATCTCCCTTTTGGTCAAATTTGTTAAGTGAGTGGTAATGGAAGCAAAGTTCTTCATTAATCGATGATAGTAGCTAGCGAGCCCCATAAAACTCCTAACTTTTGTCACAGAGCTAGGCCGAACCCAATTATTAACCACATCAATCTTTTGGGGATCTACCATTACCCCTTCTTTTGAAACTGCATGCCCCAAAAATGCAACCGAAGTCAACCAAAATTCACACATAGGAAATTTAGCATACAACCTTTGTTTCCCAAGAACACCCAGAACAATACAAAGATGGTCGGCTTGCTCTTCTTCACTTTTTGAATAGACCAAAATATCATCAATACAGACTATGACGAATGAATCAAGAAATGGCTTGAACACCCCATTATTAAACTCATAAAAGTTGCAGGCGCATTAGTCAAATCAAAGGACATAAATAGAAACTCGTAGTACCCAAAGTGGGTTCTAAATGCCATCTTGAGCACATCCTCTGGCATAATTTTCAACTGATGGTAGGTAAACCTTAGATCAATATTGGATAAAACTGATGCATGTTGCAATTGGTCAAAAAATCATCTATCTGAGGCAAGGGACACTTATTTCGAATGGTAACCCTATTCAATTGCCGGTAATCTATACACATTATCAAACTACCATCCTTTTTCTTAACAAACAAAATTGAAGCACCCCATGGGGAAGCACTTGGACGAATAAATCCCTTATCAAGAAGCTCTTGGATTTGAGCCTTTAGCTCTCTTAATTCCGCTGGGGCCATGCAATATGGAGGGATAGAAATAGGACGAGTACCGGGTTCCAAATTAATGCAGAAATCTATATCTTTATCAGGAGGCATACCATGCAAATCAGTAGGAAACACTTCCCTAAATGCTGACACCACAGGAATAGACTCAATAGATGGAGACTCAACCTCAACATTCCGAATATGAGCCAACTAAGCCAACCAACCCTGACCCACTAGTTTTCTAACCCGAATGGAGGATATGATCTTAGCTTGCTTAGGCTTGTACACCCCTTTCCACTCTAACTTTTTCCTTCCTAAAAATTCTAGAGTTACAAACTTTGTATTACAATTAAGCACTGCATAATAGGGGGACATCCAAGTCATGCCTAAGATTATATCAAAGTCAGTCATATCTAAAATCACCAAATCCGCCCATGTCTGATAACCCATAAACAAACTTGGAAAAGAAGGATAGACGTGGGTGCCTATGACAGACTTTCCAACTGGGGTAGAAACATGGATGGGGGCATCAAGTATAACACAAATCATAGCAAATGCGACGGCAAATAGCAGAGACACATAAGAATAAGTAGAACCCAGATCAAATAACACATTAGCCATCCGGTCACAGACAAAAATAGTACATGTGATCACCACGTCAGATACCTTTGCCTCATTCTTGCTTGGAAAGGCGTAACACTGAGCCCTATCATCTTGACGAGTGACTTCTCTACCCGGCTGCACTGTACCTCTGCCTGCATTATCATTTACTCTGCCTCACTGATTGCCCACCTTGTGGAAATCCTCTACCATTATTACCATTTCCCGCAGGTACCACTGCTCTAGACGGCTGCTGCACAGAATCTTATACACGTGGGTGGGGACAATCTCTCCTCATATGCCCAGGTTCTCCACAATTGTAGCTAGTATGATAAAAAAATGGTCTGTCGCCCGTCGAAGGCACAACTCCCTCACCATCCTAAATCAAATTATGAGGTGGAGTTCCCGAGTAATAACATGTAGAGGCGGGCATGGCAGACTAAATTGACCTGGCTGCAAGTGTTGGCCTCCCTGCCTCTTTGGAGTTAGAACCTTGAAAGTCACCTGAGTTTTTCGCCTTTTAAGCCAATGCCTTAGCATGACCGTCTCGCCTCACCGCGTCCACTTTTTATACAAAGTTTGTTACCTCATTAAAGCTCCTCCCTGCAGAGGTCATATGAATAGATAAACCTGCAACTCAGAATTTAGTCCCTTATTAAATAAACGATACCTCTCTTCCTCAGTAGTCACCAACTGCGTAGCATATCTAGAAAAAACATGAATCTTGGCCGAATAAGCAGCCACAGACATACCGCCTTGCTTCAAAGCCATGAACTCATCCTTCTTGTGATCTCTCAAAGTCCTAGGCACATATTTCTCTAAGAACAAGGCATGAAACTGGGTCCAAGTAAGTGGAGGTAAAACTGAAGATTTGCATTCCATATAAGCTCTCCACCACTGCTTAGCCTCACCTTGAAGCTAAAAAGTCACGAACTCAACCCCATGCTGATGGACAATTCCCAACTTATGAAGCCTCACATAGTAGTATAAGATGAACTCATATGCATCCTTACTCTCAGGAACATGGAACACCGGCGGTTTGAACTTCAAAAACTTGGTCAACATCTCATGTTTATTACCAGTCATAGTAGGACCCAATAAAGGATGGAAGAAAGCATCATTACATACATTCCCTTTCAACTTGGGGACAGTGATAGCAATATGAGGATTTGCGGGTGCTTGAGTTGCTTGAATAAAGGGAAACACTCCAGGACCAACCAACCCTTTCAAGAATGACATGATCTGCTGAGCTATCACTGGGTCTATGGGAAGAACACATGTTGTCTCAGCCAACACCTCTTCCTCTTGTCCAACCTCCTCAACACATTCAACCTTAACTTTATTCTCTATCTCTTCATGATGTACGGGATGAGCCTCATTTTGGGGAGCATTTTCGACCAGTACCCCATCTCTAGTAGGCCCCACTCTTCCTCGACCTCTGCCTCAAGCTCTTCCTCTACCCCTGCCTTGACCGCGACCTCTCACTGTAGATTTCTCAGTTTGAGCATTGATGGGAGCTACGCGCCTGACGCCGTTAAATCTAGTGTTAACCATCTGCGTACAGAAGAGTGAATGAGGTTAGATACCAATTCAAATCGACTTACCAATTGGAATCAAGTTATAACATGAAGGAGACAAGATAATACATAGAAATTTCCTAAAGTCCTATAGCCTCTTGAAGAAAAGTACAGACGTCTCCGTACCGTTCCGTAAGACTCAACAAGACTCGTTTTATTACATCTAGATCAATGAACCTAGGCTCTGATACAAAATTTGTCATGACCCCGACTGTCGTGATTGTCAGCCACACTAACCCTCCAGTGGGAGAACCATTTATACTAATTAGCATACCAACTTAATAAAAAATACTAAGACATTTAAGTTATGGAAGCAAGATAAATGCTAAGGAAACAAATAGAGTTCCCATAAACTCCAAACCAAAGTCTAACAACAAACTAACATTGTGGATATAACGCCTAGAACCTAAAAGTAAATGTACCAAAACTCTAACAAGATCCATAAGTCTAAACAAGAAGGGTTACAACCCCAAGCTAATGAACTAATAACTAACAAGAAAGTCTAATTTTGAAATATGGATATAGAAAAAAAGAGAACTCATGGAAGCCTGGAAGAACTGGCTCACCCTTGAATTCGATCAACGATCACTTATCTTCTAAACGAGGTATGTCAATAGCCTCTTGAGGATTCTCTGTACTCAACAAAGAAAGAACAAGTGTAGTATCAGTACACAACCACAATGTACTGGTAGGATCACACGGCTATCCCACTAAGTGCAACATATATAAGTCATACAACATCATAATAACATGTATACACCGAACATATACAATATCATCATTATTTACGGAGCAACGTGCAATATCACATTTGTCAAGATTCACAATTACATCAAGTTATTGGTCCTCTCATGGAATAAAAACCCAAACTATTAGCATACCGAAACATGGTAGCCGATCCAATGTTTATGCCAAAATGTGGCAATTGATCCCATACTTATGCCGGAACGTGGCAACCGATCCAAGTTAGTGTGTCGGAACGCAACACCCGATCCATTCAAAAAGGCACAATCACAATCACAATTATATTATCAACATTATACAATTAAGTCATGATTAATGGAATTTATCATTCATCTATCTCATTTACAACAAGTGTGATCAATAATGTAACATTCACATACATACACGTATTACAATGAAACAAGAACAAACATACATCATACAATCATGAAATCACAACCATCACCTACCTCGTAACAAGTTTGAATCCACTAAGAAATTTGATTCTTCCCTTTCCAGATTTGTTCCGCTTGTTCTTGGTTTACAAACAATTAATTTAATACGAGAATCAATAAACAATAGTTAATTACCCATATTACTAACAATTCTATCAACCCTAGATCAAACCATTGATCCCCATACCTAGATTAGAGCTTTATCCACCATAATTTCTAGATCAAAACCCTTCCCAATCGATAATTACCCATTAGATTACGTTCTACGGATCGAAAAATGGATTCAGGGAGTTTAAATCTTACCTTTAGCCTCAAGAATGGTGGAAAATTGTCAAGAAAAGCCATGAGTTCGTTTCTTAGCTCTTAAGTTTGAAAATTGCAGAATAAAAAGATTTTGGGGTTTATTTCTGACTTTAAGTTGCGTCTGTCCCCCGCTATAGCGGCCCCGCCCTGGCGGCATAAATCCCACCTCAACGGCTTGCACGAAAACAATGAGCAATTTTTATAATTTCAAATCCCCATTTCACAACATACCTTTAACCAATGACACTCAATAACTACCCGTTCACACTAAGATCAATTCTGGGAGTTCTACTCGCCCTAATTAAATTTCGTAAAGTCGTACGGGTTCCTTAACGACTTATATATCTACTCATGTGATCAAATTAGTAATTAAATCACCCAATTGTTACCAGATTTTCTTAGACTTTAATGACTCTGATTTCATCCAAATCTGGACTAGGTCGGGAAATTCCAAGTTACTTTTCGACCAGAAATTTTTCTCCGTTGGTTTTTCTATAACGACGGAACCCGATCGTTACAAGACTTAGGATAATTTACTTGTTATTTGTACTTTTAGTCAGATTATCTCCGTCAAAGGAGGTTTTGTAACACAATAAATTGATTGATTGATTATAGTAACAAGTAACCAATTAACATGATTTACTGTCTTTTTAAACCAACAAAAGATGAAACTCAGGTGTATGTGTTCCCCACAAGTTCTTAACACAGTACATAAAGCTTATAATAGTAACCCTCATCTCGTGTTTGACATACAATGTTTGTATGTTAGGTATCTCTAAGTTATTGATCGTCCAAGTAGGGAATTTCACCACGCAACTTGGTCGGTCTAACTGGTGTATACTTTACTAACCCTTACCATTGACCCTAGATTGGACCTCACATCTTTAGTTTAGGCTATTAGATAGCGGATTATCATTGCTAAATCTCTGTTATTTAATCTCATTTGACATTCATTACTTTGTTGGTCAGACAAGTAGGAATAATGCGAGATCCAACGCTGCGCACCGTTGAAGAGCAATCAAAACGAATAGATCAACAATACATGCATAAAGTCTATTCAAGGATTACTTAATTATTAGGTCTACTCGTTAATTACTCATGGTACCCACAACCCTAGTTATGGATTTATATACTCATGCTTGGGTGATCACAATTCGTAATATGTTTGGTATAATAAATCATAAACTTACAATTTGAGTAGATGAAATCTGGAATCTTGAATTGATGAACGAAAAACAATATTGTAAACCACACTTCAAGAAATTAAATGCACAATGTCTTTGCAAATTAGTTCTCAAAGCCAAAACTAAAAATATCAAATTGTCTAACCCTCAAAAACAAGAATAATAACTAATTTTTATAGACATCAAATCCTAAATAAAGTAGGAAAAAGAAATCTAGAAAATTCAGTTTGGTAGTCATTTTACGGTTCGTACCTACGACTTGTAGGAATTCCTATGGTTCGTAGGAACCTTCCGCCATTCATCAACCGGGCCTTCACATTAGAACAATTTTTACGGGTATGATCTACATCCCATAGATCTTTGTATGACCCGTCCTGGATAACCGTCATTCAAATACTGGAGCTCAAATTTTTTGATCATTTCTAAGACAAAATTCTATGGCTTGTAGAAGTTTCTATGGCTCATCACGTAGATATGTCGTTTTACACTTAGCCTCAATTTTTACAACCTAGGTCCACGACTCATACCTACGGCTCGTAGAAAAGTCTACAACTTCTAGGTTGAGTCATCAATTATCAAAAACAATTGTTGCTTAAACTTTTCAATTCCGACTACTCCAAAACCTATTTTCTTGCAAATAAACAAGCAAAATACCATCACATCTACTAACAAATGTTTAAGACACACACAAAATTCCAAGTTTAAGGCATTAAAAATATCATAAACCTGTTGTACATTAGTCCACTGATCCTTCATCACGATCGCGATGGTTATGGTTCGTGACCGTTGACCAAGAATTTTTATTTTCACAATCATAGTGCCAAGCTTGCGATTCCGAAGACCATTTTCACTAGCCTTCACAAAATGCGGTTCCCAACACGCAAATGTGATGAGCAATTGTTGGGTGCACCAACAACAACAGCTTCAACTCAACTTAAAGTTTAAAAAATGACTTGGTGGGGGCTGAGATTCTTTTGGAACCCGTGCACGCATATAAACAATGCTACCCCCTCACAAATCGACATTCCAGACTCAACAAATTTGATGGAACAATCAACGGAGGTCGTCTTGATAAAATGTTGACCCAAGTCAACACTTAGACAAAGCAACAAAACCACAATTGTCAAAATACCACAAAATCATCATGATCACCTCGAGATCCAAACCAAAGGTTGTCGTAGACAAAACTCTAGGTTCTGGAGACAAGAATTCATGTATTATATTCGGTATTTATGAAAAGAATACCAAAGTATCGTACCAGCCTACCAGTTACATATATAATTCATGTATGATGTTATAATACTATCAATATACATACTAGTATTAGTATAAGACTAATTATGTGGGCGTTGTAAGTTAAGCTTGACAATTTTATCTTTATTAAAATATTTTTTTGTCATGTAATTTATAAATAAAAAGAATTACTTGTTTTTCATTGAATATTTCAACATTAGCAAGAGGTGTCATATAAAATTGAGACCTAAGAAGTAACATTTCCAATTTCTCTGACCAAACTACTAATTCGAAGTACTGAATAAACAAAACTAAAACAACTTACAACTAAATTATCCATGAAAGTTGATTTTTATATTTTTTTCGTTAATTAAAAGAAAACGGGCTAAAAGGCTCTTAAATTTTTAGGGTCATTCGCTACAGTTATTGGCTGAAATCATCCCTCAACTATGAGTCAAATCTAATGTATATCCTTATATTATCTAAGTGAGCAAAAAACATCCTTATACTCTCCAAAAAATAACAAGAATCATCCTTCAATCTATTTTTGTTAAGAAACTGATTGAACCAAATAACAAAATAAAATTTCGTCATGTCTATCAAAGTTACCTAAAGAGAATAAGGATATGGATAGGAAATGAATCTTTCATTCTCGGAATTTAAATTTTGTGTGTTTAGTTTATATGTTTTTTGTATCATCAAGTAAATTTTGAAATATTTATACAGTAGGTTCTGATGGTTAGAAAGATTATGTAAAACAAATAATTTTAAAAATATTATGTCCAACTATTTAGAGATTTTCTTTAATAAAATATTTAGGGCGTATGTACTATATATATAATGAAATTTGCATTTTATACGATGTACAAAAATGCTGGAGATTTAGTGAAATTACGTAGGCGTTTAGTTATGAAAATAAAAAAAATAATTACTTTATTAAATTATTTTGAAGTTGGAGTAGTATTTGACCATATTTTTACAAAGAATATTTAGAATTTGAATATATTTCGTCTGAATATGATTTAAACCCTTCATTTCAAAAAATTAAAAAAAATCACTTAACTTGACTAGCTTAACCACGTGTAGCTATATTCATTCGACTTGACACATTTTTTGTTGGTGGTGTAAGTTTCTTAAAAAAATAGATAGAAGGATGAATCTTACAATTTTTTACCATTTTTGTAGCGGAACTGGTAGTTGGGGGATTCATGAAAGTGGTAGTGTGGTAGGTGGTAGTGTGGGAGGTGAGTGTTTTATTTTAAAGATTTTATTGTAGTATTGTTTTGCTAAGTGTCTTAATCTTGATATTTCTTTAATATTAGGTGTGAAATTCATGGTAAAATATAATAATATTTATTGTAATATTCTTTCGATAGTTGTTTTAATCTGAATATTTCATTAATATTATTTATGATATATTCTAGATATAACATATCTTGGGTTCTTTGGTACATATATAAATTTTCCTCCATTAATTGTTCTAATAATTTTATATCTTTCATAGATTCTGTCCAAAATTGTAAATATTCGTAGTTCATTTTAGTCTGAATTTATTTCTAAATTGTACCATTCTATTCTTTCGTAGTCTAAATCATGTAGGTCTATTCCATACCATTGTTGGTTTAATATATCTTCCGATTCGTTATCATTAAATATTTTTTCCCATATGATCCTTCTTAATTCAATTATTTTTATATCTTTAAGTATATATAATATTAAAGTTTCGTAGTTTTTTATCATTTCATTATGAACGTAAGTAGTCATGTTCTTTATCATGCAGATTTTTTATTTCAAATTATTCCTTCCTATCATATTCATAATTGATTAAATTCATATTAGATCATTATGAACTAGATTATCTTTATCATGTTTTCCTATCACTACTAGCATCGTACTTTAGCGGATACTTCCTTCTTATCAGCGCCTCAACTTTGTTTACTCCCCTAAACGGCTTCCTCGCCTACCGGTTTCAACATTAGGATGACATAGTATAGAAGTTTTCTCCCTGTTTCCAGTGTGCTAATAAACTAGAAATCATGATTCAAATAATTCTAATACATAATAACTAACATAAATTTATTCAATCATATATATGATATTCAGGAATATATGAAATTAGTTCCACATATTTTTTTAACAATATACCTTTGTCTCTTGCTTAGCCATGCTATCTGAAATATCTGACTGAATTTCAAATTTATCCATTAACTTGTAAGTATTTAGTATCTTAAGAGAGGTTTTTGAAAGGAGAGTTTTTATTTAGGCGTTGCCTGCCCTTCAAAGTTTTACAGCTGCGTCTATATATAGACATACACATTCTAATACTATTCATGACTACTATTCATGAATAGTTCTTATTTTGTCTACCACTATCCTATTTACTACATGTATACACACTTGTCTTCTTAATAATATAATACATACTACCCATACTTTACACTTGTCAACATATCTTTAATAATGCACATGCATATGTTGACTAAGTTTTTTTACTAACTTATACCTAATAATATGACTACTATTTATTTCAAGACTTTTACATATCTACTTTTGGCTTTGTGTGGCCAAGCACGTTTTTGTGTTTCCTTTTATCTTCATCTTTATCTTCTTTTATCTTCATCTTTATCTTCTCATCCGTCTTTATCTCTTACTCTAGCTGGACGTTTGGGATTATATTATCTTCTCCTTTGCATTTCGAACATATGTGGTCAGGGTATTTGTGACCAATTAGCTTGCAATATCTCGTTAATAACTCTGCCGAAATAAATCCTACTTTTAGTGCTCGTGTTGTAGGTTGTTCTTCTGGCTTAAGTAATGATAAAATCCATCTCTGGACTTCATCCATATCTCCTTTCCTTAGCTCTCTTGAATTAGAATAAATCATTAACTGATCTCTTGCATAGTAGCTCCATATAGCGTTTCCGTTTAAATAATTATTTGCTAGCTCCTGTATAATAGTTGATATACCAATTATTCTTTTGTTAGCATAAAAACTTGGTATCTCTATTTTGCATATCTCTTCTTGTTGTCTGATGTCCTCAGGTATAATCATATCTTTAGTCAGTCCCATCTTGATAACCTGTATTGGAGGTTTTATTTCCTCGTATAATATCTCCGCTGGTGCTGTATAGAATTTTATATAAAATAAATTTCCTTTTGTAACTCTTTTGTATGTGACGAATGCTTTGTGTAGCTCCGGTATTCCACTAACTTCTTCTCCGTCGTATGTGTATACGGTATTTAACAGTCCGTAGTTGTAACATGTTCTCACTAAATTAGCGTTAGTTTTTAGCCGTGCAATTAACTTATTATATCCTTGTAACTTTTGTGTCAAATAATCTTGGTTTGGTTCTTTTGTAGTTGATATGTAGTTGCGGTTTAAATAAGTTTGGATTTTGTGTATATTTTCGATATAGGTTCGTGTGATGTAGTTATATGTCTTTTTCTTATTTTGGTTTTGCAAACTATCTGCGTATGTAGATGTTTGTGGTTCTATGGACATATGTCTAGGTGTCCTTTGGGTAAATGGTTTTGCGAATAGCTAGTTTAAGTTTGCATTTTTATATTGTTTATCGCTAACTTGTTTGATTGTACCTGCAGCTGTATTTAAACAAACATTATGGGTTTTAAGGAGTTTTCCATCGTCTCCTTTTAAATCTGGGTTTTTTCCGTCTTCCGATCGACGTAGCTCCGCATTTTTATAGTCATGCTGCTGACTAGCTTTAGACTTCAAATTATCTTCATTAGTCTTTAGCTTTTGTAACTCGTTGTCCATACTATCCACTTTTGTACAAAGTGTAGTAATAACTTTGAGTATATTTTCGATTGTATCTTCTTCCTCAGTCTTAGTATGAGTAGTTTTGTCGTGATAGGTAATCTGCAATAAAATTCTTATCAGTTTTTATTACTTCAATTGTAAATGTAAAATTTAATATATTTAATACCAATCTCCTTATTTCTTTTGTTGTTATCGAATCTTGTATTTTTCTTGTTAGCCACCATTTTACTTGTGTATTATCTATTCTTATAATAAATTCGTTATATACAATATATGGTTCAAATGATAATAAACATTTATATACCGAATATAATTCTTTCCTATATATTTCCCATCTTATTTCTGTATCAGTAAATGTTCCTGAATAATATCTACAATGATGTTCTATTTTTCCTTCTCTATACCTATATTTTAATACTCCTCCATAACTTTTTTCACTGGCGTCTGATTCTACTATATAAGTAAATTTTTTATTTTCATCCGGAAAATATAGTTTAGGTAGGTTCTTACATAATAATTTTATCTTTTGTATTTGTATTTGGTCTTTTTTTATCAAACTGATATTCTATATCTTTCTTTAATTTTTGTTGTAATGGTTTTAAATTCTCTGCTAATTTTGGTATGTATTCTCTTACTTGATTTACTAGTCCTAAGAATGATTGTAATTTCTTTTTTGTGTCTAGTTGTTCATTTGAGTTAATTATTTTTTGTACTATATGTGTTTGCATTTTTATTCCATTTTTATCAATTTGTATTCCTAAGAATTCTATTTGATTTTTCATTATATCTGCTTTCTTTTTACTTAGACTTATACCTGAATATTCTATGATGTGTATAAATTTTTCTAATAATCTTATATGTTCATCTTGTGTTTTGGAATATAATAATATATCATCAATGTACACTACACAATTTTCTATTTGTTTAAAGTAATTGTCCATAAAGTGTTGATATCTACCTGGTGCGTTTTTATATCCAAATGGTAATATATTCCATTCATAAAATTCTTGTGGTACAGTGAATGTTGTTAGTTTTTTAGATTCTTCTTCTAGTTTTAAGTGATAAAATCCTGATTTACAATCAAATTTGCTAAAATAATTATATCCTTGTATTTGTCTTATCTTTAGTATTTTATTTGGTATCGGATAATTATATGTTTTAGTTTTTGCATTTAAGTTTCTATAATCAATAACCATTCTGCTTTTTCCTCTTTTTTGTTCACTATGTTTATTTACGATAAATGCCGGGCTTGTGTGCTTACTATTGCTTTCTTGTATATATCCTTTTTCTAGTAATTCATTATATGTATCTTAAATTCGGTTAAATCATTAAAATTATACTTTAATGGTTTTTGGGTTATTATACTATTATTATCAATTAGCTCAATTTTTACTTTTGTTTTATGTTTCTCCCATCCTTGTAAAGGATCCTCACTATATAATAATTCTAATTTATCTTGGAAATTATTTTTACTTTATCTATAGAGAATATAATTAATTCTATTTTAGGGTCTTCTTCTTTTATATTTTCTAATTTTTGTGTAATTTTTTCACTTCCTTTTATCCATTCTGTTGTCTTTCGTTTTTTGTTATTTACTCTTTTTGCTCCTATTTTTTGTTTACATGGTGTTGTGAACCACCAGTGTGTTTTTGTTATTATATGTGGTATAATTTTTCTAAAAATGACATTCCTAATAACATATCTTTTGTAGTTAATTCAAAGTTATATATTTCCTCTATAGTTAGTATCTTATCTCATATTTGTACTTTTATATATTTTGTCTTATATGTGATCATGCTTCCTTCATTATTAAATCTCGTTACTACTATCAGTGTTTTAAATTTTTCCCATTTATCTTCTGGTAAACAATTGTATTTACGTATATTAGCTTCTGCTCCCGTATCTATCATTGGTGTATAATATCGATTGTAATATCCTTCTATTATTATCTTTGCAAGCATATATATTTTCATATTTTTATTATACTAAAGCCCTTTTTATTATTACTCTTTTATTTTCATAATTTATTGTTAACTGTTTGTCTTCTAGATTATATGGTTTTACTTGTTCTAGCCATTTTATTCCTAAAATAATATTTTCATCTCCTTGATATATTTTGAATTTTATCACTATTGGTACTCCTCCAATGATTATTTCCTTTTCTGTAGTTTCTTCGGTATACATTAATGCTTTTGGTAGTTCGGGGCATGATTGTTCAATAGTTATTATTTCATCTTCCGTCACTAATTATCTTGTAATATAGTTTTCTTCTCGTCCTGTATCTATTAATATTAAATATTTTTGTTGTTCCATTATTCCCGTTATGTGGTAATGATGTGGTTTTATTCTTCTCCCATTGATTTTTGTAGAGTTTTATCTATTCTTCTTGAGGTACTCATTTTTTATGAGATTTGTGGTATTTCACAGTTCATGTTTATTCTTTTTGATGTTGATGTACTTAATCTTTCTTTTACTATTTCTAAATCTTCTTCTATGTCAATTTCATTATAACTATAGTCATTCTTGTCTATAACTCTGACTATTCTTTCAAAATGATCTTCTAT